>NC_136510.1:70196472-70328972 GCF_053919585.1 Euprymna scolopes
AAATTACATATAAAATGCAGTTTCCGTAAAATATATGAGGGGAAATATTTTTTTAGTGTGTGTCTCCCTCACCCATATTTATTTTTGTCGAGATTCGAACAAAATATATTTAAATCTATCGAAATTTCTATTTATTATGAAACATAAGAGTTCAAATAAGTAAAAAAAACAATTTTAATTTAAATACACGTATTGAAAAAAAAACTTACCTTGATGCTACAATCAAAAAATTGATATAAATTTAATATTATGCTTTTTAAATAGCATTTTTTCTGATTAATAAATTCTATAATCAATTGAATTACAAAGAAAAAGAAACTTCCTAAAAATTAATTATTTTTAAAAGATTAAAACGATTAAAATTCCATTATTTCAAAATGTTCCGTTACAACATAGATTTTTAATTAATGATGTTAATTTTTTTTTTAAATATTAATTATGATTAAATATCAATATCGATAAAATTGTTTGAAAATATTATTTAACAACTCTGATCAATATTTGTTGTAAATCACGAACAAAATATATTGTTTAAGTAGCTTGTAGTTAAAAAAAATGATCACAAAAGTACGAGGTAAAATCAACTTTATTTATTTATATTAGCTTAATATATTCTAAGTTAATGCATATAGAGTTAATGAAGCAAACTTAAATTTATGTTGGTAGGGATGAACTATTTCATTTGGACCAGGTCAGTCTTAATTGATAACTGATTATTTCTTTGTTTGCATCTGTTCTGTTCTTCTCCTGAGCTTCTCCTAGTTGTTTTATAATACATAGTTATGCTCCATGTAGATCGATTTAAATTACATTATAACTTGAATTTGTTTTAAATATTGGCTTGTCAAGTGAACCATTTCTGCAGACGTAAGCAAAGACACGTCACATAACTTGCTCATCAAAACAACGTTCTGAATTTGGTTCTTCTGCGATTACAATCGTTACTAATCAATGAACCCGGATGAAGCAACAAACATCTTTTCATTATCTATCTAAAAAAAAAAATAGATCTTATTTTACAAATCAAGTCTGTCACAATAAAAATTAGTAATTCGCTATGATTTTAGGATGTGGGTTCTTTTTACAACATAATATTAATGTAGAAACATCCCTGACTTTCTGTCATAGGTGTACTTGCATGAGTTTACAAAATAAAATTTCGCAAGAACTTCTGTTCACACAATGTTTTTTTTTTTTTTTTTCAGAATTGAAAATAATAATAAACTAGCAGCGTCACCCGGCGTTACCCGAATCACGGTGGAAGTGAAGGTGTTTTAAGGACTAGTGTCCTTTAATATTTTTTGTCTCTCTTCTGCTTTTGTCCATCGAACAACCAACAAAGTGCATCTTCCATTGGAAGACAAACAGCTCACAGAAAAGCGACATCCAAACTTGATTACTTTGATTACTTTTCTACTCAATCTTAACTTTTGAGGGTGATCTACACCCAACCATGTAAGTCACCCCCTAAAACATATTTTTATTTATTTATTTTTTTACAAGGGCGTCATCACATATCAAGGCCCGAAGGTCACTCAACGATAATAATTAATGAATGTAAGGTGATATATTGTATTTATTTGCTTCCCTACTGAGCAAATTATACACAAGGCCGTTTTTTAATGTGGAGAGAGAGGGGGAGGGGGAACGGAAAAGGGGCCCAGCTCCCGAGAGGTGGGAAATGGGAGCTGGATAGTGATTTGCACACTGGTATATAGGGTTGCCCCTACATGAACTAGAAGATTGCCGCAAGGGCAATGGTCTTTGATTGCAGCATCTGCCGGACAGATACTACACTTTGATCTTGGCCCGAAGGCTACAAAGGTCCTCCCGCGAGAGGGGGGGGTTCAAAAATGAATGTAAGGTGGTAGTGTAGTAATCATTAAATGTGTAGATTAAGTAGAAGTTTGACTATTTAAATAGACGGCTCAACAAGAACTTATTTACATTGGATTTGAAGGCTAACATACTGTAGTCAGCCAGGAAGCAGGCCAGTTGAACAGTATTCCACAGACGGATAGTTCTAGAAAAGAAGCTTTGTTCATGAAATCTACGTTTAGTTTTAAACAGAGTTATAAAAAAAATTCTTTTGACGGCCCTTTTATTACACAAAATATTATAAGAGTTTGTCTTGCAGTCCATGCATTGATAATATATAAGTTAAACGTCTACCTTGTAATTGTTAGCTGGCAGAAAACAACCAACCCAATGGATTAAATAAAAGGTTCAGTTCGAAATTCTGTAGAGAATACTAAATTTGACGAAATAATTCCCAAGTTTGAAAAGATGTAACTGAAGAAGGACCGAAGATTACATCGACCCAAAACTTGTAAAACTAAATAGCAAGATGAGAATAGTAGTCCGAATAATACAAATAATGCATGATTATATTTACTAAGATGAAAAGCGTAACGTTTTAAACTCCACTTTGCTGTCCATATCCGTGACAGAAATAACAATGCAAACATTCTTGCAAATCTGAGTGGAAATTAAGTGGACTTGAAAGATTTCATCCAATTCAATGGTTCCTGTATAATGGCAATCCTGTTGTTAGAAAGCAAAATAATAAATTGTCCATTGTGTTCAGTAAAATCGCCTTGAATATTAATCGTCCGCGGACAGGCTGTTTCGTTGTATTGCAGTCTCTACATGGATAGACCAGACATGAAATAGGGAAAGCATACGGTTTATAAACAATATTAACTACCTAAAAGTGCCCTATTCGTTTTTTAAAAAAAAGTATATGCGTTCATGTGTGTGTGAAAAAGGAAAAAATAAATTTAATTATATATATTCATCAACGCTTCGTCTTCATGTAAAGACTTTCTCAAGATGAAAGCAAAAACATACAAGTACAATATTTTAAAAATGGGTGGTGCGATAAACAGAATGTTTTTGTTCGAACGAACGCATCACATATATTATTTTATCGAATTTATTATTGATATAAATATTATTTGTTAATTTATTGCGGACTATTATCCTGATCTTTATTTTTTAAATATATTTTTTTTTTTGTTTCACAACGTTTTAGCCAACTATTCCTCTGGCCTTCGTCAGGTGGTCATCGCAACGGGATAGGAACCCCGAATCTCCTAACTGCATCGCTCAGCAATTACTGCCTTCCATAGTTGTTGTCGTGTCACCACGTTTTGGCCAAGTAAGTCTCTGGTCAACTTTGGATAGGATTGAAACCGCTATCTTCAGACATCTTCTAACGTGTCTATCCATTGCACCACGGGCCCCGAAGGGCGATCAAGGTTGGATTTTTAGTCTTATAAATTCATGTTTTTATTTATTATCTGATCTTCCATGGTCGGGTCTCTACCGAATGGTATATATATTATTTAATTGGAATTCATTATTGAGATGAGTATTATTCATTAATTTATTTTAATGCAAACTATCTCATCTTTATTTATTTGTTTGTTTGTTTATTTATTTTAGCTATTTATTTATTTTTTGATAATAAAAAAATAAAGATGGGGATAATAGTTCGCAATAAAATAAATTAATGAACGCATCACACATCTACAAAATATTACCTCTTTCTTCGAGAGGGTAATATTTGCTGTTGCCAAAACGAACCCGATCACATCTATTTTTGTAATCTTCTAGGCTGTTAGGGTCTTCCACCATGTTAAATTGTTTAACTTGCTGTAGGGTGAAAGTAGGTAAATACCTCTAGTATTTGAGCTGATAATCATGAAAATATTCTCTCCTTCTAGGCTTTGCTTTCTCCTTTCAGAAAGAGGGATAATAGTTTAGTACCTGTTGTTTGAGGCGCCCTCGCCAGCTAATGCAACAGGTTCGAACATGGCTATCTATATACCTGTCCAGATTTCCACTTTAAAGGCAATTGGACTCCTCACGTGTGTCTTCCATCTTATTGCGAACATGATAATGAGATAATGTTGTCCGGTCGAATACCTCCTTCCCCGAATTAAATTGTAAAGTTATTTATCTCCCTCCTATAGTGAGATGATATTGGAAAGTGGGATTTGAAAAGCAAGCATCCTAGAAGAAGAACACTCTTGCCTGCAAAAATTGCCTGGCAGCCCTCTTCGGTAGGAGCACTTCAGGCGATTAGCAATAAACTAACCTCTTCTCAAAGAGAGAAGGCACAGCCTTAGCTCTCTTTTACTGCAAAAACTTATACACCAGAGTCGGAAAGTGGAATTGAGAAGTCAGTGCCTCCGAGAATGGACATTTTGACCTACTAAAAGTGTCCCTTCAGCATTTCTCGGTGAGGGCGCCTCAGGCGATTAGAAATAAACTAACCCCTCCTCAAAGAGAGAAGACAACGCTTGGAAGGGTTGACTTCCTAGAAGTTAACAGGATCAAAATCACACCTCAATCAATAAGAAACAGGCCACCTCAACAATAGCATGGACTTTGTAAAAATTTTGTTGTAAATAAAATTGATTTGAAATATTAGGGATATTTTAAGTATGGTAGTTCATAGAATAAATGCGTTATTATGACGAAAGAATGAAAAGAACGGGTCAGATTCCGTTTAGTTAAAAATAGGGCACTTGTAAAAATGTTTTTTGTTTGTTTGTTTTTTCAAATCAATAATTCAGAATGTAGTAAATGTCCATGCTCACAAGAACCCCCTCAGTTGCTAGTGAAATATTGACTTGTATCTGATTTCCGACTCCGAAGTTGTATTAAATTACTGAATTCTTGACGTTTTTGGTCTGACAACAGGTCGCTTATTGCAAACGTTTCTTTTCAGCACAACTGGCTCTAGCTTGCCATAAGCAACTGCCTGTTCGAATATTTGTCATTTTCTTTGCCCATTGCTGTACTGCTGTTGCTATTGTTGTTAATGATGTTGTTGTGTGTAAAACTTTGTTGTAAGATCTATTTCCAAAGTCGGCCCCTGCTGCAAAATCATGATACTAAAACTGGGTTAATCAACGTTTATTTCCCTACGGTCTTTTTTCTATATCACAAAAATAACAAACACCCGCATAAATATTCTGAAGGTCAAATAAAAAGCCGTAAATGTTATAATACTAATAATCGTACGGTGGCAAGAAAGAAAATGACAAGCACAGAATGGACTTTTAATTGATTGTTATTCAATCATTTGTTTCGGATTAAAATGAAAAGAAAGTTTAATGATGAATAGCTTATAAAAGAAAGTATTTTTGATTGATGTCATCATGAAGTAGAAGTAATAATAGTAATAATCATTCGCTGCTAGTTTTTTAAAATGAGATTGGAATAAACTTGTTCGTTCAAAGATAGAGATTTCATTGAAAGAAATATTTTTGGTTGACGTCATGGTGAAGTAAAAGCAATAATAGTAGTAATATTTGTGATATTTTTTTTATATAATATTGTGTGAGTTTTGACCGCGAACAGCCAACTATCATCTGCTGAGAGAATGAGATATTGGATTGTTTGGGGTTATCAATTCATTTGTCGACGAAAATAACACTCTTGTGTGATTTCAAATGTTTAAAGTTGCTCACTTGTGTGTGAAGCGTGTTTTGACAGACAAGGATTTATTTGGCGGGTGTTGATTTTTTCTCTAAAACTCTCTCTCGGATGAACTAGAATTCTCGTGTATATGGAAAAATCTAGCAGGGTCTTACTGCGACTGTTTTCTGATTGGTTAAAGTTGGATCTTGATAACCAATCAAATTTGGGGTATTTAACCATTCAAAATTGAGTAGTTTACACAAACCGTTTTTTTTTCTGCTATTAATTTCTTATTTTATTGACTTGGAAAAGGGTTCTATAAATTATGCATTATTTATCAGTTAAGGAAACATAATGAATTAGAATGAGATCTTGCCGATAGACAACGAGAAACTCATAAAAATATGAATAAAAGCAAAAATTCATATTGGCAGGCCGTCACCCAGAATAAAAGGGTCTCTTAACCCGTATATACACACACATGTACGCACACACACGCACATATACACACACATGTACGCACGCACATACGCACAGACGTACATATATTCACGTTCACGTATATATACTCACATTCTTGGGCATGCACACACACACACATGTACGCACACATACGCGCACATGTACGCACACATGGGAAACGTCACTTCCCCTGAAAGGAATTCCAGACATGCGCAGTCAGAACACTCACCCCGATATAAAAGTCAACAATACCATTCAACTTCCTTTTTCTTCCCTTTTTGCCTGGGTTCGTCAACCAGGCAAATTCGCGTCCACAACTCTTGGCTTGAAGACTTTTCTACGTGGACGACTGCTATCATGAACGCACGGCTTTGCTGAGGCCAACTCTCTCTCTCTCTCTCTCTCTCTCTCTCTCTCTCTCTCTCTCTCTCTTTCTACATGCGGAACTGCCATTTCTCGTCCTCTACTTCATTCCTTTTTTTCCACGCGTGTAGTCGTCAACGACTGAATGAACACTTGTTCCACCTTAAACCTTTTATTTTCGACAGAAAATAAACGACATGTTTATTTTATCCAGCAATTGAGTTTTGTTTTCTTCTTTCCATTCGTTTCATTATTTTCTTTTGTAGCGAGTTAGGATATTTATATTCTGGCCCACAACAAAATCGTTTTATCGCTGGAAGATGCACTTTCGCCATGATAGAGGTCAACCGAGGTTAGTCATCAGGCCTTGATGAAAAACGTCCTCCTGTTTCACTCTCTTCATCATTTGTAATAAAAAAATAATAATAATAAAAATAATAAGCTTAAAACCCAGACCATGGTCTGTTGCTAAAAAGAAGGTACCACCATTCAAAGTTTGAAGTGGAGCAAAACGTCAAATAAAATTCCGTTCGAGAAGACAAACGAAACCGAAAAGGTTTCATGTAATGTTTAAAAAATATAGCTTCTATTTTAATTCGTCTAATTAATCATAATTTGCAAACAAATGAACAATCTGTGACTACGTTTATATCTATCACTTTCACCCTCTCTCACTGCATGGTGCTTGGCCTCCTCATGATCCATCTCTCTCTCTCTCTCTCTCTCTCTCACACACACATACACACACACACACACACACACACACACTACTCACTCACTTTCCCTTTTGCCATTATAAACAAAACGGAACAGAAAAAACGTAATATTATTTAACCGCTGTAGATGCAAAGATACCCTACAGTCTATCAAAACAGATCAAAAATGTGTATACAAATAAATGTATATCCGAACTGCATTCAAAAGTCAACGGGTAAAAAATTTCTGAACGGAATCATTTTAAATATTTACGGTGATACAGAAAGCAAATAACAAGTCAGACCAACCCAAGTGAATTCAGAAAGAGATCCTGTTTCTATTATAAGACGTTTTCTTTTTCTTTCTTCCTTGTTTTTCTGCCGATTGAAATGTTTTTCTTTCCCTTTCCCTACTTTGCAGTTTGAAGCGTTTACTATATATATATATATATATATATATATATATATATATATATATATATATATATATATATATATGTATATATATATATAATATATATATATATATATATATATATATATATAGTCATCCATCAGGTTGGTTAAAAAATAATGTATTTTTTTTACATGAATTTGACCGTCAAAAACGACATTATTTTTGCACCAACATAATACATACAGTACTGTTTCGTTGTATCACAACTCATCAGTGCGGCTAGACTAGCCAGGAATTGAACCTACAACTATCGTGTTGATAGTCGGCATTTCTAACCTCCGGCCCATGGCATCGGTGCTCGCAAATGACCTCATTAAATGTCCATTAATAAACACTCGCTCACTCCTTTTACAGTGCTCGAGCTGCTTGTTTATTTACAAACAGCAAGCCTCAATTTATAGCCAATTTAAGCACATATACACACACATACACACGCGCATATATATATATATATATATATATATATATATATATATATATATATATATATATATATATAGACACGAGAAGAATACTCGTCCCAGAACATTTCAAATAAATTCCACGAACAGAACAATTTCGCACCACTTGAATGCATTGTTACGAAGATTAAAACAAAGATATAATACTACTAATCCTCATTCTAATTTGGATCAAAAATCTATGAATTTGATCTTAGAAAATATTTCAAATTAGTGACGTAAATATAATTTAGCTTAATTGGTAGCTAATGATTATGGATGAAATTCAATGCAATTCTATAATATTTGAACTTCCACATAGGACGTTGTGACCATATAATGCACCCAAACACCTTTTAAAAAAAAACTCCCATAAATTGAAAATTTTCGGAATAATTGTTAATCGATGTCTAATATCTATCGTTAACATTTCACAAAAATCGGGGTTATATAAATTTTCCCCAAATAATTCTACCCCATTTTTTGCCCTAATTTCATAAAACTAAATTAAACTAAATATAACCCACATTGCAACCCATTACTTTAGCAGCAGTGTTGTGAAATTCATAATTACCAAATAGTTGAGAAATGAATCCTGCACAGAAAAATATGTAACCATATGCACGTTTAACTATAGCACGTTTCTACGCTAAAAATCGTAAAATTCTTCACATTTGACAAATAAAAATATAGCCCTATGGAAAACATAAAATCATGTAAAGTATAGGTGCTATTATATTTTTAATATTTCGAACAGTGTTCTGCCTTCTATTAACAAAAAAATTAAAAAAGGAAAATTAATGTAAAAGGAAACTGAAATTTTTCAAATTTGTGCAGCCTTTATCCTTTATCTTAAACACGCAAATCAGTTCACACGAAATCTTTCTACGGATCGGCAAAGAAAACTCTTGTTTGTTTTAAATGAACATGTGCGCGTTCATCTTACCGTGAATTACCGCTGAGGGCAACTGATTCCTTCAGTTCAGAAAATTTCATTAAAAAAAAACTGAGATTATTTTCAGTCTCTAAAACATTTATACATATTGAAGAATTAGTTAAGAACTGTTTGGTGTGTGTTTAGTTTTAGAATTCATTCTGTTTCGTTCTGTCTACATGCATATGTGATCGGAAATTTGTTGTCTATTAAAATGTTTGATTTTATAGGATTATAGTCTGTTTGGTTGAAATGTTCAGCTATTTCGGAGGTTGGTGCGTTTTATCTAACAACTAGCTTGTGGTTGCTAAATCTATATCTAAAAGGTAAAGTTGTCTCACCAATGAATACACTATTCAGACATTTTGTGAAAAAAAAAACAAACATGTTACATTGCGACTATCATAGGTAAAGTCGGTTGCATTAGGATGCGTATATCTTTAAAACGAAGTCGGTTGCATTAGGATGCGTGTATCTTTAAAACGGAGAATCTTAAAAATAACCACGTTGCTCGGTCTTGTGTGCTTTTTTTTCTATGCAATTAGCTTGGTTAATAAATTAAATTTGTTTTTATATTTAAATAGCTTGAAAAACATTTTCTGGTTCAAACAATTTAGACTGAGCTTAATGAGTGACCCAATGGATCACATTCTTCTGATAGATTGATAAAAAAAAAAGATTTACAAATATTATGCTAGGTGCTCGGCTGAGCTTCAATCCATGCCCCCCCGTAAAACTATTACAACAAATACCTGTTTAGCTATAACAACCTTCAACAATTTTCCTCACTCTCTACTATCTGTGCCTAAAACTAAACGAAAATTCTTTAAACAGGGATTCTTTTATAGTGCTATCTGAATGTGGAACATAATACCGGCGGACTGCTTCTCAGTAGACTTTAATATGGTCGTTTTCAAGTCTAATGTAAATAAGTTCTTGTTGAGTCGCCCTCTTATATAATTAAATCCTACTCAAGTTCCACCATTACTGATCATCACAGTGTTGTCTAACCGTTTACTTAACACTTATTAACCCTTATCCTTGAGTGGCCTGTGAGCCTTGATAAGTGGTGATTCCCAAGTAAAAATAAAAGTTAGTTTTAAAGTCGCTGCAACATCAGTTGCACCGATTAAAGTCACGAGTTGCTGTTTACACTCGTTTGCACCGTATATAGACATTTGTTACATAATAGTATTTTATTTAAGCGCGGAATGTTTTTTTACCAAAAGAAAAACGGGGGGAAAAAGAAGCAAAAACTAAATGAAAGCTTTTCAGTTCGTTGACAAACAATCGTTTTAATTGGGAACAAACTGCACAACTCAGCATTTCTTTTATCGTCGATTTATCAAAGTATGAAAAAGTGAAATTAATATCACTTGCTGCCCCCATAAAAATTCCTGTCTAGATCAGTGGTTGTCAACCGGCAGTCCTGTAGCACTGATAAACATTAACATTTATTTCCTATCACGGAGAGCAGCACTTATCAGTTGGTTGGATCACAGTATGACCAATCACCCTTCAATGAGTATTAATTTCGACCTAACCTTTAAAGGACTACATCAAGGCCCTTTGGGATTTACACAGTAGTCACAGTGAGCTTCCTGGCAACATTGAAGAAAGACGTCTTCTCTCTCGCTCTAGTCAAGTTGACGCCGAACAAGGCTACCCTCCATTGAGAGATATACTCCCCAAGAAAATACTTTATGCCCGATTTTGCGTATTTTAGTCTTACATTCGCCGGTCCACTGTTTTGAATTTTAAGCAACTTACACCCAATGGTGTAGGTCACTCAACTAAATATATTATTTTTATTCATGAAAGGGTTTTGTTTTCCTTTCATTTGACGGTTCTTTTTATGACAAAATAGTATACGTGGTATCTATTTCTCCGGTGACACAGTATTCAGTGCAACAACCTGTTTGCCACTAGATCTTTATTGAGTAGTAAACTTTTCTCCAGCAACACTCTTTCCAATATTCATCTCGGAAACAACCGCTGAAACTTTGTTACGTGGTATAATTTTTCCCCGGCAACACCGTTTTCCATAATTATCTCTATCACTAAATAATCTTAGACCCTCGAATGCTAAAACGCCACTATTGACTTCCATTAAGCCTGTCTTTCATGGGTGTCAGCAAAACAAGTCAATGATACGTACTGATGCATATAAATACTTTCGTTCTAACGTGTACCTGTTATTTCTTATGTCAAGATTCTTCACGTTTTACCTTTTATTTGACGATCCTTTTTGTTACAAAATATTAGAATATTAGAAGTTGGTCTTACAGTTATGTCAAGATTAGTATTCTATAGTTCATGGCCCACTGGTGGTTCATAATCCACTGGTGGTCCATAATCCACTGGTGGTCCATAATCCACTGGTGGTCCATAACCCACTTGTGGTCGGTGCAAAATCTGCAATGGTCCACAGAAGAATTCGGACATTATTTCCATTGTTATGAAGCTTCAGACTTAAAATTGTCGAGTAACAAACTATGTGTCGTATATACATTCAAGACCTTATGCAATCTTGAAATAAACACGAGTCTATCTGTGATCCGCTGGGTCATAGCCATCTTATCGCATAACTAAAGTATAAGTCAATGTATTTCTGTATTATCGTTTTTAAAACTACCATGTGTGATACGAGCTGGCAGCTGATGAAGACAGTGTAACTTCTATCAATGATGTCACCTGAAATTTTTGCTACCGGACAAGGTTGTTTCGCTAAAATGTTTAAAAAATTGCCGTTATGTCACCAAAACTTTAC
Source organism: Euprymna scolopes (assembly GCF_053919585.1). Taxonomy (NCBI): domain Eukaryota; kingdom Metazoa; phylum Mollusca; class Cephalopoda; order Sepiida; family Sepiolidae; genus Euprymna; species Euprymna scolopes. Next base: position 70,208,027 of record NC_136510.1, read on the forward strand.
ACGCCTTTTACTGGTAGACCAGTTTTTTTGTTGTGTTTTTTTTTTGTTTTTTTGTTTTTTAGCTTAAAATTTCTCCAAGTTCCTGTCGATGAAATAAACCTGAGTACACAGATGTTATATCATCCAACCATAACCTGACATGATTTGCAAAGTCATTTTTTAATACTTGTTACTGAATAGTTTCTTGCTTTTCTTGTTGACAACGAGTTTCTGTGTGATTTACTAGCATAATATACTACAAACATAATCTAACAATGGAGAAGGAGATAGAATCCAATTGTGTGCAAACTTTTATTTACTCCAAACACTAAAATGTAAGACGATACTGTAATAAGAGGAGGCATGGGTGGGGAGGTGAGTAACAAGATGTTAACATTACATTCAAATTCACACAATTTTTTTCTATGTTTAGCGTTTGAAATTACCGTTGAATGTGCGACGCTTAGCATCGAACTATGCTGACAACTGTCCATCACAAAACTTATTATTTGGGTTATTCGGATTACTGTTCTCATTTTGAGCGTTATTTTCACCACGTTTCGGTCGATGTAACACCCAACACCCTTCAGGTGTATCTTGTTAAACTTAGGGGATCTTTTTTTCTTTTTTAAAACTTGGAATTTGTACGGAATTTCGAATGAAACTCTTAATTTAATTCACGGAGATAGCATGCTCTCATTCCGGACAGAAGTCCTAAGTAATTCGTAGTTGCATTCTGAGTACAACCCGCATTGAGAATTGAACCTTCAACTTCTAGAAGTGTGTCACTTACAACTGAATTTTATGAAGTCCTATATATATATATATATATATATATATATATATATATATATATATATATAACTGTGACTTTATATATTATTTATATTGAATTTTTTTCCATGAACTAAGTTGACTTTCATACATAATGAAGATTTGCCTATGATTGAGATGATTATATCTACCAAGAATCGAATCAATGGATGGCTTGCTGAACCTCGGGCGTTGACAATGGGCCTTAATAGAATGCCGTCTTAGGAAGGGCGTATAAGTGTGGTAATTTACTGTAATGCTGAACTAGCTGGCTGTATTTTGCAGTTGATATTCGGACCTTGTTCTTACTGGGGATCTGTGGCAACTTCCTTTCAGTTTTCAAAGTCGAATCTTTTTTACTATATAGTAGCCATAAAATCCTATTAGATCTGCCAATATATTGAAATATCCCGCTCTATCCATTAACACTGTAGCACTGCCTTTGTCTGCTAGTAGTATCATGCTATTATCCGCACTGCGTAGTGACTTGATAGTCAATACAGATGCTAAACTTCTGACCGACCAACAATATGGATTTAGGCGACCCCTTTCCACAGCAAACATCCTAACTGTAATCTCTGAGCGTATATACCATTCACTTGACAAAGCAGAGGAGGGTAGAGCGGTAGCTCTAGATATATCTAAGGCTAGATATATCTAAGGCTTTTAATGGCATGAAGGTCTTCTCAGGAAAATCAGATCATTCGGTATCACTGAAAGAATACTTAACATAATTAAATTCTTCTTAGATAAGAGAAAAATCCAGGTTGTCCTCGATGGTCATATATCTAAACAATATGATATAAATGCGGGAGTGCCTCAAGGGTCTATCCTTGGATCTCTATTATTCCTAATATTCATAAATGACCTCCCTGACAAAATTGTCTGTGAGATGGGTATATATGCTAATGACACCACGCTATATAACAGACACAACAGGAAAACAAATCAACACATATCTAAAGAAATGGCAGAAACACTAGAGGATGATCTCCAATCTGTAGTGGAATGGAAACATAAATGGATGGTCACATTCAATGCTGCCAAGGCTAAACTTGTTTCCTTCAATAACTACAAGAAACCTTCTCTACCACGAATAGCAATGGCCAAAGACTCTTTATCTGAAAGTACATTTGTCAGACTCCTCGGCCTAACGTTCACAGGAAACCTGAGTTGGGACAATTACATTGAGAGCATTCCCAGGACCGCTGCGAAAAAGGTGGGTTCTCTCTGCCGTGCTAGAAAGCTACTAACGCCCGAAAGTATCTTGTACTTCTATAAGGCCACCATTCGCCCATGTAAGGAATGTTGTTGTTGTTATATTTGGGCCGGTGCATCTGCTACTAGTCACTTACTCCTAGACACGTTTCAAAGGAGAGTCGCCAACCTGATAGGTCATGAACTGTCGTCCAAGCTTCAGCCTCTGTCCCATCGACGAAATGTAGCATCCCTCTGCCTGTTCTACAAGTACTTTAACGGTGAATGTTCCGACGAACTGCTAGCACTTGTACCCCCTCGACGTAAATACCTCCGACAAGCAGCAAAATCTCACCCCTTCACAGTAGAGATCCTTAGATGTAAGAGAGCCTTCTACTCCAGTAGTTTCTTCCTCAGAACCGCTAAACTTTGGAATTCCCTTCTGGGTTCCTGCTTCCCCAACTGTACTTACATGCAGAAGTTCAAGTGTAACGTGAACCGACGTCTTGCTGCCCAACTCCCCACATAGTACCCCTGTAGCTTATGTCCCTGATAGTAGCCCCTTACATCAAAGTGGCAATGTGCCTTGTTTGAGGTGAAAATGTAATTTAAAAAAAATTACTTCTTCCTTTGAGAGCTTAGGTTTTTAAGGCTTTGAATTCTGGATTGCTTGTCTCCCTTTCCATCTTAAATCATATTCTTGTGCCTTTGATGATTTTGGAGAGTTGAGCAGATCCTGAATATTCTCCTGATGTCATATGGATTACATATCCTTTTATTTCTTTCTGAAAAGCCTTTCATTATAGTATACAAACTATGCTGAGTTTTCGGGTGGTGATTTTTGGTGCCTTATCCAGATTTCTTTGAACGTATGTCAATGTTCTCTGGATAGTTTTTTTCGGTGGGGGGGTCTCTTAAAATGCCCGTCTCCTCTCGATATGTATCGTTATTACTGCATATTTATTAGAGTGACCTTGATCCTAATGACATTTCCTCAAACTATTCGATGTATACATTAGCCAATACAAGAAACAATGGTGATCCCATAACAAAAACTCGTTCCTGTCGATATATATCAGATCCCCTGACGACGTATGCAGTTTCTACACAGGTCAAAATTTCCATTATATTGTTAATTCTATAATAATAAAATTAATTAACTAATTAATTAGTATAATTAATTAACAGGTTGTCTGGAACAAACATTAAAAAACCGTAAAAAAAAAATACACGTTTTACACAAACTGAATAACTAAGACACGAGTGCAAAAGAATTAATCAATCGTTCCCATAACAATAAGAAATGTATTTCAAGGACGTTAATCAGAGCATGTTTAAACGCACGGAATATGTAATTTGTACTTACATGAAATGTGATCGACGGTGAGAAATTACTCGAAGAATAATTAACTACAATGTTACCTGAACCTTTGATGATAGTCCGACACTGAAATCAATCAGAACGATATCCTAGTAGGATATCAGAGATTTTTAATCGTATTTAAACTGTGTCGAACTGAGACCACCGTAAATACAGCAGGTCGTGTATCTAAAAATCATGTGACTTGTCAACGTCGTGGGTGAAGTTATACGATCACCGGCCAACGGTACTGACTATTACAAAGGGTCGTTATTTTCTGTTTCAATGCTCAAAGAAATTGCCGCGGAATTCATAAAACTGGTTTAAAAGTGATTGTATTTTATTTTTCGAAAAATAAAAAAAAAAAATTTTATATTTGGACACGTGCAATTAAAACGGAGTTTTTTATTTATTCATTTTTTTATTTTTTTTTTATTTTTTATTTTTTTTTTTATTTTTTTGCTGGGAAAACACTGTAAAATTGTATATGTGTTAAGTGTATTGAATTACTAATCCACAAGTGACTTTAATTTTAAATTTAAAATACACCTGTTTTCAAATAATTTTTAAATGAGATGTTTACCTTTTTTCTTTATAATACAGCGAACAATGGTGAATCATTTATATTTTAACTGCATATTTTCTCATAAAAATCTTTTTTAAAAAAGTGCATTTTTGGTCACAAATTTGAAAATTATTAATTTTTTAGCTTTTAGAACTGTTAAACAAAAATATTTACAGGAGATTTTTCCGGTCTGTTTTCTTAATATAAAATGCAACTTTTCACATTATTCATATTTTTGGAAGAAATCTTAGTTTTCGATATCGAGAGTAAATAAAAGTAGCAAACGTCTCAACCATAACTGTTTTAACTTGTTCATTTCTATCTTTTAAATTTATTAAATTTCATTAAAACTTTAAAAGAAATGTTTCATGTTTATTATTTCTGTGAAGTACTTTTTGTATAATAATATTTTTAAAAATAATGTTTATTCTCGTTCAGAAGTATAAATCAAACCAACAAATTTCCATTAAAGAAAAGTATAAATTAAAATATTTATATATTTATTCTCAAATAGTTTGAAATTTTTGCATCAACAAGTTTTATAGCACTTACAAAATTCGGTTCTTATTTAAAATTCGACTAAATTAAAAAGAAAAAAACAGAAAATTTTTTATGGTGTATGTACTCATTACAAAGATTTCATATTAAAAAAAAATCACGTAAATTAATCAAGTAGTTTTTAACTAAAAAAAAAATCCAAATTTACTATTTATAGTGAAGCAAAAAGGTTTAATTATTCAAGAAAAATCCTGGTAGTCGAATTGAGTTGCCCAATGACCTTCGTAATAGCCATACTTATCAAAATCATGATTGTCTGCCCTTGAATTAATTTTTTTAAATATGCTGCTAGTCTTCGCTAGTCATAAAATTTGATTTTATTATTTTTTAAAAATTGATCAATTTACATATTTTTTTTTTAAATATGACATCTTCGTTCTATGATGAGTGCGTACATCATAAAGATTTGTCTGTATTTCCTGTATTCTTTTTATTAAGTCAAATTCTAAATAAAAACACCAATTTCATTACTTAATCAGTTTTTGCCATTTATGCAGAATATGCTGAAATAATAACGTTATTATTTAGCAACCCATGTTTAACTAAAATTTCCAACAGATTTTTCTATCAGTTTGAATTACATCATTTTAAAATAAATTTTATTCTTTTTATAAAGAAAAATAAAATTAAACAAATAATTGTGAGAAATTACACGACTTGAATCGTGTCACTTCAGTGGTTGATTGGTTTAATACATTGTTTTTAATTACAGCTTTTCTCATTAGTTGATTTGAATTTTAACCCGCGAGCGCGGACATGTTTTAACTGAAAACTTTAGTCCGAGAAAAAATTCCAAGCAGGACGGACCCATTAATTTTTTTTTTATTAAATTAAGGGCCTTTTGCCGCCCAATATTATCTCGATACCTTTAAGACAATTTAACCTACTAAGTTAGGTGTTTTTCTAGATGTAATATCGTCTTTCTAATCAGCAAAGAATGCTGATTTTGGGTTTACCACTTCGTTGAAATTATCCACTTTTTGAATTCGAATATTGTTTTAAATGAACCACAAGTCAAGAACTAATGATAATCTTCATTGAAGATTTTTCCCTACTACTTCATAACGAAGTCTTACCCACCAGGCTCAACAGAAGTAGCAAAATTACGCAACATAATTAAGAAAACGAGAAGATGAAACGACCTGTCTTTAATCAACATGGTAAGTATTTTCTCCTATAACAGACAACACGCTATGCAATATACAAATATCTGTGCGTGAGGTCGCCAAGCTAATCAAGAACCTTGATTCCAGTAAAGCAACTGGCCCTGTCGGCATTCCAGTTATAGTGCTGAAAAAGCTCCAACCAGAACTTGCCCCCATACTTACAAAACTGTTAAAGCGTTGCCTTAAGGAGAAGTGCTTTCCAACACCCTGGAAAACCTCATCAATATGCCCTGTATTTAAGAATTCATGTGAAAAGTCATCTCCCTCTCAGTACAGACCAATAAGTCTCCTGTGTGTCATGAGTAAGTTGTTGGAATCCATATTAAATAAAGTAGTAGTCAACCACAGAAACAACCTTCTTAGTGACATGCAATATGGTTTCCGCTCTGCAAGATCTACAGCAGATGTTCTAACGGTTATATCACATAGGATTAGTGAATCTCTTGGTAAAGGTTTCCTTTCCAGGGCAATTGCTCTTGACATATCAAAGGCCTTCGATAAGGTATGGCATAAGGGCCTACTTCACAAGATTTCCAGCTACGGTATTACTGGAAATGTGTTCTCAATCATTAAATCATTTCTCTCTGATAGGCTCATAAGAGTAGTGGTTGATGGGCAGAAATCAGAGGCCCACAGTATTAATGCTGGAGTCCCCCAGGTGTCCATCCTGGACCCAACTCTCTTCCTGATCTACATCAATGATCTCCCAAAACACATACTTAAATCATTCGTTGACATTTATGCTGATGACATGACCATCTATGGCAACACATCCAAGGCCGTAAATGACAAAGTTCTCTCTAATACTCTCTCCTCTGATCTTGAGCACGTGGTACAATGGGGGAAGAGGTGGCTGGTCACTTTTAATGCATCCAAAACCAAGCTTCTATCTTTGCATCATCAACGCTCAGATCCTCATCTGGCATCAATTGAAATGGATGGCTCTCGTCTGGGGAGGCTCCATGTTTTGACAAGCTTCTGGGCTTGACCTTTACTCCTGATCTAAAATGGAACACGTACATCAAATCTGTTGCCAGGGACGCTGGGAAAATGGTGGGATCCTTCTACCGCTCCAGAAGATATCTCACTACTGATGCAATTATCTATCTGTATAAAAGCCAAGTACGTCCAAGGATGGAGTACTGCTGCAACATCTGGACAGGATCTGTTAAAAACAGCCTATCCTGCCTTGACAGAGTACAAAATAGACTTTGGGGTTTAGTGAGGGATGCCCTTTTCTCTTCCCTGCAACCTCTCTCCCACAGAAGAGACGTTGCGAGCCTGTCTTTATTTTATCGTTATTTCCGTGGCAGGTGCTCGTCTGAGCTCAAATCCTCGTCCCCCCTCGCCAATCTTTCACGAGAAACACCCGTCTGGCTGAAACTACTGTCAATAATTTTCCCCATTCTTTATCTGTGCCTAAATCCAAACGTAGATTCCATGAGCAAAGCTTCTTTCTTAGAACTGCACGCCAGTGGAACTCTCTGCCGCTTGCCTGTTTCCCATCTGACTACAACTTGGACGTCTTCAAGTCCAACATAAACAAACTCCTGACAAACCGCCCCCTTAAGTAAGACACTCTATCAAAAACCCCAATAATAATGATTACTACAATACTATCTCATTGATTACTGTACACGCAATAACCCTTATCCCTGAGTGGCCTTCGGGCCTTGATAAGTGGTGACCCTCATGTAAAAAAAGTGCGCTTTTCAATATGTTTAATTTCCCTCTCAGCTAGAGTTCTAAGCTATGTGCAAAATTATACTTTTACTTACTTATTTTAAATTTTGACTTAAATTTCAAAATTATGATTTATTTAGAATATGCAAAATTATGATAATCATTTTAAATTTGTCTTGCAAAATTGTGATTTATTTAATTTTAATTTCCCCAAATTGCAAAATAAAATAATTACTTCTTCTAAAGTTGCCGCTAATATTAAGAAGGCCATACCTATTAATGGGCTTATTGCCCCGTTTTGAAATAACTATAATTATGAATATGATATTTACTTAATAAAAATTTGTCCTTAAAAAATCAATTTCCAGATTTAAAATTATAACACTCACTGCAGATTAAGGATATAAATTCCTAATGTGTTTAATTTGATTTTAATTATAATTTTTCGACGAAGCATTGTCGCGAAGCTTGGGTTTTAAGTTAACCTTTAATTTATTTTTCACTGCGTGGTTGCCCGCATCATTTTGAAATAGAGATTTTTTTTCCTCTTCTTCGGAATCATTTATTGCGGACCTTAGTTAGAATGGAGATTATTTTCTCATAAAAAATGTTTTTTTCTTTTCAATTATTAATTTAATTGCCTTGTCCATTTAAATATAAATGTGTTGCTATTTGAGGGGGTGGACAGGTATTATTCTCTCCTTCGTATTTTATTCTCGTTTTGTTCTATCTTGTGGATATTGCCTGGGCTTATTTGCATAGGTCCTGTATAATTTTCCTTTCTTTTTCCTTTTCACGTTAGCTTTCTTGTTAATTTAAATTTCTTCTCGGTCTACGTGACATTTCTAATAACCATAATGGCTGCTTCTAAGGATTTATTTGCCAAAAATGAAACTAAAAAGTGCGGTATTACGACGACAGTGAAGTGGCTGAATGATAATTCCTCCCTAACTACGATTAAGCAGAGAGTAGTAGGCGTGGAAAAATGGCTAAATGAATTGGACGACTTATATGACCAAATTGTTTTGAAATCTTCCCAGGAGGAGAAGTTGACACTTTGTCAAGATTCTGAAATATTTTCTTCCAATATAGGGAAGTATTGTGGATTTAAATACGTAAAGACACCAAACATCTCCTCATTATGGATATTGATTCAAATCCTCAACATTAACGATGTGTGGGTTGCTCCATAAATTCCTAGTGCCATCAAGAGTTGTCAAAGAGATATGGACATCTGTAAGCCACTGCTCATAAAAGACTTCATTTTAGCTGATCACTTTTTGTTCTTAGAATCAAGATGTAGTATCTGTTCTGTTTACTGACAGAGTATAAAAGGTCTTACGTCGATAGGGTACTTTTTATTATTCTTCCATCAAGAGTGACCCCTTTTTGGAGGTGGGGAGCTGACTATACTCCATTCAAAAACAACCGTGTGCATAACTTTGCTCGCATGAACAAGTGAATGTAGAGTTAGTGGAGCAGAAAGTAGGCGTTGGTTTTATTTTCGTCATTCTTGTAACTTGCTTTGTCCTTTACTCATTACGTTCCATGAACGATGTTTCTGACAAATGGAGAATAATTTGTGACTTCTGAGTTGGAAATTATCCATCTAACATCTAATTTACTAGTTTTTCTTATCTTGGAGCAGTGGGGTTTTTTTCCGCTCCTTACATCAAATGGCTTCCTGCATTGTCTTGAGCAATTTGTATTTAAAAAATTGATCACTGTTCCAAAATGCCCCCTCTCTCTCTCTCTCTCTCTCTCTCTCTCTCTCTCTCTCTCTCTCTCTCTCTCTCTTTCACACATAAACTACTCTCTGTGTGTCTTTCTTTCTCTCTCCTTCTCCCTCTGTCTATCTATCTCTCTCTCTCTCTCTCTCTCTCTCTCTATATATATATATATATATATATATATATATATATATATATATATATATATATAGGTAGATAGATAGATAGATAGATATAGATATTTTTTTCTCGGACAGGTGATCTTGCTCAACCAATTAAAGTCTTTTTTATCTGTTAGTTTCCACTTTAATTTGGTGGCGATGGTGCATGTATGCGCTCAATTGGGTGCAATTATTGTTTGTGTATTGTTGTCATTCTAGTATCGTAGACACACAATACGTTATGATGACTCGTTTAAGTCACGCATATTACGATTTCAAAAAACAACTTTTAAACAGGATCGTTGAGACTAAAAAAAACATTTAGTTACAAAGAGTAAAGTTACACCCCGTTGTTGTTGTTGTTGTTGTTGTTGTTGTTGTTGTTGTGTATTGCTTTTATTAGTGTACTATTTATTCTTCTACTGTTCAAATGATCTTATTTAGTTTTATTACTCTTGAAGTGAATAGACGTGTATTTTGTATTAGCGTATATTTTAATCATATTCAACCTAAACAAAGCAGATTGAGGGAATACTGCAGATTAGGAACCATGTGTACATAGACATTCCAAGTGGGGAGTTGAGCAGCAAGACGTCTGTTCACATTACTCTTAAATTTCAATATGTTAGTACAATCGGGAAATCGGGAAAGAAATTTCCAGAGTAGAAGGATCTCCAGCCTAGAGGGAGCTCTACAATGAAAACGTGAGATTTTGCTGCGTGTCGGGTTAGTCAAAATTATTTACGTCGAGGGAGGGGGTACCAATGGTACAATTCGGCGGATCGGAACACATTAAATGCCCATCCCTGTGCTTGTTTTACAAGCACAGAGATGCAACATTGTGACGATGAGAAAGGAGTTAGCGATTGGTTGACAATGCGATAACAATTAGATTGGAGAGTCTTTTGAGGGAGGAAGATTGCAATAGAAAAAAGACTAATGTCTGATGCACCTGGTCATGTGTAACAACAATACTCCATGCATAGGCGAATGGTGGCTTCGTAGAGATAAAGGATGCTGTCATGTGCATTACTTTTCTCTCTATTCCTATTAGCTTTTTGATAAGTAAAAAAAAAAAAAAGAAAAGAAACTTATGAATCACCCTGTACTTGTAAGAAATAAAACTTTTCTCAATTAATGATTCAAGCCGATGTAAATATTATCATAAATAAACATATTGCAGTAAAAATGTATTTTCATAAGCTTTGTTATCACTTTGTTTTATCATTATAATTTTTTAAATGCTGTGAAAATTAATTATAGGTTCAAGTTTTAAAGAATGCGGATATGACCTAGAGTGTCAAAAGGTATGTAAATCAATCAAGACATTCAAAATAAAATAATTTCATACATATGTATCTATCTATCTATCTATCTATATATCTATATATCTATATATATATATATATATATATATATATATATATACCAGCAGAATTTCATACATATATATATATATAGTAGTAAGTTATGAAATATATATGGCAATTAAGCAACACAGAATATTCCGCGTTTCATCAACGCTAGGATTCATCAGCAGAATTTCATATATATATATATATATATATATATATATATATATATATATATATATATTAAATATATATATATATTAAATATATATATATATTAAATATATATATATATATTAAATATATATATATATATTAAATATATATATATATATTTAATATATATATATATTTAAATATATGTATATATTTATATATATTTATATATATATTTATATATATATTTATATATATATTTATATATATATTTATATATATATATATTTATATAGTTATATTTATATATATATATTTATATATATATATATATATTTGTATATATGTATATATTTATATATATATATTTATATATATATATTATATATATATTTATATATATATTTATATATATTTATATATATATTTATATATATTATATATATATTTATATATATATATATATATATTTATATATATATATATTATTATTGAATAAAAAAAAACATATCATAAAACTTTAATTAAACGTAGAAATACGATTTAAAAAATAGCGCGGATCACTCTCTGCATTAGCACCGAAAAATGTTACTAAACATTTATTAATAATTTATCACTTTTACAAACATTTGATTTTAAATTTCTTTTTAAATGACGACTTTTATCGACTTTTTTTTAAATACCCCCCCCCAAATGGGTGTTTATTCCGAAATCCGTTGTTAACATGGAGAGGTTGAGGGTGTTTATTCTGAAAGCCGTTCTTAACATTTGTGGAGGTGGACCTAATGTAAAATAAATAAATAAATTTAAAAAAAAACTAAATCATTTACTGATAACTTCTCACTTTTACAAATATTTTTTAATTTACATGCGCGGATGAACAAATTGTTGAATAGTGCGAAAACAAAACGTTTTTGTAATAAACTTCGGGATCATTTTTTGGTTAAATATTTACATTTAGGTCCACCTCCACAATTTTCTTTTTTAAATGACGACTTTTATTGATAAATAAATTTACTTCTCTGCCACGGGCACTGAACCCCTCCTTTTTTTTAATAGTATTTTCGGGTGGGTATGCTGACAACAAATATCAGTTAAATTTTGTAAATAGCCCCCCCCTCCAAAAGTGGTGTTTATTCCGGAAGCTGTTCTTAAGATGAGGAGGTTGGGGGATGATTATAAGGTGAACCTAATCTAAAAAAAAAAAAAAAAAAAAAAAGTTTTTTATGCGCACATAAGCAACTATTTTTTTTATTAACTGTTTTTTTTACTTTTTTATTTAAAAATTAGTAAATTTCAATGAATAGAATAATAAATCATTTATCATTAATATGAGTTTTTGGTTTTGTGTTGAATGAAACTTTTTTTTTCATTACAACAATAATGAACCAATTTAAATCTTCCGGCATTCGTTTAAGGGTTACGAAATTATCAATAAATCGTTTAGTTACTAAGCGAACGTCAGTAAATAAAACAATGTTACGTGCGCATGCATTAGCCTTGACTAGGGAGGGGGCTAAGGGAGCGACCATTAAATAATTATGCTGGTCGCCATGGAACTCAACGCCCAAGGAGTACTTAAAGTGGCACTTATGCACTTATGTTATCGTGCTATTTTTTAAAATAGTATTTTCATGTTGAATTCAAATTTTACAATATGTTTTTCTTTTATTAATTTGTTAAGTGAAAGTACAGATAACCCGGTCGGTTTCTAATGTGAGGAAAAACAGACCCCCCCCAAAAGGGGTACTATGGATAATAACAAAACATTAAAATTGCCTCAGTCTCGAAAGATTTCTTCTCTACTGAACGAGGAAACAAACGGTGAAGTGTAGTTCACCTTCTGTTTCTCTCCCCCTCTCTCTTCCTCTCTTAATATCTCTCTCTATCCATCTCTCCCTTTCCCTCTCTCAATCTATCTTTCTCTCTATATCACCCTCTCCATCTCTCTTTGAGCCCCTTTCTCTCTCTATCTCTCTCTCCTTTCCTCTGTCTCATCCCTCTCTGTTTCTAACTCTCCCACTCTCTCTGTTTATCTATCAATCCCTTTATCTCTCTATCTCCTTCTCTATTTTCCTCTCACTTTCTCTTTTCTATCTATATATCTTCCTCTCTATCTGTCCATCTCTAATCCCTCATCCTATTTTAGTCTCCTAAATTAATTACAGTGAATAAGGCATTATCAAAACATGGATAAATCCCATTTTAGTCACCTAATTTACTGACTGTGAGAATAGAAGTTATTTGGAAATTACTGCTACCTTGAACAGCACCAGAAGTAACTGGTAAAACCTTTCTAATTAAATTGATTTTGGCAGCCATTTGGTAACAAAATGACATAGCTTTAGCCCTTGCAGCATGAGGAATACCTGCGACCTTGCTGCCAAGTAGAAGAATTATTTATTCTACTTTAAAACATTCAATTTTTCAAAAATCTCATGTTCGACATCTCCAAAACATCCAATATGGGGGAAAATATTGCAGAAATGCAAACTTATTGTTTAGGATGAATGCACAATGGTACGCAAAAAATCACTTGAGGCTCTTGGTCGATCCTTGCAAGATTGGCGTGGCAATGTCAGACCATTTGGGAATGCAGTAATATTGCTTGCAGGAGATTTCAGACAAATGTTACCTGTTATTCTTCAATCAACACCAGCAGATGAAATAAATACTTGCCTCAAATACTCTACTTTTTTGTTCCATGTGAAGACATTAAACTTAACTCAAAATATGCATGTCCAGTTGCAGACTGTTCGATCCGCACAAAAACTTTTGCATCACTTGTGGGAAATTGGGTACGAAAAAGTGCCAGCTGATCAGAGTTATGGCAAAATTCTTTGACTTTTAACTTCTGTAATTTCTGTAATTTTATTTCATCAAAGGAATAGTTAGTTTAAAAGGTTTTTGCAGATATTCAAATTATAAGAATTCCATTTGACTGAGTGAATGAGCTATTCTTGCAGGTCAATACAAAGATGCCCATGAACTTAACGCTATTATTCAATGTAAAATTCCAAGTGAGGTAGTCAAATACAAATCCATCGACACTGTTGTGAAAGCAGATAAAGTTGTTAATTATCCAACAGCTATATTTGCCAGAGATGCCACCGCATGTATTGCAACTGAAATTTGGTGTACTAATTATCATGTTGTGAAATATAAACCAATCCAACCTTTGCAATGGCACATAGCTTGCAGTAAAAAAAAAATTAACAAACAATATCATAAAAACAACAATTTAACAGGACATTTCACAGATGAATATATCTTCATTCCATGCATTCCTATGATTCCACCGGATACATCATTACACTTTAGGACATTGCACTTTCCAATTTTATTGTCATTTGCAATAACCATCAACAAAGCACAGGGAACAATCTTTACAATTGTGGGCCTTACAGTTACACACTGACTGTTTTTTCACATGGACAATTTATGTTACGTATTCAAGAGTCACCAAACCGGAAAATCTCTATATCAGCTAAGAAAATGGAACAACAAAAACTGTGTACCCATGTAAAATGGAAAATTAAACCTATAAGAAACATGCTTTTTCTCATTTTGGAACTTTTTCCATTGCGTCAATTTGAGCCACAGCAACGCGTGGCAGGGTACAGCTAGTATATATATATATATATATATATATATATATATATATATATATATATATTTATATATGTATATATTTATATATATGTATATATTTATACATATGCATATATTTATATATATTTATATATTTATTTATATATTTATATATTTATATATATATATTTATATATATATGTATATATTTATATATATATATTTATATGTATATATTTATATATATATTTATATATATATTTATATATATATATTTATATAAATATATATTTATATATATGTATTTATGTATATATATATTTATATATATATATTTATATATATATATATTTATATATATATTTATATATATATATATTTATATATATGTATTTATGTATATATATATGCATATATATATATTTATATATATATATATATTTATATATATATTTATGTATATATATATATTATATATATATTTATATATATATTATATATATTTATATATATATATTTATATATATATATGTTATATATATATTTATATATATATTTTTATATATATATTTATATATATATTTATATATATATTTATATACGTATTATATATATATATTTATATATATATATTTACATATATATATATATTTACACATATATATATATTTATATTTATATATATTTATATATATATATATATTCATATATATTTGTATATATATTTATATACATATATATTTATATATATATTTATATATATATTTGTATATATATTTATATACATATATATTTATATATATATATTTATATATATTTATATATATATATATATATATATATATATATATATATATATATATATATATTTAAAATTAATATTACAATTAAATTTACCAAAATGATCAAAGATGGTAAAATTAAAGTATATTATAAATATTAAAGAATTAATATTTATAAAGTTATCTCAGCCAGATGTAAAAACTCCATAAAACCAAATAGGAGATAGAGCTTATAATACGAGCAAACAGTTAATAAAACATGTTAAAAACACTTTGAAATGAGTTAAAAACATATTTAATCTGAAAACGAAACACTAGATAAGTGGATAGTCCTTAATCCGCGGAGTTTCAAAGAAATACTTTCTTTCTCATCAGAGGGTAGGGATCGGATTTTGCATGCAAAAGTATTTGATGAACCAACAAGTAAGTCAAAGATCTTACTTGATAAAAAAAAGTGAAGCAGAGGGAATATGGTTAAGAAAAAGGTGATTACACGTGAATTGATAGTCTGGTGGAAGATAAATAATCCAGTGACGGTAAAATCCAAATGTATAACTTAAAGAAAGTTAAACTCCGCGGATTAAGGACTATCCACTTATCTAGTGTTTCCTTTTCAGATTAAATATGTTTTAACTCATTTCAGAGTGTTTTTTAACATGTTTTATTAACTGTTTGCTCGTGTATTTATACATATTTATACATATATATATATATATACATATATATATATACTTATATATATACTTATATATATATACATATATAAATATATACATATATATATCAGCTGAATTTCATATATATATATGAAATTCTGCTGATATATGTATTTATATGTATATATATATATGTATATGTATATACATATATATATATATATATATATATATATATATATATATATATGAGCAAATAGTTAATAAAACATGTTAAAAAACACTTTAAAAAAGAGTTAAAAACATTTAATCTGAAAAGGAAACACTTAATAAGTGGATAGTCTTTAATCCGCGGAGTTTTGAAAAAATACTTTCCTTCTCATCAGAGAGAAGGAATTAGCAAAATGCGGATCGGATTTTGCATGCAAAAGTATTTGATGAAACTGCAAGTAAGATGTTACTTGATAACAAAACGTGAAGTAGAGGGAATATAGCGAAGAAAAAGGTGATTACACGTGAATGGACAGTCTGGTGAAAGGTAAATTATCCAATGTCGGTAAAATCCAAAAATATAAATCCAAGAAAGTTAATTGAATTTCCATTTGCATAAGTAAAATCCAAGGAAATCATGTAATTGGGAGATGGTCACAAATAATCCAAAAGGCCGAAATCCATGGAATAATTCACAAATATGTACAAGGAAAAGGGGGAAAAATTCCAATAATATTAATAAAAGAAAAATAAGATATGCGTTTGACACGGCTGCCGAGACAAAATGTAATTAAGGAAAATCAGTGAAGAACATGAGCTTTTATATATATATATATATATATATATATATATATATGTGTGTGTGTATGTGTATATATATGTATGTATATATATGTGCATATATATGTGTTATATATATATATATATATATATATATATATATATATATATATATATATATGAAATTCTGCTGATGAATCCTAGCGTGGATGAAACGCGGAATATTCTGTGTAGCTTAATTGCCTTATATATTTTATAACTTACTACTTACTATACATTATATTCTACATTTCACTGTAGAGAACCTACTGTTGATTTTATAAAATTGTTTTTATATATAGTTGCTTTAATTAAAGGTTAAATTGAAAAAGTCAAGTGCCATGCTTCAACTTCGCTTTGAACAAAAACTTTTATTTCGAACGCGCTCCTGTCAAAGATAATATATATATATAAGGATAATATATAATATATTTAGGAGCGAAGTGAATTATTGGGGGAACTATATTGATCTCTGTTATATATGCATCATATCTTACTACACTCCTCTTATATCACAATATAGTTCCCCCGAACAGCCTAAATAATTTATTTCGCTACTAATGTAACTATATATGTAAACCCACATTCAATCCATCCAAAATCCATAACAAAACATATCCCAAATTCTATCAGTAAAGGAATAAGGAATACTTCCTCTAGTGTAGATATTTTTAACTGTTCTATGATAAAGCACTTAAAGACAGTGGTTACAAAAATACAAAATTAGTATATATCCAGGCTACATCTAATACTCAAACACCTAAAAACAAGAGAAGGAAAATGATATGGTTTACACCCCGTTTAATTTAAATGTCAGAACTAACGTAGGAAAAAATTCCTTAATCTCATAAAACAACACTTCCCACCTAATCATATTCTCAATAAAATTTTCAATAAAAATACCATAAAATTAAGCTACAGCTGGAGTGAAAATTTAGAAACCTAAGATGAAGATTCTAAATAATACGTCAGAATTAAATAAAATTAGCACCACTAAATCCTAGTCTAGTGGCAATTATCGGTTAGATCCATAAAATAACTTTAAAATATCAGAATGCAAAGAAGCGGCTTCCTTCATTTTAAAATATTTTTTATTGTTTTTATAAAACAAAAAGAAAATTAAACACAGGATATCTCACTTAAGAATATATTTTAGAAAACACTTACACGTTTGAATAATTATTTTTACTGATATTTAAAAATTTTAAGATAAAAAAAAAATTTGTTTTAGCCCATTAATGTCATTTACTGTAAGAAACGTAGATTTTAGTAACAGCAGACAGATTTTTATTAATTATTACGTTGTAAATGTTATTATATCTTATTTTGTTATTTTGTTAGTATTAACGTATTTTTAATACCGCTACGCTTTTTATTTTGCTCAGTCTCATATTACAGATGTTATTTTTACAAGGCAACTTTGTAAACGTAACGATACTTGCAATATGTCTTCACACATGTAGCGCCGGGCGAATACTTCTAGTCTAATGTATAAATGAGAAGTCGGTTCTCGTGTACTTGTTGTCTCCCTGTTTCTATTCTCGTTTTTCTTGCTCATATGCCCCTATTCCGAATTCGTAGCAGTGGGCCGGCGTCAACGGATTTTATTTCACCAAAACGGTCATTAACAATGTTTTTTTTTGTTTTTTTAAGTTTAACCTATTTGAAACTTATATGAATTCTTGCACAGTAAAAATAATTAATTAAAACAAAAATTATATTTTTTATTTGGAATTATTTACTCAAATAAAAATTCCATTTTTACTTGAGTACTAAATTTAAACAGTTATTCTAGCAACTTTGAAGAGTCATGATAAATTTTTTACTTGATTAAATAATTCGAAATAAGAAAAATGAGAATATATATATATATATATATATATATATATATACATACATAAAATACGATTTTTCGGTCCTCATGTATTTGTTGTCTCCCTGTTCCTAGTCTAGTTTTTTTTTGCTCGCACGCATGCCCTATATATATATATGATTGCAACGTCTTGTCAGACGGGTGCCATATATGTATGTGTGTATGTGTACATATGCGTATATATACATATATATATATTTATAAAGATATGCATACATATATATATAAACATATTAATATATACATGCATACACACACACACACACACATATATATATATATATATATATATATATATATATATATACATGTGCATATGCTTTTCCACTTTTCCCATCCTATGTAGACCTAATGAATTATAAATCTTCATAAAGCAAAAAGAATGACTATCATGTAACCTCTGTCATGATATTCATTGATTTCCCAAAAGTGGCTTTATAACTAGTCAAGGAAGATAATTTTCTATTTAAAACTAGATTTTTATGCATACATCTTTCCGGATTAAAGTTATCATAGTATCTATTCTCAGAATGCTATATTTACAGGTATCAGCCACCTCCTTTGAGATGGGCTTTGGTATATTTGTAATCGCCTGAATAGCTCTCACTGAAAAATGCCGACGGGGCTAGTCACAGAAGATTTGTGTACCTGTCTAGAATGCCCCTATACCTATAGTCGATTCACTACTGTAACCTGAACATGTATCTAATTTAACGTAATAAGAGGCAATAAAATTAACTTACTCTGTATTGTTTTTAGAACATGTTACTAATATATGTTTGATAAGAAAAATAAAGTAAAATAATTAAATAAAGACCTAAACTAAACCAACACCTAATCTAGTTCAGGAACACACGTGTTAAAATAAGGTCACCTATTAATTCGATATGTTCACGAAATGGTACGTAATCCCTGTACAAAACAGAATAAAAGAAGAGCAATTAAAAGTCAACCAAATCTTTGGACAATGAAAACATTAATCCGTGCGAGGGAGTGGTTAGCAATGAATCTAATAAGTTAGTCAGCTAAACTAAACGCCACATGCATATGCAAAAACACGAATTTCATGTATGTTAGTCTTACGACTCCCTACATGGATGAAACGTAAAACACTCTATGTGACTTAAGTATATATATATATATATATATATATATATATATATATATATATATATATATATATATATATATATATATATACGTTTTCGAGGTCAACGCCCAACTAACACCGTGTGTATTTGTGTGTATGTATGTGTGTGTTGGGGTGGAGAGGGCTCCGGTAAGCCGTGGTGAAGGCAACCTTTCTAGGAGAAGCAAATTTCTGATCTAAAAAAAAAACATAAAGCGAGAGACCAGTACCCGCATTAAGCTAGTCTGCAGTTTAACTTGTTGCTGGCTATCTTGCTCTTGCTTGTTGCTGGATCTCAACATTTTGAACCGAGAGAGAGACTTATCTGTCGTACAAAGCTAAGACTCTGTAATATCATCTGTGTATAGATTCTCCCTCAGGCATTTGTCTATAAAAATGGTCCTCTGGCGATGGAAGTCCTTTTTAGGTTCATGGACTTTAAGTGTCTGAGGGAGTGGCACTCGTCTGACAAGACGTTGCAATCATATATATATATATATAATCATTGAAGAAGTTACGAGCATAACAAATCAAACAACAATCTTTCGTCAAAATTTTACTTTATTCACCAAGAAAGCTTCATTCTATGTCGATATATTTATTCCAATGCTTCCATAAAAATTTAAAGCGTTTTTTTTTTTTTTTTGTGGAAAAATGTGTCTTTGGTTTCAATTACAGATATCTCTTTTTGTTTGAGTCAAATATATTTCCCTGGAGCATTCCTTTTAAGTCCACAAACAGTCAGTAGTTGCTAGGCTGGGGGGGGGGGGGATTTCGAGGATAGTATGGGTGAGGTAGTAATTCATGTGATTCTGCTATCGTTTCGATGGACTTTTGAGACAGAACATTTTACTTCTTTGTGGATTTCATTTCTTTGGATTTCTTCACGCAAACTCATTAATAATGCTATCATAAAATCTTCGCTAGTGATGGTTCTTTTTTATTAAGGAAATCCATGAAAAACTACTTTGTTTATCCTAAGATATGGAGACTAAAATCTTGCTTGTTGATGATTTGCAGAATTTTTTAAATGTTTCAAGTGCAATTGCTGAATTTCCACAACCTGAGTGTTTAGCATCATTTGTGTCTGTATGACGGCAATGTAACAATTGTGTCTGGCAGAACAAAGTTCGAATAACATTTATCAAACCATTGATTTGTTTGAACCGTATTTATCTCATCAAAAAGCAATGCTCTATCAACGCGAAAATTCAGATTTTTCGGTTGCTTTGTAATTTTGCAATGGTAGCTTCACTTAAATGACCGTAATTTGTAAACTAATAATCTAATTCGGCTAAAAACTGACACGTGTTACGTGAAGGTTAGTACTTTATTAAAACATGTATTAATATTTGAATGAAGTTATGATTTTAATTTTTTTTTCAGTACATTCCAAGTTGTCAGGCGCAGCTATATTTTTTTAAACACCAGTACGCCTTATAATACCAATAACACGATAAATTATAGAATAATCTATATGTCTATAAAAGTGAAAATGTGTGTGTGTGTGTGTCTGTCTGTCTGTCTGTTTGTCTATCTGTCTTTGTACATTCCCTACGCAATAACTCTGTCAATTTTCGGTCTACATACTAGAGATATATTGCTAGTATATATATATATATATATATACTAGCAAAAGTACCCGTCGTTGATTGGGTTCAAAAACAGCCTACAGAAAATGGACTCTGATTTATGAAAGTATGATAGGTTATGAAAAGGAAGGGTTGTAAATTTTGGTTTAATTTTGGGGGTATCAAAACCAAAGCAAAATATGATGAAAGTAAAAATAAAATAGATAAACCCCATAGTTTATTATACCATACCTGTTCACACTGAAACACTTATCACAATATTCTGTGGATCTATATTAAAAAAACCTTGTTAAACTGTGACATATTTACATTCTATGGAGGTCAGGCGCGAACGAACATCCCATAATTTTATTATACTATATTTCTTCAAACTGAAACATAATTATCAAAGTATACTTACGCAGATAGATATGAAATGTCTTTATTAAAGTTTGTGCCTATTTCCATTCTGTGGAGGCCAGGCGCGAACGCAGACCCTACAATTTTATTATACCATCCCTATTTAAGTTAAAACATACTTATCAAAGTATTCTTATGTACATCTATATCAAAAACACTTGTAAACGGTTTTGTTTCTGTTTTTTTTTAATTTTTTATTTCCATACTTTGTGGACCAGGTGCGAAAGCAGACCCCACAATTTTAATGAACTACCGTTCTGCCAGATCAAACATACCCATTCCTGTGTCTCGATACATCTTCTATCATTATATGTAATCAGTTTTTTAAAATAGTCAACCATATAGGAGCCTATTCGTGACCACACACACACACACATACACACACACACACACAGCTTTATATTATATATATATATATATATATATATATATATATATATATATAAATGAAATTGTCTGTGTACATTTCCCTATCAAATTACTCTGTCAATTTTCAATCTACAGACTCGAGATTTGACATAAGGGGTAGTGAGATTTGGGAAAATCTTTTTAATCGTTTTTCGAACAGAAATTTGGCTATCAAGAGGTCAAAGTTCAACGATTTGACCTTTGAAAACTCTACCGAACTCCTCCGCCAAATTTTGGGTCTAAACACTTGAAATTTTAGATATGTATGTTCCCTGGATATGGATCAAACATTTTTATTTGATTTGAGCCCAAAACAATAAATGTTAAGGTGTCAAAATTGGGTTCAAAGTTTTAAAAAAATTGACCTCTCAGCCAATTTTTGGTCTAAACATTTGAAATTTTACATAAAGTGTATTCAGACATAGGGCAAGCTTTTTAATCAGTTTTTGGCCGAAATTTTGGCTACCAAGGGGTTAAAGTTCCAAAGATTTGACCTTTGCGGTGTCTAGCAAACTATTCAGCAAATTTTGTGTCTAAACATTTGAAATTTTACATAAAGGATATTCAGACATGCAGCAAGCTTTTTAATCAGTTTTTGGGCGAAAGTTTGGCAAGAGGTCAAAGTTTACAGAGTTGACCTTTGCAAACTCTACCAAACTCCTCTGCCGATGTTAGGTTTAAGCACTTGAAATTTTAAATGTAGGTTACCTTGACACGAATCAAACTTTTTAATACACACACACACACACACACACATATATATATATATATATATATATATATATATATATATATGCACATAAAGTTATGAATACTACATAGGGCCCGAGCAAAGCTGGGCTGAACTGCTAGTATATATATATATATATATATATATATATATATATATATATATATATATATATATATATATATAAACGTTTTTATGCCTTTTAACACTTTGCACCTGGATGGCACTAGTTAGTTCAAACGTGTGGGTGGCAGCTGGCAACAAAAGATATCCTCTCCCTGCCAAATGGTGGGGGGTTCTTTTACTTTACCTTTTTGCAAAAGGTACGAGGAGGAAGGCGCGTGCCTGGTTTTATTGGGCACGTGATATACACGGGCGGATGTCGATTAAAAGTGAGCCGGTCAGTTTAAAAGTACTTTACAGAAAAAAAGGCAGATTGTTGATGGCTGTTTAGTAAGTTTTAAGAATGAGTGAGGATAGCAGTGAAATAAAGCAGAGTAGGAGGAGAGATGAAGTTGACGTTCACAACGTTAAGAAGCAGATGTTGCTGATCTAGATGCGCATCACGCGGGAGAGATGAAAAAAAGGCAGGTGTGTCGCGACAAAAAGTGACTCGAAGTGTGTGTGTGTGTGTGTGTGTGTGTGTGTGTGTGTGTGTGTGTGTGTGTGTGTGTGTGTGTGTGTGTGTGTGTGTGTGTGTGTGTGTGTGTGTGTGTGTGCGTGTGTGTGCGTGTGTGTGTGTGTGTGTTTTAGAAATAATTTTACCAATAATTCTTTATAAGTTTTGGTTTCCTTTTCGATTATAGCTGAAGGAACCAAAAAAATCGATAGAACATTAACTCTATAATAATATATACGAAATCTGCAAGAATTAAAATATCATATTTAAGCGTATTTTACGACCGGGCTTTGTCGTGCGTTCTTACTAATTTAGGTAAATACTTTTGCAGTTTTAACAAAAGAGCTACAATAATATCAGAGCGTCTCCATTTTCGCTGAATGCCAACATCAATTCATTACATATGAATGAGTCCTCTGTGGAATTTCCACAGGTCCCGCTTGTTATACATAAAAAGGATGAAGTAAACGATAATGAAGTTGACTAAAAAAATGTGGATAGTAAAAAAAAGGATACGATATAGAGACGGTTACATATTCAATCTCGTTAAAGTTTTACTCAATCTTTTAGCCAATTTTACTCAATTTGTAGACAATTTTAAATATTGTTATTGAAGTTTAAAAGTTAAATCTAGCCGTAACCGGTTGGCTACTACCGGCAACTAAGCAAGCAACAAAAGTAATAGTTATGACCTAATCTTATGACAACTTAAACACAGTTTCACAAACTTGCTCACACATAACGGCTGGCAAAACAAGATTTTCTTCAACCAACCAGAAAGTGTTTGTTGTGGAAACCAGGCACTTGTTTGATTTGACAATATAAGCAGTCGACAGTGAGAAAAGTTAAATCCCAATTTTTCTACATGAATCTGTTAATCACGACACGGTATTACTGCTAGTTTTTGGTGGGCAAATAAACTTTAACCTTGACTCCCTGGCTAGCATCAGGAAGAGAGTTCCACAATCATGCAGTTCTTACAAAGAAGATACTAAAATAAGAAGCTGTATTACGAAGAGGTATCAAAACAGTAAATTGATGAAGATCACTAGACCAACGAATCAAATGAGCTGAAACAAAGGAAGCGGAGAATAGGTCAAACGATTCTGAAAAACACATGTCATAATAGTATTTATAGAAAACACTGAGACCAGCAACATTATGTGTGTGTGTGTGAGAGAGAGAGAGAGAGAGAGAGAGAGAGAGAGAAAGAGAAAGAGGGTTACAGAGAAAAAAGGTAGAACCAATCAAATTACAGATACTTTTCTACACCTTAGCAAGAATCATAAAATGGAACAGAGATTCACTTGACCCAAATATGACAATATTACTCCATGCCTGTACTCCTGCATGCAAAGTCATGTTCAATACTTGTTGCTTGATAGTTTCCTACTATTATTGTTGATAACAGAGAAGAAGGTTAATCTTGGGTTTAGTTTCGACAACCTCATAACTTTCGATTCCCTTATTATTATTTTGTTTTTGTTTTTGTTTAGTTATCACATTCCATGAGAGATGTTTCTGACAAAGGGAGGAGAATTTCTGTTTTATCCATCAAATACTTATTCTATGCTTTTTTTGTCTTAAAGTGGTATATTTTAGCTCCTTAGATCGTGATTTTATGTCTTGTCTGGAGTGATTTCTATTTATTAAAAAAAACTAGTTATTGGGCAGTTTACTATTGCTATGCGATGAGAAATGGATAGAATGCAATTTTAGTATGGAAGTATGGGTTACGACGACATTGAAAAAGTTGCTACGATAATCAAATTCCAGCTAATGTACTGCAAAACATTACAACAAAAAATGGCGGAATCAATCGCAAGCAGTTGAGAAAGATAATGTTGAATGGAATGGAATTAATTTTTTTTATTATTATTAAATTCTGAATAATATTTTTAAATTCTGAATAATTTTTTAATTCATAAATTATCTCTTCTTTTCTAAATTCTTGTTAGTGGTTCGCAAAATTTTGAATCATACATTTACTAGTCTGTGAAGTTCAAAGGATTAGCAGTCACCGTTTTAAAAACACCGTGTGGTATGCGTTTACAATTGACAGAATTAGGAATAAACACCAACTCACACGAACAATACGAACAACATGATAAATTCTAGAAAAAATATCCTTTGTAAGCCGCCGCCAGAGAACGGTTGATGATAGCAATATTTAATTACTATGTGGGTGATGTGTGAGAGGGTGTGATGTTATATGAAATATGGTTAAATACTAAAAAGAACCATGCCGGAAAAATATCACATATCCTTAAATAAGCTGTGATAGATCCACATCATTGACGTCACGCATTCAGAGCTACACACAGGATAATGAATCATGTATGTATGTTCATATTAAGATGTGCTACAGCACTCTTCCATGATTCTTCGAGTAAGAGATGGATGGCGATTGAAAAGCGGTCTAACACGTGGAATGGGATATAATAGTGGGTTAACGACACGGATTGATAACCTGGGTTTGCCAAGTTTGAATCCTGTTCACGCCACAGAAACACTTTCATTTAGGATGTTGAAAACCTTCCCATGATCCCCCCTCGTAAATACCTGATGTCTTTCTAGAAATAATTATAACCAGAAAGATATTGTGGAAATTAATGGCAACGCTAGAATCATCTGATTCATAAGAAAGGAAAGGACGTAGAATAGTCTGAGGTCTTATTTCTTCTAAATTCGATACTATCCACTTTCCAAGTTGGGGGTTACTGTTTTTTACGGCGTATAAACATTTCTTTAAAAGGCAATATATCAGCAGGGGTATGTTGCAACACTATATAAGTAGCAACGCTTCCGTAAAAACGTTGAGAATTTTTAATATTGATTTCTGTTCAGAGCCAACACACAACTGTGATCTTCTCAAAGAAGAAAGATGGGAAGGGGGGATGAACTAAGCATCGACAAATACGATGCTAGTTTTACACTTCAATCGCACTGGAGCTGGTGTCTTTTCTCAGATGTTTCGGAGAAAAAGAGAAATAGAAAATGGTTCAATAAAATAGATTGGACTTTCTTTTTTATTCAGAACAAAAAAAAAATCGGTTACAATCTTCTTATCGCGTGCAAATTCTATTGATCATGTGCGTTCATTCACATACGCACACACACACACGCACGCGCACACACACACACATAAACATACACGAACAAACACACACACACACACACACGTATGTGTGCACACATATACATACTTGTGTGTACTTTGAAAAAATAGATTAATATAAAGAACTAGAAAAATACCTGTCCCGGAACGGGTAAAATTAATTTCCAGAAACAAAAGCAGTTTGGCACCACTTTTATATCCCCTTTACGTAGATTAAGATCAGGATATAATAGTACGAAACCTTGCGTCTAGAATTCTTTCCCAATTTTGATCAAACGTCATTACATGACTTTGATTCTAGAAAATGTTTGGGATTTTAAGATTATAGAGACTTAAAAACAAATTAAAATTCAGGGAATTTTACTTAATTTTTGTCAAAGGATTACGAATCAAATTTAATACGACTTTTTAAATTTTCGAAAGAGAAGTGGCATCCATTTTATGCCCACTCGAAACACTTAATGCCCCAACAAGACCAACATTTTGGGAGTATTTACTAATTGATGTTTAATTTATTAATTGATGCTTAATTTATTAATTGATGCTTAATTTATTAATTGTTAAAATTTTGCAAACATCGGAAGTATCTAAATTTTCACGAAGGGCTTCCACTTTATTTTTGCCTCTTTGATATAACACAAAATGAAACTTGTGTGGTGCATTTTAATAGTAACTCTTCAAGGGTTTGGGGTTTTATAGCTGTAGGGGGTATTTTATTGTGGTTGCATACTTGATTACTGATTATTTTAATTGTGTCATTTATAGGAACGTAAGTAAAGAGGTTTTCGGCGTCGAGGGAGGCGGTTATGCATTTGTTCACACAAGTTCCCTTCACTGCTGAACTCATGGAAAACATACATCCAAATAGATGGAGTCTCAATGGGATCAACTCTTGGCCCAACATTCGCACCTCGAAAATATAATCTCAGATCAAAAAAAAAAATAAATCCATTACCTATGCACGATATGTCGATGACGATATGCGGCCGAATCCGTACAAGATATTAAAAAACTCAAACTAAACCTAGAAACACACTCTGTCCTCAATTTCACACATGAACCAAACATAAATAACAAAATACCATTTCTCGACGCGTTAGTAAATTCAAGTAATCCCACTAAATACACAACCTCAACGTACAAAAAAACTACCAACAATAATGCAATACTCTTAAATTACTATAGCGAATGTCCAGGAAAATATAAAACTGCCCTTATAAAAAAATTTGATTCACTGCTCATCAACCAGACAAATATTTTACAAAGAACTAACAAACATAAAACAAACCCTAATAAACAATAACTTTCCAAATAAAATTGTTGACAAGCACATAAAACTCTATTTAAACTCACTCCACAATAAAAACATAAACCTTAACTCTAACAAAAACGACACCATCAAAGTATACTATAAAAACCAACTACACACTAACTACAAAACAGATGAAAAAATATCAAACCTAATTAAAAGATACACCAGACGCACCAACCAGAACAAAAAGATTAAACTAATAATATATTATACTAAATTTAAAGCCTCCAATTTAATAATTAAAAACAATAATAATACTAACACCACACTAAACCAAACTAATGTAGTGTATAAATTTATTTGCTCCTTCGCAGAATGTCTCCGAACTCACTCTAAAAACTCATACAAAGCATACATAAGCCACACAACAACATGTAGCTGACAATAGTGCCATAAAACAACACCTAACATCCCATGATAAAAACCTACAGTCGTCCGACATTAGAAATATCTTAACTAACAATACTAAACTTCGATACCTTAACAATTGCACACAACGACTAAAATTACTAGAAGCCATACTAATAAAAAAAATTACAGCCCATTTTTAACCGGATCTCATTTGACACCGGGACAAATATATTAACAGTATTTAATAACTAACAAGAAACTAAACAAATAAACTATAAAATAAAAATAATCGAAATTAAAAATAAAAATTAATCGCTCCTTACTTTCCTGTACCCATTTTATAAACAATTAAAATATATATATACACCAAGCCTCAAAGGAAAAAGAAATAGAAAACGATAACAACAGCAATCGATCCTGATGATAATCGGATGCACCGATAGAAAGCGCTTGAGAAGAATATGACTGAACAACATTTGGGCGCCATTCTATACAACGTGCCAGCTGAAAAAAAAGACCGCTCGGCGAATGGAGAAGATATCCAGAAAGATCGGAAAAAAGAATAACTCTGTCGTGTTCAATCAGAGTGCTTGAATAATGACTTGCTGCCAAAATATACATACACACACACACACACACACACATATATATATATATATATATATATATATATATATATATATATATATATATATATATATATATATATATATATATAGTGTTCAGATTAACAGCAGAAGAAAGAGACGCTGGAATCTTAGGAAGAACTCAATCATTACAGTAATCATAAGATCCTGCAGGCTCATGAGGTAAAATGTCAAAATTACCTGGCGAATATACCCGTTAAATCAAGTGCAAGAGAGTTTCAAACAATTGCACTTGAAGGGCCGGTTAGAATGCTAAAATAATTTCTCGATAAGATTCTAAAACAGCGGGTGGTTATCTGATGTCCAGTAGGATGCTCCATCCAGAGAAAAAACGAAAAGCAAAATAGAAAACAGCAATTTTTATTTAATTTGTCGTATAGCATGAATTGCTTGTTATAAGTATTGTATTCCAGAATTACAAAAAAAAAAAAGGTTGAAAGGAGAAAAGTCTATGAGTTCAAAGTAAAAAGTTAATCTTTATTTTTTTCTTTCTACCCCAATTTATCTATCTATCTAATGTTGAACTCAATTCACTTACGTTTCTCGTTTGCACACGCGAACCGTTTGTTAATCTGTGACAAAATCTGTTCGTTTCTCTTGAGAATAAATAGAAAAAAGAACACATTTTATCTCAATTTTATCTAAATTCCAATTTTAGTGTTAAATTCTATTTTTGGTATATTTTTTTGATCTTCTTACTAATTAACATGGAAACTGATACTCCTATTTCACTGGCATATAATGGCAGAATTGAGGAAGCGAGCTTCAATGTCTTGTTTTCATTTGGTTCTTTATCTATATTTTCTCTAAGCTCCTTTCTCTTGCAACTTATCCTGGTGCTTGTTCGTAACAAAAACAATAATCGACATAGAAAAATTGAATTTCAACTAAAAGCAATGTTATCTACTTAATTGTTATGGCGAAATTAGTAATAAGTTATTAATTTCCACATAACAATTAAGTATATAACATTATTTGTATTGAACTATGTAGCACAATATTACTTACTGAGTTTTATCCGTACTTACTTATTTATTTCATTTGGGTGAGTTTATTCAAAATACAATGGACACTATTTTCATAGAAATGTTATTAAACTCTTATTTGCTGCTGGTTGTTAGTTTTTCAGTCCAAAAAACTAATTTTTTGTACTATCCAGAAAAATATCAGTTTTATCAAAACATATTTGTTGATTAAATATATTTCTCATTTCATGGAATTTCCACAGGTCCTACTAGTAATGTAGTAATATGTTACTAATTATGCCATGACAATTAAGTAGATAATATTGTTTCTAATTGTAATTTACATTAAAAAAATTAAATAGTGTTGGTTTTTAATGGAAATTCAATTTTGTGATTTTCGATTTTCGCTCTTGTTTCGAAGAAACATTCATATGTTTGTGTCATTTACATTTGTTGATCAAATTATTTTTGATCAATAAATGTAAATCCTTAACTGCTGTTATTGAACTTTCTTGGTTGGAGCAATTTCGTTTTCTTTTTTTTTTTTTTCTTTTCTGTTTTTCTTTTCTTTTTCTTTTTTTTTTCTTTTTTGTTTTACCCAGAAAAGGCGCATTGGAACTTGGATGTAAAAAGTTATTAATCGAAATCATGTCTACAGAACACCTTGTGGGGAATTGAGCAGCGAAATATCTGTTCACGATACCTTTATTAAACTTCTGCATGTCAGTACAGTTAAGAAACAAAGAGGGCATTCCAAAGTACAATAGTCCGTAACGAAAAAAAAAAAAACTATTAGATGAAAAGGTCTTCCGGTATGTATGAGTATGTACCTCGAGGGTGTACAATTGCTATGAGTTAATCGAAGCATATTCCAATAAAGTACTTGAAAAACAAACAAATTAATCTTCATCTTATATGACCATAGGACTTGATTCCAGTAATCCATATGCTTTGTTGACTTGTCTTCAGAAAACTGTTTGTGGGCTTTATTGCGTATCGACTTTAGAAGAGATTTCCTCCTGTGGTCACAGCCATGCGCACTAATTTGATGTAGAGTAGGGCGTATGGTTTTAGCACTAACAAGCCGACTCTCTCACCTCTTCAATCTCTGCAGCAATGCCGACAGCACTCCTACGCTGATCTTTCAAAGAAAGCATTTGGATGTGATGCTCAGTATTTCTGCTCAGCTTCTTTGGATGATCTGCTTGGGGCCTGTTCTGCGTGGACCCTGATCTTTTAAAACGCTGGATGATCTTAGCCAGGGTGTTGGCAATCTTCTTGTAGCCTTGGCCATCTTCATGAAGCACAACAATACGTCTTTTAAGATACTTAGAGAGTTATTTGCTATGTGGTGCCAGGTTGGAACTTTTGCTGACCAGTATGAGAGAGTGTGAGAGCTGCACTACAAATTTGAACAAACAGGGACCTAGTAACATAATTTGGACATTGAGGGGTGTAGTTTCTTAGGGGTGTACTCACTCTTCTTTGCAGGGATTTAGCTTTTCATGGTTATATTTTCAGTTATTTTGAGAAGGAAATAAATTAACCCTGTTATATAAGGTGCACACAGACTACTTTTCATTGTCAAAGTGTCATTTTGTCAGTGTTGTCCCATAAAGAAATATACTTAGATATTTGCAGAAATGTGAAGCGTGTACTGATTTTGTGATATAACATTTATGATCGTTTTAACTGTGTTGTGAGCTATGATTGTCTAGTGTTTACTATAGTGTGTTGATATATAATAAAAATAAAATAAAAATTATGAAATTAAAAAATTATGAAATAAAAATTGTGAATTATTCCACGCATTTCGGCCTTTTGGGTTATTTTGGACCATCTTCCAATTACGCGATTCCCTTAGATTTTACTTGTGCGAATGGAAATTTAACTAACTTTCTTGGATTTGCAGTTTTGGATTTTACCGTCATTGGATACTTTATCTTCCACCAGACTATCCATTCACGTGAAATCACTTTTTTCTTCACCCTATTCCCTCTGCTTCATTTTTTGTTATCAAGTAAGATCTATGACTTACTTGTAGTTTCATCAAATACTTTTACAAGCAAAATCCGATCCCGCATTTTGCTAAATCCTACCCTCTGATGAGAAGGAAAGTATTTCTTCGAAACTCCGCGGATTAAGGACTATCCACTTATTTAGTGTTTCCTTTTCAAATTAAATATGTTTTTAGCTCTTTTTCAAAGTGTTTTTAACATGTTTTATTAACTATTTGCTCTTTATATATATATATATATATATATATATATATATATATATATATATATATATATATATATATATATATATATATTGACAGTTTCTCGACAGGGCTTAAACTAGAGACGAATATCGTTGTTGGTGGGATCACCAGTGAAGACACATACCTTCAATCTTCCTTTCATGCGTCCTGAAATTAAAATTTCTTTTCTCCAAGAAATGAAAATGTTAAAGCCCGAATTAAATATTTTATTTATTATTGCTGGGTTATATTTTAGAGTTGGCACGCTTTGTATACGATTACATCTAGCTAAGTCACTCTCTTCTGACTTTCACGGTCGTCACTGTCCAAAATCCCTGAAGCACAAGATTCCCGGCCCGTTCGTTAACATTAACGCCTTCTATCTTGAACTCCTCTCCCTCTCTCTCTCTCTCTCTCTCTCTATATATATATATATATATATATATATATATATATATATATATATATATATCTTTCTTTCTCTCTCTCTCTCTCTCTCTCTCTCTCATTCTCAACTAAAATTCTACGTCTCTCAATATCTATCTTTTTTATAACGTCATCACCCCCGTAAACAAAGATTCTTGTCTGTTTTTGTCACATATCTTTGTTCATTATTATCGTTAGTTTAAATTCCATCTATCAAGTTGACATCAAGTTAACATTCCTCGGAAATATTTCCTGTAAATATTTCACCTTAACATAACTTTTCGTATCGATAACATTTTTCTTTCTAAATAATTACACTCACAATAATCGATTATTATAATACTCATCATATTAATCGGCTATTTTACTTTCCGGTATTTCTGGTAGAATAACGACATAACACTTATTTGCATTTTTAGCTTAGATACTAAACCTAACAAAAAAAGGGTGTGCTTAAAGAACATAGAAATATCACAAAACTAATCATTTGAACATAATTAATCCCAGGCAATACGGCGTCGATACAACTAGTAAATAATTGGTATAGGAGAAAGAAAAAAATTTATATTTTTAAAAAGCAACAAGACACCTGACACAGATAAACTGAGTCTATAATCTTCTGTTTCACTGATATGTTCGTGTATTTTTATCTGGTCCATTACTGAATATGGGAAAACCAAATGGAGAAGACAGGAGTATTTTGAATCAAAGCTGCTTAATATATTCAACATGATCAAAATTAAAGCTGTCTTCCCTGTGCTAAAAGCCAATTACGAATGGAAAATATCCAAAACCATGTTCAATGATTCATAATGGCTGATCATCTGTAACACTTTACTGATCGCTGGTCACATGACATAAAATGGCTACTGTCTGGTCCCCCTCCTTTCTTAAAAATGTTTTTTTTTTTAATACCGGTTTTACTATTTACGTATGACAAATTAAGACTCCGGTTGTATTTTTGAGGGGAGGATGAATTCGCTAATAATCGTTGCAAAAAATAAACAAGTTTTTTTTTTTCAAACTTAGGAGGATATTTTGTAAAAAATATAAATCAAATATATAGAAAAATATTCCCTTAAGTTAAAGAATAAAAACAACATTTGTTTACGTTTTTAAAATCGTAGATGCTTTTTTATAGTATGTTAGTAAAAGGTTTTTATAGTATGTTAGTAAATGTTTTTTAGTATGTTAGTAAATGTTTTATAGTAAATGAAAATTAATTTCGGCCAATGTCATGTAAGCAGTCATCAGTAAAGCGTTACAGATAATTATTCATGTTTTTATAGTATGTTAATAAATGTTTTATAGTATGTTTCTAAATGTTTTATAGTATGTTAATAAATGTTTTATAGTATGTTAGTAATGTTTTATAATATTTAATAACTGTTTTATAGTATGTCAATAAACGTTTTATAGTATGTTAGTAATTGTTTTTGTAGTATGTTAATAAATGTTTTCAAAGTATGTTAGTAAATGTTTTTATAGTGTGTTAATAAATGTTTTATAGTATGTTAATAAATGTTTTATAGTATGTTGTTAATTGTTTTTATAGTATTTTAATAAATGTTTTTATAGTATTTTAATAAATGTTTTATAGTAATCATAATAAATGTGTTTTTATTATGTTAGTACATTTTGGAACGATAAAATTGTCGCCCTAAAGAAAACAACGCAACAGCTTTATTTTAAAACTTTTATTGACAAAAATCAATTTAGGTAGCTTGACTATGTAGTAGAGCTGATATCTATTCAATGTAGCTGCCTTCAGCCTCAATAACCGCCTCGATACGGGTCCGGAACTGGGAACATGTCTTTTCCACAAGTGCCGGTGGGAGCTCAGCAAATACTCTGCGGATGGCGGCGATTAGGTTGTCTTTGATGTTGTGGGAGATCATGTTGGTGATGTTCTCCGTGTATAAGCAAACGAAGCAGTCCAGTGGGTTCAGGTCGGGAAAGGAAGGGGCCAAGGAAAGAAAGGTACAAAGTCGTAGCAATCCTTCTGAAGCACAGCCTGGGTATCTTTGGACTTGTGGGCTTCAATACCTAGGGTCTGCCATCACCCACCTGATTGCACCAGTGTATCACCACATTCTTTAGCACATCGAGGTACACTTTGGTGTTGACTTTCAAACCGACTTCGTAATGTGGCCTTCACTTTAAAGCAACACGTAGATGTGGCCTTCACTTTAAATCATGACCGGAAACTTTGTTTTCATCACCCTGGGCATATTCCTGTTATTTGTGGCAATACAGAATGCATTTTGAGGGTGCTGGCAATGATCCTGTTGTCATAACTTGGATTAGTA
The DNA here is from genome assembly GCF_053919585.1 of Euprymna scolopes. NCBI lineage: Eukaryota > Metazoa > Mollusca > Cephalopoda > Sepiida > Sepiolidae > Euprymna > Euprymna scolopes. The sequence goes on from NC_136510.1 coordinate 70,242,706, forward strand.
GAGAGCATGAGTTGTACAGCAGCGCATTGTTCTTGCTCGTTGAACATTGTATCACTTTAAGACATGATAGAAATCTCCTATCGTTTTTGAGATTATTACACAACTGGTCAACTGGTTGATCTGCAACCCCCCAAAATTGGTTTTCATCAAACAGGAATGGAATCATGTTGTCTTTTCTAGGTCGACAATTTTATCGTTCCGCCCTGTAAATGTTTTTATAGTATGTTAGTAATTGTTTTTATAATATGTTAGCAATTGTTTTTATATGTTAGTAATTGTTTTATAGTATGTTAGAAAATGTTTTTATAGTATGTTAGTAATTGTTTTTATAGTATGGTAGTAATTGCTTTTATAATATGTTCGTAATTTTCTTATAGTATGTAAGCAAATGTGTTTATAGTATGTTAGTAATTGTTTTTATAGTATGTTAGTAATCGTTTTATAACATGATAGCAAAGGTTTTATAGTATGTTAGTAATTGTTTTTATAGTATGTTAATAATTGTTTTTATAGTATGTTAGGAAATATTTTATAGTATGTTAGTAATTGTTCTTATAGTATGTTAGTAAATATTTTATAGTATGTTAGTAATTATTTTTATATGTTAGTAATTTCTTTTATAGAATATTAGTAATTGTTTTATAGTATGTTAGCAAATGTTTTTATAGTATGTTAGAAAATGTTTTTTATAGTATGATAGTAATTGTTTTTATAGAATTATAATAATTGTTTTTAATTATCTTACTAATTGTTTTGTAGTATGTTAGTAAATGTGTTATAGTATATTAGTAATTGTTTTATAATATATTAGTAATTGTTTTTATAGTATGATATTAATTGTTTTTATAACATGTTAGTAATTATTTATATAATATGTTAGCAAATGTTTTTATAGTATGTTAGTAATTGTTTTTATAATATGATAATAATTGTTTTATATGTTAGTAATTGTTTTATAATATGTTAGTAATTGTTTTATAGTATGTTAGCAAATATTTTATAGTATGTTAGTAAATGTTTTTATAGTATGTTATCAAATGTTTTGATAGTATGTTAGTAATTGTTTTTATTGTATGATAGTAAACGTTGTATAATATGTCAGTAATTGTTTTATAGTATGATTTTGTAGTATGTTAGTAATTTTTTATAGTATGTTAGTAAGTGTTGTTATTGTATGTTAGTAAATGTTTTATAGTATGTTAGTGGTTGTTTTTATATATTAGTAATTGTTTTTATAGTATGGTAGTAATTATTTTTTAGTATGTTAGCAAATGTTTTATAGTATGTTAGTAACTGTTTTTTATTGTATGATACTAATTGTTTTTATAGAATGATAGTAATTCTTTTATAGTATGTTAGTAATTGTTTTCATAGTATGTTAACAAATGTTTTTATAATATGTTAGTAAATGTTTTTAGGTATGTTAGCAAATGTTTTATAGTATGTTAGCAAATGTTTTTATAGTATGTTAGCAAATGTTTTATAGTATGTTAGCAAATGTTTTTATAGTATGTTAGCAAATGTTTTTATAGTATGTTACCAAATGTTTTTATAATATGTTAGCAAATGTTTACCAAAAATAACAATGCAAAGTAAATGTATCAACAAAATATTTAAAATCTTCTAATTTTTTGCTTGTCAGTGTGAATAGAAAATTGTTTATATTTTTACAAAGACATTTAACAAAAAATAAGTATCTGGTCCGTATAAATTAAAAACGGTTACTTTTTCTTGTTCTTGACATAAGAATCCTACGTTGCTCGAATTGCTTAAATATCACATGAATAAAAGAATCAACAGGAGTCAGTTGTTTGCATTGGCGTGCCTTAATTTGTCGCACATAAATAGCAAACTTCTATCAACACTATTATGGCACGTGTTCTCCAGAATTGTTGGATCTATTTCCTGCTTCCTTTGTTCCAGCTCATTAGCCTAGTGGTTTTCACCAATTCACTTTGGTATCTCATTGTAATACAGCATCCTATTGAAGTAGGTATGTGAGTTGCACTCCTATAAATTAATTTGTAGTCGAACACGTAGTACAGAATGCAAAACAAAACCTTTTTTAAAAACAACGGAAAAGTTTATTTCGACGGCAGAAAGTTGGACTGTGTCCGAGTAAGAAAGAAGAAGAGTCGAAAGTTCTTTGGATGTCGCAAGTTAACCTGAAGTTATCTTCAGCGACGATCGTCTATCAATTTCACCGATTCTGTCGATGTCTGATATAGATATGAACACTAATACTGGTGAAAGATTGGCGGATCCCTTTTGAGGGAGTTGAATTTTTCCCACATTAAAAACCGGCCTTGTGTCTAACTTTGCTCTCCTAGATGGGCACATAAATAAGGACTCTATATCATTTTCCGCCAATATGTTAAGAAATAGAATAACAAATAAAACTAGCGAAGTCTCGAAGGCGCCGAGATGGGAAGAGAGCGTACGTTTCCCTCTCGATTCGGGGGGGGGGACGTAGATTACTCCGCATCGCCTTTGACTACATACAAAGGAGTAAAAAAAAAGCGCACAACAGGATGCTGACCTTAATTCCCTAATACACCATATTGATATTTTCTCTCTCCCCCTCTCACTCTCTCTCCTCTTTCTCTCTCCACCCTCTCTCTCTCTCTCTCACACACACACACACACACACGCACACGCACACCCACACACACACACACACACACACACACACACACACACACACACACACACACACACACTGGAAGTTGGTGGAAGGGTGGAGTTATAATCATCCAATTGGTCAATCAAATAAGAGACAATTTTAATAGACTTCCCTCGTCTTCTGTGTTAGTCATTGTAACCATGAAACTGAATGTAAGGGAGGGCAAAAGGAAAAGGGAGAGGAGAGGGGTCGTGCGCTCTGAACTTCCAATGGGGAAAAACAGACGTGTATTTACGTCGATACATAAATGAAATGCAAAAATAGATTTAATTTTATAAAAAGAAAGGAGTGTATCTTTTTATTGTTTCAGAAAATTGTTTGAGACAATAGGAAACGCTTTTTATTTTAGCCACTAGAATTTGAGTGGTTATAAAAAGATCAGAGAAAAGCTTTTTTCCTGAATGAATTATTCCAAACACACCTAAAAGCAGTGGTATTGCGAAACTGTTGTCCGTGCGTAACTACAGTTGCTCCTCATTTCTGGGTTGAGCTCTCTAGTAAGTATTTAATCGTAAGGCATAATTTTCATAAAAAAGGTTAATTTTGAGTGCTCTTTCAATATATGATCTACCAAATTCTATTCTAATATGTGATCTACGCATTAACCCTAACCCTAACTTTAACTCTAACCTAACTCTAATTTAACCACCTAAACTTGACCCTAACCTTAACAATTAGGTAGACCACATATTGGATTAGAAACCATTCGGTAGGTTACATATTGGAACAAAACCAATATTAACACTTTTCTCAGCCAAGTATGAACATTATAATTTTCCTTACTTTTGACAAAAGAGTAATAGTTTGAGGGAAAAATGCTTGAGTGCTTATCACAGTTTTGCCGATCAAACGGTCGGTTTCCGAATCTCAATTTGAAACAATCGATATATACACTGGAGAGTCGTGATACACCAAACAGTTGTTTATGGATGCTACTAGCGGTACCTATCTGGCATTGCCCGGTATTTAGTGTCGCTAGTGACAATGATTTGACATGGAAAGTAATCGTTTTTAAATAGGGATACTGAAAATGTTGGAACGTTTGTTTATATTATTATTTTTACATACTTTTGATTTTGAATCATGATTTTTTTTTTAAATGGCTTAAGAAATTCTGACTTATCTTATTTCTCTTCGTACCAGTCAGGGATTCGTCTTTGATAATCCGTTCAACAGCGACTTTGTTGTTATCGGGTCGATATATAGTCCTTTAGGGGACTGATTGTAATAAAAATAATTAATTATCGAATACAAATGCACGGAATAAATAACAGAACCCTTTTTAAAACAAAACACCGAAAGGATTTTTTTTTTCGGCAGCAAAAGTTTAACACTTCGCCTGTGTCCGGGTTGAGAAAGAAGGAATAGATGGTTCTTTTTGGTTTGTCGGTCAGGAAGCCGTTCCTTGTGAAGCTTCAGTTTGTTAGCAGTTATTTTCGATAAAAAAAAATCGTCGATGCTGGAATGTCGAGTTAACAGGGACGAAAAAAAAAAGATGCTTAACTTCTCTGCTGGTCGGGTTCTCTTTGTTGGCTGACTGTATTTTCTAAAAGGGGCTAACGAAGTTCTTTAGATGGCAGATGAATTAATACTCCCCAACAGCTGATTGATCAGAGTGCAGTCGAATCACTCAGCGAGTGGAGGGGGGGGGGGTGTTAATTCACAAGAGAAAATAGATTATTTGTGACTGCTATAGTTCTATTCAGTCTCAGACCGTCTATTTATTCATGTTTTACTTTCTCTTTCAAAGTGCACTAATCCTAGTGTACTAACTTTTCAACCTAACACCTAGCCTTGTGTTATTTATCTCTACTAGAGATATAAATAAAATAAAGACATTGGATCGAAGTTGCTGATTCCAAATCTACGGTTAGTTTAGTTCTTGGATCAATCATTCAATTGTGCTGCCAGAGCACACACGCATACGTACAACACCCAGTCTGCTTTGAGAAAGAGTTCAGTAACCCAGTGTAAAAATTTAAAACCTTTTCTGACATTATTTATTTTATCCCTTTTGACCCTTCAATATTTTTAACCTCTCGACATTTCAAAACTTTCAACTTTTAACCTTTTAACCTGTTGATTCTTCAACCTTTCAGTACTTTTAGTAATCAGAGTTCCCTGAATTGTTTTTCTAGTTCAAGTTTTTACTGTTGCTATCCAGCAAGTGACAAAATCAAAATGAAACATTTAAAAAGAAAACAGCTTAAACAAAAACGAGTTATTAAGTCGCAGAGAGAAGAAGAGAAATTCTAAAAGAGAAACCATCAACCCTCTTGTAGTTTCGCGGTGTTTCACGTGGATTTCCATGCAGAATGAATTCACCACTGCCTGGTCTTCAGAAATATTGAAGCAATTAAAAACAAAACTCAAATGAGCGGAAAATATGGTGCTTCATGAAGAGTAACCAACTTAGGCTGTGATTGATTTGTCCCTCAGAAGTAAGTTTTGTCAAACTTGGCGCTTTCTGAAACTCTGCTTCACGGAAAGGTGAAATTCTTGCATTTTGTCAGTCTTTTTTCTTTGATTCTAAAATTGAATGTTCTACATGAGGACTTAGAACACTTCCTGGTTCATTTCGCAGAAGTTGACATCGTCTTTTCTCCATCCACACAATTTGACGAAAGATTTCCGATAACAATGCCAAAAATAGGCATTTTTTTTATTACCGAGTCACCTATTTCATGTGCTTAACATCAAACGAAATTTCCATAAACACATATTTTTTCTAGAACTTCTCATCTGTGAAAAATATTACAATGGCACTGCTTCCCTGCATGGTCATTTATGATTAATATTTTTTATCTCCATATTTAATAATTTGATTGAAGTATTTCCCTCTGAACCAAAGTACCGTAGGTTTGCAACAACAGATGCCACATACAAATTTATTATGTCTATACTATTAGCAACTATCTTATGTAGAACAATATTTTAGACACATTTAGTCGTTACATTACACATTTAGCTACATTACATCCTAGGAGCAACACCATCACAATCGCACCATCTTTAGAGGAAGTAGTTCCTATTTTCCCCTCTAAATATTAAGTCCTTCTACCGCTCCAGGAAGACCTGGAGGAAATATACACATATTACAGATATTGCGCTTGCACCCTTCGTAACTGGATCATAAACTCATATAATCTTTCCATTTACCGATTCAAAAATAGTCTCCCTTCTCAAATTTTGCCTATTCGCGAATTCTGAGCTTGAAACATTACAGAATTCTATTCTTCGAACAGTTATCAAAATAAAAAAAATGGCATCACTTACTTTGTTTACATTTTCGAGGCTGTCGGGATCGTGCATGCGCGTTTCTGTGTGCGTGTGTTAAAGTTAGCGCGCGTTACCAAATAAGAACACAACTTTTGCTTTTAAATACAAGGCATAAACATTTATTACATGTTATTAAGCATTACGAACTGCATATTAAATATCTAATCAGTATTTTTTTGCAATTTCTGTTTTGCTATTCTTTTCCCGTTACTTTTCAGGTTAAATTATGTGGGGTGTTCATTGTACGAGTCGGCCGATATAAAAGGGCGCTTCTTCGTTATTGTAGCAATATCAAACAGCCGAAAGGTTGATTTTATTTAAAAACACAATTATACCTACCTACATTTTTGGTCTATTCATGCCTTGACCCGATAAAAGACGGTGTTTTTTCGTTATTGTAAAAAGTTGATTTTTTTTTTTTTTTACAAACACCGTTATAAAAAATTACATTTTTTGTCAAGTTATGCATTCCATGATTTAACAAAACAAATGGTTTCGGCGGTTATTTCTGTTTTGTCACGTGACATTTGCCGTAAATACATGAGAAATAGCTTACATTTCTATTTCCTGCGAAAACTATTCCATTAAATTATTAACTTATACATTATCGTTTTGCGCGCATTTTGGATATTTTCAGTACTGCGACATAACAATACGTTAAATACTACTGGTTTCACTTAAACATCAATATTTCTATTAATACAGTATCGAACAAAGAACAAAATTATATTTGAAAGCAATATCCACAAGTATTGAGAACATAAAGAATCATACATTTTGCCTCTTATGTTTTTTTTTGCTTGTTTTCAGCCACAGCAACGCATGACCGGGTACAGATAACTCCCCTAAAGTCCGTATTAATGAATTCGATATAACTCGAAGAAAAATTAATTTCTCGAACTACCAATATTACCATTGAATTAAGCATTGTTTATTTAATATTTTCACACAAAAAAAAAATATAATAGCAAAAATATTTCTACTTTTTATTTTAATTACAGATTTCGCATAATTTTTATATGCAAGATTTTGATAATTTCCTTGCTCGCAAGAATGTGAAACTTTCGGCGTAACATAATTTTTACATAATCTTGAACAATAATTTAAAAAAAAATTAATTTAAGAACATAAAAATAATTAAATTAAAAAATGATAAAAATTGATACAAACGTTCAGAATAGGAATGTATGGATGCACGTCTGGGGGAAAAAAAAGAAGTCTGACACACCTACCTCCTTTTACTATCATGACTTCATTTTGAAACAGTGTTTCGATTGGCTGCAATTTTAGGTTTCCGTATAATCGTGTTTACAAACCTTTATTTGTTGCGTTTTGGCGAACAGCAGAATTGCTTGCTTTTTGATGACTAATCAAGCTATTTTTTGTACAAATAAGGTGTTATTTTTATTTAATTCAATATCTTAGGACTTTACTAATTATCTTTGAAATAGACACAGAAAACAAATATTTATCTTTTAAAGGATTTTTTACAATGAATTTATTTATCTTCAAAATTTAGCTGAATTGGTTAGCTCGTTGTGAAAACATTTTTCATAACTTTTTTTTTCACGTGTACAAATATTTTTTTCCTTTAGGAAATTAACTTTTGTCTCTAATCTTTCAAATACAATCAAAAAGTTGTCGGAAACAAAAAAATTATGATAAATCGGCTTTCAAAACTAGGTCCCTCTATCTGTATCCGCCCATTTTTGCCCGTACCTAGATTGTATATGCTCACTTGAACACAAGTTGCTATTTTGCCTATAGTGTAAAGGGTCATCTCTTTTTCAAGATGTAAAACACTACATTAGATCCGATTTAATTGGAACTCAGTATAACTGATTATATATTTTACTACTGCTTATTGGAACTCAGTATACTACTGTTTATTGTTATTATGTTTATTGGAACTCAGTATATTACTAAGTATAATTAACAGTATAAATACTGTTAATTGGAACTCAGTATAACCGATTGCACATTTCACTACTGTTTATTAAGCCAATCTACCACCTTCTTTTTTAAAAGTGGAGACTATAACCACCCTCTTTCTTTCTCTGCTTCGTTGGGATACACACTCCTCTTCACTTCCAAAAGCAAAGTATATTTTTAGCAATATTTTTCAACCAATGAAAATCGTTTTAAACACAAATTATAACAAGCCAATTCCAACCGTCAAAAAAAGGAAGAAATAACCAGAGTTCTCCAAAGATTAAATCTGACGCGCCTGCACCACGAAGGATGAAAGAAGATATGCTTAACCACTCTTCGCGCCTTTGGTCCAAATGGAGACAATAAGAAAGCAACATTTCAAGACTCACATACAAGTTCAATCACCTCGCGCTTATCTACGAACACACTAACAAGAACAAGGTAAACCAACTCAAATACAAATAGTGCCACGCTGCTTAATACTCACATACACATAATTCACGCTAACAAATATGTAGATATATGCAGCCCAACCCCGTTGGGGGTTATATTCACTGGACATTTTCATACCAAGAACACAAATTGTGTGATTTTCCCAAATTAACATTTCTTCACTAAAAATCATTTTTATCTTCTTATAAACTTATAGTTGTATACATGCTTTGTTATATAATAATTTTTCTTGATTTTTTTTTCATTTACAAAACTCTGTTTATGTTGAGTTAGCACTTGCTAGCCAATCGACCCCTAATATTTCTCAATGTTTCACTTATTTCCATTCTAATATGTATGCACATTCGTTTCATGTGCTTTATTTTATTCCTTTGCTATAATGTAAAATTTATAGACAATATACAGGGGGTGGCCCAAATAATAGAAACATTTTGAAGCAGTGATATTTTCAATGGCAGTCCTCCCATGAAATCCAGCTTTGTGAAACTCTTAGCGAACAATTTTTGTTGGAACAGGATTATCCAGATGATTGTTGATCTCTGCTATGATTTTGGGTGCCGCGGCTTTGTACCCTGTCGTCAGAATTCTTACAAAGGCTCTACGCTTTCTTTCAGACAGCCTCGGCTTTCTTACACAATTTTGTTTAGAGGGTGATCTTTTCTCTTTCTTTTTCATAGGCTGTTATTATCTTCGGGGGAGTTCCTCTCGATACGGCCACCATCTCAACCTCTTTCGTTACAATAGCACCTGTCGTCTGAACACCAACCATCTAACCTCTTTGGAAATCTGATGGATCTAAAATTTAAATTTTTCTTATTAATATACGCTGTCTGAAATGAAAACAAGAATTAACTAATTAATTAATTAAATAAAAATGAAACCAATATTTTTGGTAATGTTTTACAATTTTTATAGGTGTTTTAAAATTGATGTAAAATTCATAGAATGTTTCCATTATTTTGATCAAGCCCTGTATATATTAATTGTTGGTGGAGTTCCAAAGACGCTATTGTCGTTAAAAATATATTATCTGAAGCCAGGAGATATGCTACATTTTTCCTCACATTAAAAACCGACTTTGTATCTAACTCTACCTTCATGTCCAAATCAAAGTCATTTCTTTGTGATTTGTTTTTGGTAAGTTAATTGTCGAAAGATATTCTCAGCGCAGCATCAAACAAAGCATCAAGATAGTTTTTCCTTGGAACTTTCAACGTAATGTAATACAAGCTGATAAGAGCTGTCAGTTCGGTTAATTTCAGGAGAGAACGTTTATTATGCGTTTGTTTCGTTCGACAGTTCTGTTCTTTCTAACTACTACAGTCGTCACGAAATCACAAATCAAACCGTTTTTTTTTTTCTCACGCTACGTATTCTCACACTTGACAAAATGCTTTTTGTCATTGATCTTCTGTCTGAACCTTTGCATAGACACTCCGTGACCTCCAACCTCACATGGCCTTTGTATTTGTTTGGCTTGCCCTTGAATTCCTTTAAATAACATCTAATAGGAAAAATAAAAACCATTTGAAACACAGTGACATGTCAAACTTTCAGTGCATTAAAATAAAGACAATTTTGTTAAGTCTGATATATAAAATGCTATATGTCTGTCAACCTGTTTCTATATGTTCAAACTCTATCTCCTCCGAAACTAAAAGTTGCAGAGCGGCGTAAAAGGCCTCAAATGATTGGATGTTTTACGGACCGTTCTTTTATGGGTCTTTAGCCAATTAAAATAGTTTTAAGGGGTCAAAAATGGGTCAAAATTGAACATATCGTTATACATTTTGTACATTCATCTTAGTTTATTTTTAATTTTCAATTTTTAATCAGTTCATATACGTTGGTACAGTGGTAACGTCACCAACTTTAAATACTACAGTTTTGATTTCGGTTTCGATTCTAGCTGATGGCACCCAAATACTTTTTTTTTATTTTTACTTTTGAAATCACAAATCCATAATAAAATGTATACGAAATCTGGACAAATTAAAATTAAAGTATTTTACGACCAGGCGAGCGAGGCGCCCCTCCCCCTCGCTAGTCTAATATATAAAAAGCTACGTGTCTGTCTATTTGTCTCCATATTTTCTAACTTGATCTCTTTCGAAACTTATGGATCGTTCTTTTATAAGTCTTCAGCCGGTTAAAATCGTTTTTAAAGGGTCAAAAATTGGTAACAATTGAAAAACATCGTTATACATTGTGTACATTCATCTTGATTTATTTTTAATTTTTAATCGATTCATATGCGTGTCACGTTGGTACAGTGGTAACGTCACCAGCTTTGAATGCAGTTTCGATTCTAACTGATGGCACCCAAATATTTTTTTAAAACTTTTGAAATCACGGCTATACATTGGGTAAAATATCATATGAAATAATCTATAGAGACTATTTAAGCGAGTTTGTTAGTAGGTTTAGTCTATTAATGTCTATGAATATCGAATGCGTGTACGGCTCTATGGTGACAATATGTCGGAAAAAATCGAGCGGTCATATGGAGAAGATTAAGCAACATAAACTGAAAGCAAACTCTCTGTTAAACCAAGCCACCACATTGACCACCGCTGGTCCCAAGTAACCCCCACATGGGACCCGTCGCCGGATATGACTGCCAGTAGAGACTATTTTTATGAATAAAGACTGTTTTATTATTAAAACTATTTTGCCATCAGTTGAGATTGTTTTGTCTTGAGTAGAGAGTATTTGGTTATGATTAGAGAATATTTTGTCACCATTAGAGAGTATTTTTTTTACAAAGGAGTCACCATTTATCAAGACCCGTGAGCCACTCGAGGATAAGGGTTAATAAGTGTACAGTGGTCAATGGGACAGTGACGTAGTAATTGTTAGTGGTGAAAATTTGGTAAATTGGGTTACTTAAGGGAAATAGCTCATCAAGAACTTGTTTAGGTTAGACTTGAAGACGACCATATTATAGTCAGCCGGAAAGCGGGCAAATGGAAGAGAGTTCCACGGGTGTGCAGTTCTAAGAAAAAAGCTTTGTTCATGGAATATGAGTATAGAGTATTTTTAATAGGTAGAGCGTATTTTGTTGCGAGTAGAGAGTGTTTTGCTACAGTTGGATCGTATTTTGTTATGATTAGAGAGTATTTTATGAACAGAGAGTATTTTATGAATAGAGAGTATTTTATGAACAGAGAGTATTTCTTAGATTCTCACACATGTACTATAACAACGTTTTTCTTCTGTCGAAGCGATTTTATTAATTTATTACGATCTCGTTTCTTAGTGAGCCTCGATCAGGAAGAATTTGTTTTATTATTTATATCATTATTTCCGGCTTTTTAACTTGTTAATTGCAATGAAATGAAAGATTGTTTAAGATTACAATGCAATTTTGCTTTTTGTTTGTTTTTATCATCTTTATTTTTGTGTGTGTGGGAATTAAAGTCTTTCTATTTCTAGCAGGGAATTCTGTCAAAAAAAAATGTATATCTTACGAGATTTCTGGATTATACAAGGTTTATCCAGTTCAAGTTGGTCGTGTTCATTTAAATCAGAGATTATATATATATATATATATATATATATAGAGAGAGAGAGAGAGAGAGAGAGACAGACAGACAGACAGACAGACAGACAGACAGAGTCTGTTTCGTTTTCTTGTTTGTTTGCTTATTTGTTTGTTTTTCCACAAACCGTTAAATCCAAGTTTGTCACCGAAGCAAACACAAAACATCTTTACAAACAAAAAACAAACTGACTTTTTTGACTGGTTTTGCCCAGGAGTCTGTGTACTTTTATTTGTTTGTTGTTGCTATGTTGTTTGTTGTCTTTGCTTATATAGATAATGTGATTTGAAATGCATTAATTTGCATATCAATGAATTAGCGGCGTTAAAAAGAATGAATTCGGGAGGAGGCGTCGAGTGTTTGGCACTGAAGAGGGAACATTGGGATGTAAGAAGTTGTACGAATGCATTCAATCGTCATCAACATTATTATTATTATCATTATTATTATTATTATTATTATCATTATTATTACTACTAATGCTACTGCTAATACTACTGCAGATAACTAGAAGAATTGCCGGATAAAATGTATTCACCGAATAGAACAGTTTTGCAGCACGCTTATGTACAATTAAAATCAAGATAAAGGCTACTAAATCTTACGTTTGAAATGCTATTTCTAATTTTGATCAAAATTTATTACTTTATCAATTTATAAAAAAATGATGTTACTTCTTCTACGTCATCAAATACGGTTTAACAGGTGATGGACTAGAGCTTGATTAATTATAGTCTCAAATATTTTGGCAATAAGCAGGAGGAGACTAATGGGGCGATAATTTAATGGATCAGTTCTATCACCAGAATTCTTGAATACTGGTACCACATAAGCAGTTTTCCAGCAGTCAGGAAAGCAAGATTCGTTAAGGTATTTTTTATAAAGTTTGGAGAGAACTGGAGCAACCTCAGCGGGGCATTTTTTTATTAGTATAGCTGAGATGAGATCGGGTCCACATGCTTTCAAGGTGGCTAGGTTTTTTATGATATTCTGCACCTGAGAAAGGGTGACTTTCAGATCATCTAGTGTGGTGTCTGTTCGCAGAGGAAAGTCGGAGAGTGAGTTGTTTGCTGGATCTAATGTGGAGTTTGAAGCAAACCGACTGGCAAGCAAGTTAGCCTTCTCGGTTGCCATGCAACCAACCTCACGATTATTTGATAGTGGGAGAATCGTAGATTGCCCATTGTTTACTACACTGTTGTAGATTTAACAAAAATCGTGGGTTCCTAATTTCTGTGCTTCGATGTGTTTACTGGTGGCTTCCGTATATTCTCTCTTGGCTGTAAGTATTTCTCTCTTACAATTATTTCTAACTTCTATAAACTTCTGTCTGTTTGAACTGGACTTATGTTGGTTAAATCTGCTGTATGCAATGGCAGCTGTGCAAGTAGAAGTAAATCATTGGGGAGAGTGGGGCTTGCTATAGAATTTCCGCGTGGGAACATGTGCTTCAATTGCCATTTTGAACCATTCAGTGGTCTCATTTGCACACTGTTCAGTGGGAAGAGAAAAGATATTTCCCCATGGGGCATCTCTGATGATATCCCTGATGGCTTCCCGGTCAACCTTTTTATAGTACCTCATTGTTTTGAGCAGTGGCTCTTCTGTTTTGGGTCAAGGATTTAGGGCGATTTCAACCATTATCACAGCGTGATCAGCATTACCAACTGGGCTGCATACATTCGTTACACAATCATTGGGAACTGCGGTCAGAAATAAATCTAGAAGTGAGGCATGTTGATCTTGCTGGTCAGAAACATAGCCGTCTGTGATAGGGAATGAGATATAGAGAAGCTATATGTAGTGCTACCAGCTATGTCGGTATAAGTAGAGAATCCAAGCCAGTTACTATGGTGGACATTGAAGTCACCAAATACATGTACTTGTGCACTAGTATCAAGGGAGAGTTCTGCATCTATACTGTCAGAGACTTTGTTTATTATTGTACAGTCCTGGGTCAAGGGAGGGCGGTAGAGAAAGTATAAGTAGCTAATGTTATGTTGCATGTTAAGTCTGAAGCACATAAAGGCCTGATCGTCTGATTCTAGTTTTGTTTCTCAAGTCAAGGGGAGGGTGTTTTGAATATAGACTCCAAGTCTGTGCAAATGTCTGTTTGATTCCTTACGGCAGGCATGTTAAAGTGGTTAGAGGAGATGGAGGAGTGTATCCGGAGTGTTTACTAGGAGAAATGATTCAGCATCATCTAAATTAGTTCTAAGCCCGCAGATATTCATAAATGCAAGCCTCAAGGGAGGAAGCAAGTTGGTATTGTTTGAGATTGTTCCTGGTTTAATCGTAATTTTTGCTTGAATTGTGATTTTATTTCATTTGTGTTAACTTTGTTCAAAATCGCCTGTTCCTTCTTTCATCAGATTATATTGATTATCGATACTTATCAAAGACATTCCAATACAAAACCTATCTAAAAAAAACTAGTGATTGGACGATTCCAATATTTTTCCCGATTCCGATTTTTTATAAGTCTCTAAATATTTAATTATAAAATGGTTATTTGTCCCTATTATTGTAAAAACACACGTTTAACATGCATGTATTTTCTCAAACGTAAAACGCACACTCGTGGGGGTGAGCTATAGACTTTAGTCTTACTGGTAGTTTAAAATCAACAAATATTGATTATTTTATTATTACTTCCAGTAGTGGATGATTTTGTTTTAAACAAAATCAAATAAAAAAGATAATTAAATGAATCGTTTTTGGCATCGGAAAAAAGGCATAAATTTTCTGATTCCAATACTGATTTCAATACTTTCAAAACTTCTGATTTTTCCGATTACGATTCCGATTAATCGTCCCAACACTACTAAGAACATTGCTAGGCACATAAAATACCTTCATGTGAAATTTCATAAAAATTGGTCCAGCTGTTTTCGAGTCCATAGGGAACCAACTCCCACACACACACACACACACGCACACACAAAGTTTCTTCTATATAATAGAGATAGAGATGTGTGTGTGTGCATGTGTGTGCATTGCATATTAGGGGCCCTACGTCAATTGCAAGTAGGTTAACTAGTGTGAATTTTGACAAGCGTCACATCAAGTGCATGGTGATAATCCAGGTTTATAAAATAGAATCGTTTCAAGAGTTGAATGACAGCTGGATGACAAAGCAGAAGAAGAGATAAAACATAGGAGTCGAACGATATGAAGATATGATGTCACATTTTCGTGTGAAAGAAAACTAAGCTTTTCAAATCGGTCTCTCTCTCTCTCTCTCTCTCTCTCTCTCTCTCTCTCTCTCTCTCTCTCTCTCTCTCTCTCTCTCTCTCTCTCTGGAAGCCGTGCGGATGGGACAAATCTAAGTGTAATGTTGTCTTGATGTTCTCTGCCCGTTTACGTCATTCATTTCTTTAAGTTTGCAAGTTAAGTTGGGGAAAACTCAGCGAATGTCTCCTTCTGTCTTTCCTGCACAAAACGTGTTATTTATCTTACTTAAGCAGACAGGACAATCATGGCGACGCATGAAACACAACAAAAAGAAGCAGCAATGATTAAGAGAAGTGAAAGACCCTGGATGAACACATATGTGCATGTATATATAAAAACATTTATTTGATTTATTAACGACTGAAGAGAGTTCAGCATAGAAACCAGAGATTATTCCCCTTTTGTGTTGGATTTGAAACTGATAGTACCGATGTTTCTCTAATCTTAAAACATATATAAATAAATATTACACTCTTATATTGATTTTTCTTTATAATCGAACACTTTGCTGCGTTTCTTTCTCGAAGACTTTACACACACGCGTATATATATATATATATATATATATATATATATATATATATATATATACGCGTGTGTGTAAATATATATATATATATATATATATATATATATAGGCTCATATATATATATATATATATATATATATAATGTTATAGAAAAATCTTATTGAAAATGAATTAAAATTCTCTAAAAAACAAAAACATTAAAATCCTGTAAAGAAGGTATACAGAATTCTTAATTATCCGACAAGGAGTCCGATAGGCTCATAAGAGTAGTGGTAGATGGACAAAAATCGGAGGCCTGCAATATAAATGCTGGAGTCCCTCAGGGGTCAATCCTGGGCCCAACTCTCTTCCTGATCTACATCAATGACCTCCCTAAACACATACTTAAATCATTCGTTGACATCTATGCTGATGACACGACCATCTACGGCAACACATCAAAGGCTGTAAATGACAAAGTTCTCTCTGATTCTCTCTCCTCTGATCTCGAGCGCGTGGTTCAGTGGGGGAAGAGGTGGCTGGTTACCTTTAATGCATCCAAAACCAAACTGCTATCCTTACATCATCAACGCTCTGATCCCCATCTGGCATCAATTGTGATGGATGGCTCTCGTCTGGGTGAGGCCCCGTGTTTTGACAAGCTTCTGGGTTTGACCTTTACTCCTGATCTGAAATGGAACACGTACATCAAGTCTGTTGCCAAGGTCGCTGGAAAGATGGTGGGATCCTTCTACCGCTCCAGAAGATATCTCACTACGGATGCAATTCTCTATCTATATAAAAGCCAAGTACGTCCAAGGATGGAATACTGCTGCCATATCTGGGCAGGAGCTGCTAAAAACAGCCTATCCTGCCTTGACAGAGTACAAAATAGACTTCGTGGCTTAGTGGGGGATGCCCTTTTCTCTACCCTGCAACCTCTCTCCCACAGAAGAGACGTTGCGAGCCTGTCCTTGTTTTATCGTTATTTCCATGGCAGATGCTCGTCTGAACTCCAATCTCTGGTCCCCCCTCGCCAATCTTTCATAAAAAACACCCGTCTAGCTGAATCCACTGTGACAAATTTCCCCCACTCTATATCTGTGCCTAAATCAAAACGCAGATTCCATGAACAAAGCTTCTTTCTTAGAACTGCACGCCTGTGGAACTCTGTTCCGTCCGCCTGCTTCCCTCCGGACTACAACTTGGATGTCTTCAAGTCCAATGTTAACAAATTCCTAATGAACCGCCCCCTTAAGTAAACATTTCAGCAAATCTCCTCACTAACGTAATGTACTTGCAATAACCCTTATCCCTGAGTGGCTTCCGGGCCTTGATAAGTGGTGATCACTGTGTAAAATATATATATATATATATATATAATGTTATAGAAAAATCTTATTGAAAATGAATTAAAATTCTCTAAAAAACAAAAACATTAAAATCCTGTAAAGAAGGTATACAGAATTCTTAATTATCCGACAAGGAGTACAGATAAACATGAAAGACCTTATTCCACGGAATTTGGAAAAGTGTAATTCTTCTCGTCAGAGAAAGGAAGTTTAAAAAATATACAATAAATTTTGCAGGTTAATGCATTAAAAGAAACTACAAAGATGAATTGAATCATATTTGCATAAAAGTTTCTTAACAGTTAGTGGAAGTTCATAAAGTTTCATAATTATTATGAAAGTAGAAACAAGGGAAAACAGGATATGGTAAAATCCAGGAAGAACAGGATGAATCCAATAAAGTCTATTGAGAATCTATAAAAACAAGAAACAGAATAACAAATGCTTCCAGAAAATCGATCAGATCACGAAGTGAACTTCAATTTTTTTAAAAACAAGTTTTTTTTGTTTTTTTTAGGGGAGTTTAATATAAAGAACAGACAATATGGAAAAGGGTGAAAATCAAATTGAAAAGGTGAAAAGAATACTCAAGGAATAACAATACAGAATGAAATTTGGAAAGAAGGAATAAGAAAAAGAAAAGAAAAAGAAAAAAAGAAGAAAAGAGAAGAAAAAAGATTAATAAGTCGCTGAAATGAGGAAAGAAAAAAAATAGATAGAGTAGAAAGAAAAGGGGTGAAAAAAGGGGGAAGAGGCAGATGGAAAACAAACGTTGTCAATCTATTTTTAGAACATAAATATAGGTCAGGTGAGGTTATAATTATACGGAAGTGATATATGTATATACATATACATACATATAAATATATATATATATATATGTATATTTATGTATTTATATATATATATATATATATAAATATGTATATATATAAATATGTATACATATATAAATATATATATGTATATATATAAATATGCATATATATAAATATGCATATAAATGTATATATATATGTATATATATATATATATATTATATAGTTATATATAAGTATGTATATATAAATATGTATATATATGTATATAAATAAATGTATACATAATATTTATATATATAAATATGTATATATAAATAAATGTATATATATGTATATATTATATATGTGTATATATATATGTATATATATGCATATATATAAATAAATGTATATATATTATATATATATATGTGTCTATATATGTATATATATAAATAAATGTATATATATATATATATATATATATATATATATATATATATATATATATATATATAGCGAGAGAGAGAAAGAGAGAGAGAGAGGGAGAAGGAGAACAAACCAAGATTATATGTTCATCAACGTTCGTCTTTATTTCCAAACTTCCTCAGGATGATTGATTTGGAGAAATAAAATTCCAGTACAATATTTGAAAATATGTTTGTAATTTGAAATAGATGTTTTGTGTCTTCAAATTAAATCAATTATCCCTAGGAAGTCTTGAAATAAATACAAAACGTTGATGAACTTATATTTTTGTTTGTTCCTTTCTCATCTCTGTATCATGTTGGAATATTATTTTCATCATAGACACTAATGTCTCAAGCATCAATGAAAAAAGTGACAATTTATACTAATCGGGAGATTCGAACTCAGCTACAATAGCAGTGTCAGATGTCGCCATTAAAAATGAGTGATAAAAGTGTGAATTATTAGCCTCACTATCTTTCGAAGCTTATAACTACTTGAAAAATATAATTTAAACATTAATTTTTTTTTCAATAAAAGGAGCAAAACCAAATTTTAAAATAATAAAAGGTTTAATAGCAAAATATGCAATATATTTTTTTAAATCAGTTTTCTTTAAAAAAGATTTCAAGAAATTCAACGCATTTTAACTTAATCCAAATCTAATAAATATATATAAATGCCAAAAAATCACTTACCTATAAAAAAATATAACCAATCGGTGCTTCCATTCTTCATTCATAAGAATTTGTCCATATTTATATTTATATTCCATGTACTTTTTAAATAAAGGAATTTTTTTAAAGTAAGGGGCCCAGAAACCCCCGTTTTCGCAACTCGTTATCCACCATTAGTCAAATCGGTGTTTCTTCGATTTTTCAAGTGGTCATATATGGATGCCTCAAAGGGACATAAATAATTATTTACAAAACGTAAAAACAACACATTAGACCAAATACATTTCAAAAGTAATCTCGATAGTAACTATATGAAGAAACAAACATTTAATTTATCTCCCCTTATCTCCTCTTTGTAATTAATTATATATTTGAAGTCAATAAAGTTGATCGATATGGGTTACCGTACGTAAGAAATGATCACATTGCACTCATTAGTTTTCGCCATTTACACGCAAACCACTCGACCAATTTTCGATTTTTTTCTTCTATCCAAGAAATACACGAGTTTTTGATTTAATATATTTTATTTCTTCTTTATGGAGTGAATTTTTTTTTTAAATATCAAAAAAAAAACATCGAATGAAATAGAAAAATTGTCGTAATTGTACAAAATTTTCTGGACAATATAACAAGATTATAAGGTTTCACTTAAAAAAAATCAACGTGTTTTTTTTTTAAAAAGGTTTAAAACTTTGGACTTCACAGGTAAATATGCAGATAACTATTCTTTTTTTGTTTTGTTTTAAATTAGCTTATTTTATTTATTGATCTTTTATCTTCAATTTGTGATATATAAATCTGATATGAGAAAATTAATTATTTTCATTTTAATAGACTTTTAAAAAGGGAGAGGGTTGAATTAGAAAAACGCTTGTCTACAATATTATATTCGGTTTATTGGAAAGAGCATAAAATTTTACATTGAACCTGAAAATATCGTAAAATTTGAATCAATAGAAAAAGTTTGATAGATTTTAAAGCGAAAAAATTGAAAAAAATTTAACTCGTAAAATTCAATTGATTTCATTATGTAGAAAAAAAAACGGCTGCATGAACGCGCGCAGGCACTTTGTCTTTTTAAAAAATAAAAAATAATATTTCTATTATTTTTTAAACAACTTTAATAGTTTATTTTGGAAGTATATTCCATAAACAAAATTAAAAAAAAACACTTTAAAAAGAGAACTTACGAGTTTTTTTTATATTTTATTCGCAGTTTTGTGTTAGGGGGTGTCAAAAATTCCCCCAAAATTCTGACACACCTACATCTACAGCCACCCTTGACTCCATTAGCTAGAACGTTTGCCAGACGTCAAGTACGGGAATTAAGACAACTATAATGTAAAATACGGGTACAAACAATATCTCCCTGATAGTGCTAAACTTTAGTGTTTCATGTTTTGCAATCATCAGCGCAAGAAATGACGATTACTACTGATCAGGAGATTCGAACCCAGTTACAATATATATACTCCATTAAGCTATAAATTACCTGCATTAGTTCGACCCCTACAGACACACCACATACCCCTCGCCCATCAATTTCAAATATACCAACTACCCCCAATTATACTCTGTTGCATTGAACTGTCACCAACCTAGCCCCCTAATCCTGAAAAGTATTAGGCTTGGAAATACCGAGGTATAAAGAGCATATAACACCTCCCCCAATTGATGTATTTCCTTATTACTTTGGAATATATGTACATATATATATTATATATATATATATATACTATAATAATTATTAATGCCTACAAACACTAGTTTTTCATCCTTTTGGGAATTATCAGTGCAGAGTGTCACGATTAACGCCGGTCAAGAGATTGGAACCCGGCAACAGAAGCCATTTCTGACAATTAGCAAGGAACAAATCCATTCGGCCACCGTCAACCGCAAGAAATATCGTTATTTTTAAATGTCTGTCAGAATGATTTAATATTATATGATGATCTGCACATGCAAGCTAAATATATATATATATATATATATATATATATATATATTCATGCACAGTTACTGAGCTCCCACGCAATCCTCCCATAAAAGACACTAATATTTCGTCTTCAAGTTATCCTTCTTCCCATCCTCCATCTGATAGAGTTACTAATCCAATAAACCACTCGAGCAGCCCCTCCATCTACAATCATACAACTAGCAATAATAATAATAATAATAATAATAATAATAATAATAATATTTCTCGTAGCAGCCACCCTAACACTAACAACACTCATTATCCTCTCCAAAATAGTCCTCATACAACCATTATCCCACCCTTTGTTGAACATTATGAACAAAATTCAAACTATTTAACTAATACAAATCAGCAAATTAATATTAACATCAGACCTCGAGCTTTTAAGACCGTACATACATATATCGGTGCTACTTCAACATTAATTAAGAAAAGAATATCAAACCACATTTCTTCTTTTAATAACCATAATTCTAATAAAAACCAAGGAACTTCTCTAACCACTTTAATTAACTTAACTCTAATAATGCCCCCTTCTCAATCAAATGGACTATCATAAAAAAGTTAAGTCTAATACTCCAGGCTCTAAGTCATGTCGCCTCTGCACAACCGAAGCTATAGCTATGATTACTTCCCCTCAAAGTAAGAATATAATAAATTTTAAAAACGAACTGATATCTTTCTGTAAACATAAGTCCAAATTTAATTATGGTAATTTTGAAATAATATAGTTATTACTTTAACCTTTCAGATAGATATATAATTTTTCTTTAACATTATCGTTTTTTCTACATACTTTCTTAATACTTTATAACTTAATAATCCTTTATTTTAATGCTTTATTTTTCCTTTGCTTGGCCGGTTTTTTATCTGCAATTTTCGTTTTAGTCTTTAAATATTCCTATCTATCTAATATATCAATCTACCACCACATTCATATCCTGTATGCATATTTACTTGTTTTACTATATGCATTTACTTACATACTTACTTGCTTTAGTCGGAATTTGCAGATACCGACCATCCTCTCCCCTTAAAATTTTTTTTAAAATTATATTTTATTTTTTATTATTTATTTTTAATTTATTTATTTACTAGCGGGGGGGGTACCCGATGTTGCCCGAGTGTTTGGAGGTGTGTGTGGTCGGGCGGGGGTGGGGGTGTTAATCAAAACATAAGAATAAGCGAATTAAAAAAAACAAAAAAGAAAACAGAAAAACGAACGTTAAAACTTATCTGAAAAATAAAGCGGGGGGTACCCGGGCGGTGGGGGGGGGTTAATCAAAACATCGAAAAAAACACAAAAAAAACTAACGTAAGGCAAACGAACGATGTTAAATGTAAAAATTGAAAAAACAAAAACAAAAAAGAAAACAGAAAACGAACGTTAAAACTTCTGAAAAATAACCCCACCCCCCAAAAAAACACGTGAAAAATGGCTTAAATAAGCCTGTTTCAATATTAAAATTTAAAAAATCGGTGGGCACCCGAATGTTTTTGGGTGTGTGTGGCCGGTCGAGGGGGGTGTTAATGAAAACCTAAGAATAAGCGAAGTAAAAAAAAGAAAAAGAAAAACGAACGTTACGTGAAAAATGGCTTAAATAACCCTTCTTCAATATTTAAATTTAAAAAATCGAAAAAAAAAAATCTCACACCATGATTCGAACCCAAAACGTTTACATACTGACCCAACGCTTTAACCAACTGAGCTAACACGACGCACATGAAATTGTGTCAGTTCTTCAAATATTTAAACTAAATCATGTTATGACGTCGTCTGATGCATGCGTAGAACCGATCTCGTCATGAGAGGACGGTTTTTGCTGACCCCCCCCTAGGTAGAAAAGTGCCGATTTCAGGGTGAAAAAATGAACGTTTTTGGCCAATTTTTCGATATTTGTCTGGCGAAGGATGAGGCTTTCATATGAAACCAAGTTTGTGAATTTTTGTTCTGTCTGTCGAAAGTTTTTAGCAGACACACAAACATACACACATACATACATACATACATAATACATACATACATACATTTTCGCTTGTATATTTATAGATTAATTTATTTATTTATTTATTTTTCCATTTAGTGTCTTTTAACAACTCTTGCTGACATGTTCTTAAGTAATAACCTGTACATTTCAGTTGAACTTTTTTTTTTGCCCTATATTTTTCGCGCCTTTTAACATCATTTTGTTTGGGTCATTTTGATATTTGCGTTTCTATTTTATATTTAATTCTATCACCATTTGATTTTTTCCTTCTTCTTCATCGATTTTTTCTCTTCTTCTTCACTGATCTTTCTTAATTACATTTTGTCTCAGCAGCCGCGTCAAACGCATATCTTATTTTTCTTTTATTAATATTATTGGAATTTTTCCCCCTTTTCCTTGTACATATTTGTGAATTATTCCATGGATTTCGGCCTTTTGGATTATTTTGGACCATCTTCCAATTACGTGATTTCCTTGGATTTTACTTGTACGAATGGTAATTCAATTAACTTTCTTGGGTTTATATTTTTGGATTTTACCGACATTGGATAATTTACCTTTCACCAAAATATCCATTCACGTGAAATCACCTTTTTCTTCGCCATATTCCCTCTGCTTCACTTTTTGTTATCAAGTAAGATCTTTGACTTATTTGCAGTTTCATCAAATACTTTTGTATGCAAAATCCGATCCTGCATTTTGCTAATTCCTACCCTCTGATGAGAAAGAAAGTATTTCTTCGAAATTAAGTGTTTCCTTTTTAGATTAAATATGTTTAACTCTTTTTCAAAGCGTTTTTTAACATGTTTTATTAACTATTTGCTCTTATATATATATATATATATATATATATATATGATTGTTGAGCTGGATTAAATCCGACGGTGTGTTTTCAATGTACATAAAATCCAATACTTTACTCCATACTCCATAACTATTATATGTTGTCATGTGAGTATAAAAAAAGCCCTGATTCTTTTCTTATACTTCTTCATTACGTTAGTGAAGAATTGTCATAATTTCCAAATTTTCTAGTGACTACATGACATAAATGACGGTCATCTCGTGTGTGCTGTTAAAGAAAGGAAGAAAAACAAGAAAACAAAAGACAAGAAAAATCTGAAAAACTCTTAACAATCGGACAAAGATAATGTTTTTTTTTTTTTTTTTATGCAGTTTGGTGTTTCATGGTCTCACAATGTTACTATCTATTATGTAAAACGTCAAATGAAATAAAAACAGCTTATTTATTATCGTAACTTATTAAGTGTTTAGTATCTATTCAAACGTATATCCAGTTTAGAAAAAAAAAACGTTTTCTTTCATCGTGGAGTGATTGTAAAGAAACTCAAACCAAAATCTGGGACATTTTTTATTTTATTACAAATGTCTCAATTTACTTTCGAAATATAAGAAGAAAATAAAACAAGATGCCATCGCAATCATCTTATCTCTTATGTTTATCTTTTTAATCTTAAATCTTAGCCGCAAGCATTTTTTAACTCCAAACAAAATAAAAGAATTTTAAATATTTCAAAATAAAATGAAATATATATAAGATTTTGTAATGTGAGATTATATATATATATATATATATATATATATATATATATATATATATATATATATATATATATATATATATATATATATAGCGTGTGTGCCCGACGTTGCCCGGGTGTTTGTAGGTGTGTGTTGAGCAAAAAAAAAAGTTGTAGTAGGCAGGCAGGCTCGTGCCCGTGACGCAAAGTCGGAAAATAAAGTAGCGGTATGTGTAAGGATGTTTGTTGAGAAAAAAAAAAAAAAAAAAAAAAGGGAAAATTACGAGTGCAAAAAAAAAACTAGAAGTAATAAGAAGGCTCGGACCAGAGAAAAAAGAGGTAAAAAAAAAAAACAACTGTCTTACCGATACCGTGGTTGTGACGTCACGGGCGGTCGAAATAATGCGTTTTGTGCGACATTGTGGGCATGAGGGTTGAATGACTTGCAAAAATGTCAGCGAAAAAACCGAACCGCCCTGTAGAAAACTGCTCAGTTGAGGATGAAGGGAGAAATGATTTGGGCCAATTTTTCGATACTTGTCGTCCAAAGGGTCGGGCTTCAAAATGATGCCGATCTCATGAAAATCCCTCGCCTCTGCCGAAAGTTTTTGCGAGACATACATACATACATACATACATACATACATACATACATATAAACAGACAGGTGAGATTTATATCTAGGGATGACACTAATTTTTGACAACCATAACAAAAGATACAAGTAAAAATTAGTAAAATAAAATTAATTCATCGTTATTCATCTATATTGAAGAGGATAGATCAGGGTTTAAATCACATATAAACATTCTTTATTTTACACTGAATAAAACGGACAAACTTTGAGTTGAACATCACAGAATAAGGAAAACATAAAAAATGAGAAATTAACATGGCGTCGCATATATACGAAAAACAGGTTTCATAAAGTATTAAAAATATATGGAAAAAACTTAATACAAATAAATATATTTTTTTACATTTTTTTTCAATCATTATTCAAGTGAAATATAAGAGTAAAAGTCTTACCTTTGGCTTGAAATATTATGAAAAAGCCATATATAGATAGGATATCCAGAAAAAATTCATATTTTAGCAAACAGCAACTAAAATAATCAACTTCCGGTTTGATATAAAACCTGTTAACTGACAGAATTTCCTTTAATATTGATTTTCACTGTCGTAATTTTTAGTCTTAAAAAGGTATATTTAAATCATCTTTATTAAATTTTTCTTTATTCTAGGAAATATCAATTTTTAATTCCTAAAACTAAGTTGTTTTTTTTGTTGTTAAATCTGAACTAAATTAACTTGATCGGAAAATTATCTTCCATACAAAATTTTTGTATGGACTACAGGTCACATTTTTATTTAAGATTAAGATATTGTGAAACATGTCATGCACAAAGAAATCTAATTAACTCTTAAATCATAATTGTTTCAGTTACTTGGTTTAGAAATTATATTTTTGTTCTGACAAAAGAAACGAGTAACGCTACGATTTTTATAAGAGACGTACAAAAAGATTATTGTGTCATTGACCTTCCGTAGAAAAAATTATTCATGTTCAATTTCTAAATATATTTATTTATTCGCCATTCAGAAACGGCATTGATATATAAAAAAATATTATTAGCAGTAAGATTGTCTGTTTATTCATATTAAGTTTTAAGACAAAATCTTACGCATTTTTTTTTCACGAACCTTGAAAAATTCAATCATTAAAAAAAGAAATAATTTTTGGAAATCGCTTAAAATTACACAGGTAAAAACTGTTTAATGTAAATAATAATTTTTTAAATTTCGTAAAACTTAAATAATTCAAATATATTTTCCAACTTCTTTTTTTCCAAAAATCGATAAAAATTGTATAAATCAGCAACGTTTGTGACTCAAAATTAAATATATTTTATTTCATCATTTCAGTATATTTTAATATGTAAATAAAACTAAGATATGAATACCCCCCTTCCCCACCGAAAAAACATCTGATAAGATTACATTGGTGGGGGCGGTGGACAAAATATGTGAATTTTTTTGCATATTATTTTGTTTCAGTTTATATATAGTTCAGCTTTTATCTGTAAAAATATTAACGAAATTGATCAATTATTTGATTGTTTTAGAGAATTTTTTAAATTGCGTTGTTTTCATTGTTTACGTCATATGTAGAAATAATATGCGGTTTCTATTTTTCCCGTTTTTAGCTTTTGGGGAAAGTTTTGGAAAATTCACCTGTTTTACGGAGAGTAAAAACAAATGATTTTTTTTTTTTTTTTAGAATCTTTCTTCTTCAGCATATTGCAAAAATTATAACGAATCAATTTTATTTTACTGTTAATATCGTTATGGGGGTCGAAAATTCCGCCTTTGTTATAGTCATGCCTAATATATATATGTATATATATATAGATATATATATACACACACACACACACACACACACACACACACGAGGATCGTTCCAAAAGTAAAAACTCCTATTTTATGACTCAAAAAGTTAAAACGTGAACTTTTGTGCTACAGAATTTATTTTTCTAGATAGTTGCCACCATTCTCGATGCCCTTTTGCCAGAAATTCAATGATGCAGCTTTGCTTTTGATGCACGCCCATGATAAGGGATTGCTTTCTTAGAGTCATACCGTCAATATCTGCAAGAGAGAGATGAAAATTTCAAGTCATGAATGCATAAATCCAGTTATCATTATAATGCAATTTGGAGGCATTACTTTTGGAACGTCCCTATCCATGTCAGCAGCAGCCAAATAGCGTAACGTTGAGAAGCGCTGACTGTCGCCTGCGCGGTCAAGTTTCAATCCTGGCTTGAGGTAGTTGCTGGTCTAACCGCACTGATGAGCTGTGATACAGCGAAACAGTACTATATGTGACGACTATATATATATATATATATATATATATATATATATATATATAGTGTATCCAGGGATTTAGCTTTTAATGGCTATATTTTCAGTTATTTTTAGGGGAAAATAAATTAACTATGTTATATATGCTGCAGACAGACTACTTTTCATTATGTCAAAAAATCATTTAATCCAGTGTTGTCCCATGAAGAGATATACTTAAATATTTGAAGAAATATGGAGGGTTAGGGTTAGGGTTACCTGATACACTGTATATATACACAGAAATATACATTAGCTCTTATAAACCCCACGATTAAGCAGTTGAATGTTTTTTTTTGGGGGGGGGTCAAATTATTTGTGATATGTGCGTAAAGGGAAAATGGTTTTGAGAAAAAAACTTACAGACTTAGCTGACCAAGTGACTGGAATATTAAACATTTGGCTTTGATTTCTTTCATTTATTTTAAGATATGATTTTTTTAGCACTTGAAACTTTTGGAACTCACACATTCTATCTTTTGTGAGAATTTCGACTTTGATAATCCATTCCCAAGGTAGCTATTGGGATACGTGCCAACTATCCAGCATCCCTAGGGTCCTGTTAAGTACATGTAAGTGTATCCCACCTTCTACAAACTCAGCCTTGGAACTCAATATATATTCATCCATCCCCAGTACACAAATACTCATATACTTACAGGGACATATATGTACATACACATGACAATACAAGTAAAACAATTTTAGTATCTGTATGTATGGAGGTGGGTGGGGGGGGGGTATGTGCTCTCCATTCGACACAAGCACGCACATTCTTATATGCATACATATATATATGCATGTACATATATAGAGACAGTTATACACATGTGCGCAATCACACACATACACATATTAACACGAACACATGCAAACATATGAAAAGACAAAATACATTTAAGAATTTAAATAAAGGTATGGCAGATTATTCGAATATTAATATTCAAGAAAATATAAATAATAGAAATATTTAATAACAAAACTATATACATATATATATTGTATTTTGTGTACAGAAAGTTGTTAGATGAGATAAGTCATTGGTACCGTCGGTTTCAAGCCCGATAATTAGGACCGTTTTAGATATCCCTTTCAAGCTCTCTTCAGCCAATACTCATCTAAAATGGTCCTAATTATAGGGCTTGAAACCGACGGTACCAATGACTTATCTCATCTAACAACTTTCTGTACACAAAATACAAATTATAAATACACTCTTATTTTTCGGATTTTCCTTTTAATTGAGCACTCTGCTGGATTCCTGTTTCCCAAAAAATAACTAATCATATATATATATATATACTAGTAGGGAGACTCGACGTGGCCCGAGATTGAATGATGATTAACGAAAATTTCTCACACCCATATTTTTATTGTCATCAAAATCGATGAAATAACCCCATTTTCAGTTAAATCGATTAATTGGCTGCTCTAATTGGGAACCCATCACGATGCACCTAGCAGTGATTAAGTTCACAAAATATTGTAATTTACATTGCACTGTAGAGAACCTACTGTTGATTTTATAAAATTATTTTTTATATATAATGTCTTGTATTAAAGTTTAAAATGCAAAAGTCAAGTATCATGCTTCAATTGTGCTCTAAACAGAAACATTCATTT
Organism: Euprymna scolopes; assembly: GCF_053919585.1. Lineage (NCBI taxonomy): Eukaryota > Metazoa > Mollusca > Cephalopoda > Sepiida > Sepiolidae > Euprymna > Euprymna scolopes. The sequence goes on from NC_136510.1 coordinate 70,271,675, forward strand.
CGAACGTGCTCCAGTCATATCAAAGACCCTACTGTTGATTTTATATGTTGAGTCTTTTTGGCTTGTGTGGTAATAAAACTTCTCAAATTATGCGTTATGTTAGGCTGTGTAAGATGTTAACTTTGGTCAAAATCGTCTGTTCCTTTTTTCATCAGATTATTTTGATTATTGATTATCGATATTTAGGGAAAACATTCCATCGTATGAAATTTCATAAGAATCGACTCAGCCGTTTTCGAGCCCAAAGGGAATGAGCTCACAGACATACAAACACATTTCCTTTTATATAACAGTAGTTATACATATACATATATACCTAATTGGGTACTGTTTGCGATACAATAAAGTTTTTCAATTTCTGCTAACAATAATAAAACTCTGGTTCCGATTTGGAAACCATGTTTTAGTCTTTACCCCAGCACCAAATTCAACAGAGTTTAGACCATTTCCATAATGAGCTGTTCCCTGCTGATTGCAGTGTAGAGTTGGTCCTATGCAGTTCTAAGAGGTTCACTCTCCCAGACTTTGTCTTCTCTCTTTGAGAAGGGATTAGCTTATTGCTAATCGTCTGGGGCGCCACTACCGTAGAATGCCAACGAGGCACATTTTGCAGTTTAGAATGCCTCTCCAAAGGGGTACTGACTTCTCAATTTTACTTTCCGACTTTAGTGTCACATTTCTCTCTGGAAGAGAAATAAATACCAATATTCTTGAAATTATTGAAAAATATGCCTGCTGTCAGACTGGGACTATAACTTTTGATAAACTTTGGCGAAGTGCATTAATATATTGCAATAACATGGTACAAAAATAAAAAATGAAAATTGGCTAGTCAAAATTAAATTTTGAAATGTCAGCTTAAATGCTATTTAGGTTTAAGTTTTAATTCTCAGAAGATAAATTTTAATATCTATATATAACTAGTCTGTTTTTAAATCTCTGGAATAGTTATACGATAAAAAGATGATGATCCCACTTTTGTATTTCACGATTTAATGCAAAGTCTCGTTTCGTTACTAAAATAGTTGAGCTCCCTTTTGTAGTTGTGAATTTTTCAGTGGTAAGTCGGGTTATACAAGTTCTAAATATGCGGTATACAGATTTAGTTAGCATTGCTATCATTTAAACTGCGTTTTTTCTTTAGATAAACAATTTCCCCTTTCTCTCTCTCTCTCTCTCTCTCTCTCTCTCTCTCTATCTGTATATGTATATACACATATATATGCACATATATATACACACATATATATACACACACACACACACACACACATATATATATATATATATATATATATATATATATATATATATATATATATATATAAAGTGAGTTTGAAAACACTTTTTAAAGATCTTGGCGAGCTGGTCTAATGATTATCGTACTTGATTCACTGTCTTTAGGTTTTGGTCTCGATCTCAGCTCGAGTATTTTTTTACAGACAAGAAGTGAACTGTTTAAAAAAATATATAATACTCACACGCACCTGTCTCAGTTTCTTTCTGTTTTTTTACTTCATTTTTTTAAGGACTTTAACGTTATGTTTAATACCGGGCAACGCTAGGTACATCTTTTAATATATATATATATATATATATATATATATATATATATATATATATATATATATAATGCAGATATCAGGTGCAAGATTTGCAAAGAACTGAATAATTGAATTCCAAATTCAAGAAAAAAAAACTCAAAACAATCGCAAATTGAGAATGGATTGAATAATAGCAAATAAGCATATTTTTTATAGAAATAAAGAGCGATAAAAAAATCTAACTCAGATACAAAGGTTTGTCAGATTGCTAATCTTGTACCTGATATCTGGATCATATATATATATATATATATATATATGTATATATATCGTTTATGCCATTCTGATCAGTCATAGACGACGAATCACGTGTCAGTGGATAATTATATTTAAAAAAAAAAAAAAACAATATGTATGCCGTTCCCCATGTGGGGGTACCAAGTTGGTTAAAGGAAAAATTATTCCCAACTCGCATTTAGGTACAAATGCACTTTTGTAAATAATTGAATTCATTCAAAACGTATCACAAAAACAAAAACAAATTACATCTATATATATATATATATATATATATATATATATATATATATATATTTATATTTTTTAGTGTTTTATCTGCTTAGTTACACCTATTTCGCTTACCGAATCGTATCAATGATCCGATAATTCCATCAGACTTTCCAGTAAAATCTTATGAAATTATTAGATCGTTTATACGATTCGGTAATCGAAACATGTGTAACTAAGCAGATAAAACAGTAATAAAAAAATATATATATTTGCTCTGCAATAGTATTGAGCACTCTTTTAAGTTTTTTACTAATTACCATGTTTTATATATATATATATATATATATATATATATATATATATGTATTTGGATGTACTCAACTTTTTGTTTAGAATACAGATTTTCTCTTTTGGATTATTACCTAAAAACTTTTCTTGATTCTTTAACTGATATTATACAAGATTCTTTCAGTTCTAGTGCCCTTTCTGAGAACTATAATACTATTTTCCATATAATCCATTTTCTTATATATCAACATACTATATACTCCCTAACATGAATATAATCTTGCCGACTTTTGGAACTACTCTATTGACTGATTGAGATTGTCGGACTGACTTCCTCATCTTAGTTGTTATCGTCACAACGTTTCGGCCGTTTTGCTCTCCGGCCTTCATCAGGTGTTTTGTATTGAACTTGGGAACCGTTTGTTAGGAGTCTCAAACCCAACCCTTTATTATTATTACGGGGGTACCGTGTTTGGACTCCAGCTAGGCTCTGGGACATAGTTGCTGATTCTCTGTTTAGAATGGTAAACTTTAATACAACGTCTAGGACTATATGTCACTAGGACAATTCTTAGTTGGTTTTTGTTAATGTTAAACCTATGTTGTTATTCAAGGTTTTCTCTCTCTATCAGAGGTGTCCAAATTGCATTCAGCTCTATACTTGGTTTGCTCAGTAGGTTGTTATGTCCGAGCATGTGAGCTGTTTCTTTAATTTTTCTCACTTTCCAGTGGGTCTCTCTGTTTATTATTTTTACTTCATCCCATAGGGGGCGATGATGCCCCCTCTCCATCAAGACATGGTTGGCTATACCCGATTTTTCCGTCTCCCCTTTAGTTACCGCTTTTTGGTGTTCTTCCACCCTTACTTTAAGGGGGAGGCATGTTTCACCCTTGTAAACCTTTCTGCAACTGCATGGGATGGAGTATATGCAGTTTTTGGTCATGTTCTCCTCCATGCGGGGCTTCACTCGTACCAGGTGTCGTCTGAGTGTTGACTCGCTCTTGAATACTGTCCTGATGTTGTAGGGGGCACATATTCTCTGAATCTTTTCGGAGATGCCTCGTATGTAATAGTATAAGAGAGGAGAATGAAACCCAAAAACCTCCAACGGTCTGCCTACCATACATGCAGTTGCAGAAAGGTTTACAAGGGTGAAACATGCCGCCCCCTTAAAGTAAGAGTGGAAGAACACCGAAAAGCGGTAACTAAAGGGGAGACGAAAAAATCGGGTATAGCCAACCATGTCTTGATGGAGAGGGGGGATCATCGCCCCCTATGGGATGAAGTAAAAATAATAAACAGAGAGACCCACTGGAAAGTGAGAAAACTTAAAGAAACAGCTCACATGTTCGGACATAACAACCTACTGAGCAAACCAAGCATAGAGCTGAATGCAATTTGGACACCTCTTATATAGAGAGAAAACCTTGAATAACAACATAGGTTTAACATTAACAAAAAACAACTAAGAATTATCCTAGTAACATATGGCCGAGTGGTCCTAGACGTTGTATCAAAGTTTACAGTTACCCAAATGTGCTGAGTTCAATCCTGAACGAAGGCAGTGAAAAAGTAAAATTCTAAACAGAGAATCAGCAACTATGTCCCAGAGCCTAGCTGGAGTCCGAACACGGTACCCCCATAATAATAATAAAGGGTTGGGTTCGAGACTCCTAACAAACGGTTCCCAAGTTCAATACAAAACACCTGATGAAGGCCAAAACGTTGTGACGGTAACAACCAAGATGAGGAAGTCAGTCCGACAATCTCAATCAATGAAAACACCTCATCTCAAAAATACAGACAATTACTACTCTATTGACCTTTCTATTTTGGAATTACTCTGAGATATACCATTTGTCTGATACTTTAATTTTATATCTCAATATAAATGTCCATCTTGACTGGAGTTAAAGCTACCAATTCTTGGAATTCCAAAGTCAACCTTCCCGTTAGAGAATATGTGCCTTGTCTTGCTTTAATTTCACATTAATTCACAGGATTTAACAACTATTTTAAGGATTTTATCAAGACTTTCACACATCTTTACTGTATTGGATTCTTAAAGAGTTGCCATATCCTTTATTTTCCGGAAAGATTTCACCCTACGAATATTTCTAAAGATTTCACTTTAACTTGTATAAAAAAAACTTTTATTTTTAGTTTTTACTTGGATTTGGACCTTAGAATTTACCCTCGTCCGTATGTCCGTTCGCTCCCAAAATTCTCAATAACTACTCATTACATTTTTATGACATCTTGCATGATGCTAAAACTACCCAAGGGAAGAAATGTAACATTCTCGGATTTTTAATAAAAAATTCTGTTTGCGTCCCCAAGGCTCAAAAGGAGTCAAAAAAGGCCAAAATTAGCACTTTCCGGGACATAGGATCTTTTCCGACCATTAGATTTTGCTGAAAACTACCCAAAAGCAAGATGAAGTGGATATGCATCTGGAAACGTAATATTTGACCTTGGGAAAATTCTGAGGTTTGAAAAAGCACACCTTTTGGCGCTAATTTTTGTTTTTCTCCCAGAATTCGTGCTTGTGTCTAAATAGAGGTTTTAAAGACTACTGAATTAAAAAATGATTAAGGCATCATTTTTCATGAAACGGTGTCGTTTGGTTGTTTTAGCCCAATATTTTACCTCAGGCCAGGGATTTAAATGGTCAACGGTAGCAGTTCTATAACTGATTTTGGCTAACAAGGGAAGTTTGTTGGCTAGATTTTACAAATACTGAATATATATTCGTATATTGAACTTTAATATATGCGATTGGTTTACAATACAATGTAAGTAGGCAACTAATTTTTTATAAAATGGTTTCTACACATGAATGAAGATCCGACCTTTATCTAGCTATAGTCTTGTGGAGAGGCAAGTAAATAAGAACATGTCAATTCGGATTTGTTTCACAATTCAAATTGACTATGTATTTATTGTAATTTATGTTTGTTACCTGTGAATGTAAGGCTGAGCAGTTTAAATAATAAACTTTCAGCTAGCGTCCATAGACAGTCATGGAGATTTCTTCAGTGATAAGAACTTTCACATTTTTGTACTTTGTACGCAGATCATTTAAATGTTTTATCAGAAAGGGTCTTTCTTGATCTGCCATGAAAAATAGGAAGATGAGAAGCCGTGTGAAGTGTGGTTGGCGTTTATTTTTACTGGCTGCAATATCAGTGGAAGTTGTAACAAGAACAGCTGGATGTTCCATATCCTTGGGAGAAAGTGTTCGCTTGAGGTAATCAGCTATAAAGGTTAACCACAGGACTCTTTCCAGTCCCACCACAAAAACATGACAAAGGCATCATTCGGTGAACCATATAGTTTTTTGGCTTGTTTATTTTTTGAACATTCTTTGAACATTTTAAAGTTTTCAATCTAAATTATTAAAAGATTTGGATCCTCATTTTTTACTTTCAAATTGTTTTATTTATAGATGTATTTTCGTATCCTTTGCTTTTTTATATCTCCATTCATAGTTCTTCACTTTCTCCTCTATCTCCCCTATATTTTAATTTTAATTTTACTTTTATTATTTGCTCTTATTAAATGGTCCTTATAATTTAATATTTATTACTGTTTCATATTCATAATAATTACATTTTTATTACTATTTCGTATTTATTATTTTTTCATATTAATAATTATTTCATATTTATTATTTTTTCATATGTATTACTATTTAATATTTATTATTATTTGATATTTATTATCATTTCATATTTATTATTACTTAATATCTATTACTATTAAATATTTATTATTATTTCATATTTATTATTATTTGATATTAATTATTATTTCGTATTTATTATTATTTCGCATTTATTATTATTTCATATTTATTATTATTTCATATTTATTATTATTTCATATTTATTACTATTTCATATTTATTATTATTTCATATTAATTACTATTTCATATTAATTATTATTCATATTTATTATTATTTCATATTTATTATTATTTCATATTTATTATTATTTAATATTTATTACTATGTTATATTTATTATTGTTTAATATTAATTATTATTTAATATTTATTATTATTTCATATTTATTACTATTTCATATTTATTATTATTTCATATTTATTATTATTTCATATTTATTATTATTACATATTTATTAGTATTTCATTGTTATTATAATTTCATATTTATTATTATTCGATAGTTATTATTATTTCCTATTTATTATTATTTCATATTTATTATTATTTCATATTTATTACTATTTCATATTTATTATTATTTCATATTTACTATTATTTCGTATTTATTATTATTTCATATTTATTACTATTTCATATTTATTAGTATTTCATATTTATTATTATTTCATATTTATTACTATTTCATATTTATTAGTATTTCACCTTTATTATTATTTCATATTTATTATTATTTCATATTTATTATTATTCGATTGTTATTATTATTTCATATTTACTATTATTTCGTATTTATTATTATTTCATATTTATTAGTATTTCATATTTATTACTATTTCATACTTATTATTATTTCGTATTTATTACTATTTCATATTTATTACTATGTTATATTTATTATTGTTTAATATTAATTATTATTTAATATTTTTTACTATTTCATATTTATTACTATTTCATATTTATTATAATTTCATACTTATTATTATTTCATATTGATTATTATTTCATATTTATAATAATTCCATTGTTATTATTATTTCATATTTATTATTATTCGATTGTTATTATTATTTCATATTTATTATTATTTCATATTTATTAGTATTTCATATTTATTACTATTTCATATTTATTATTATTTCATATTTACTATTATTTCGTACTTATTATTATTTCATATTTATTATTATTTCATATTTATTATTATTCGATTGTTATTATTATTTCATATTTACTATTATTTCGTATTTATTATTATTCAATATTTATTATTATTTCATATTTATTAGTATTTCATATTTATTATTATTCCATTGTTATTATTATTTCATATTTATTATTATTTCATATTTATTATTATTTCGTATTTATTATTATTTCCTATTTATTATTATTACATATTTATTACTATTTCATATTTGTTACTATTTCATATTTATTATTATTTCATATTTATTATTATTTCATATTTATTACTATTTCATATTTATTATTATTTCATATTTATTATTATTACATATTTATTACTATTTCATATTTATTATTATTTCATACTTATTATTATTAAATATTTATTAGTATTTCATATTTATTATTATTTAATATTTATTATTATTTCATATTTATTACTATTAAATATTCATTATTGTTTCATATTTATTATTATTTCATATTCATTATTATTTCATATTTATTATTATTTCATATTTATTATTATTTCATATTTATTAGTATTTCATATTTATTACTATTTAATATTTATTATTATTTAATATTTATTACTATTTAATATTCATTATTATTTCATATTTATTACTATTTCATATTTATTATTATTTCATATTTATTATTATTTTATATTTATTATTATTTCATATTTATTACTATTTCATATTTATTATTATTTCATATTTATTATTATTTAATATTCATTATTATTTCATATTTAGTACTATTTCATATTTATTATTATTTCATATTTATTATTATTTCATATTTATTATTATTTCATATTTATTACTATTTCATATTTTTTATTATTTCATCTTTTATTACTATTTAATATTTATTATTATTTAATATTTATTATTATTTCATATTTATTATTATTTAATATTTATTACTATTTAATATTCATTATTATTTCATATCTATTATTATTTCATATTTATTATTATTTAATATTTATTATTATTTCATATTTATTATTTCATCTTTTATTACTATTTCCTATTTATTATTATTTCATATTTATTATTATTTCATATTTATTACTATTTAATATTTATTATTTCATCTTTTATTACTATTTCATATTTATTATTATTTGATATTTCTTATTATTTAATATTTATTGTTATTTCATATTTATTATTATTTCATATTTATTATTATTTAATATTTTTTATTATTTAATATTTATTACTTTTTCATATTTAGTATTATTTGATATTTATTATTATTTCATATTTATTATTATTTTATAGTTATTATAATTCCATATTTATTACTATTTCATATTTATTTCTATTTCATATTTATTACTATTTCATATTTATTATTTTTTCATATTTATTATTATTTCATATATATTATAATTTCATATTTATTAATGTTTCATATTTATTATTATTTTATATTTATTATTATTTTATATTTATTATTATTTATTATTTATTATTATTTCATGTTTATTAATATTTCATATTTATTATTATTTCACATTTATTATTATTTAATATTTAGTATTATTTCATATTTAGTATTATTTCATATTTAGTATTATTTCATATTTATTATTATTTCATATTTATTACTATTAAATATTTATTATTATTTCATATTTATTATTATGTAATATTTATTATTATTTCATATTTATTACTATTTCATATTTATTATTATTTCATATTTATTATTATTTCATATTTATTAGTATTTCATATTTATTATTATTTCATATTTATTATTTTTCCATATTTATTATTATTAAATATTTATTATTATTTCATATTTATTATCATTTCATATTTATTATTATTTCATATTTATTACTATTTACTATTTAGTATTATTTAATATTTATTATTATTTCATATTTATTATTATTGCATAATTATTATGATTTCATATTATTATTAAATAGTTATTATTATTTCATATTTATTATTACTTCATAGTTATTATCATTTAATGTTTATTATCATTTCATATTTATTACTACTTCATACTCATTATTATATAATATTTATTATTATTTCATATTTATTAGTATTTAATATTTATTAGTATTTCATACTTATTATTGTTTCATATTTATTAGTATTTCATACTTATTATTATTTCATATTTATTATTATTTCATATTTATTATTATTTCATATTTATTAGCATTTCATATTTATTATTATTTCATATTTATTTTTATTTAATATTAATTACTATTTCATATTTATTATTATTTCATATTTATTATTATTTCATATTTATTATTATTGCATATTTATTATTATTTTATATTCATTATTATTTCATAGTTATTATTATTTCATATTTATTATTATTTCATAGTTATTATCATTTAATATTTATTATCATTTCATATTTATTACTATTTCATACTCATTATTATTTCATATTTATTATTATTTGGTATTTATTAGTATTTCATATTTATTAGTATTTCATACTTATTATTTTTTCATACTTATTAGTATTTCATACTTATTACTATTTCATATTTATTATTATTTCATATTTATTAGTATTTCATATTTATTATTATTTCATATTTATTATTATTTAATATTTATTACTATTTCATATTTATTATTATTTCATATTTATTATTATTTCATATTTATTATTATTCATATTTATTAGTATTTCATATTTATTATTATTTCATATTTATTATTCTTTCATATTTATTATTATTTATTATTAATAATTATTTCATATTTATTATTATTTCATATTTATTTGTATTTCATATTTATTATTATTTCCAATTTATTATTATTTAATATTTATTACTATTTCATATTTATTATTATTTCATATGTATTATTATTTCATATTTATTAGTATTTAATATTTATTAGTATTTCATACTTATTTTTATTTCTTTGTTATTATAATGTCATATTTATTACTATTTCATACTTATTATAATTTCATATATTTGTTATTATTTCATATTTATTATTATTTCATATTCATTAGTATTTCATATTTATTATTTTTTCATATTTATTACTATTTCATATTTATTATTATTTCACATGTATTAGTATTTCATATTTATTAGTATTTCATATTTATTATTATTTCATATTTATTAGTATTTCATATTTATTATTATTTAATATTTATAATTATTTCACATTTATTAGTATTTCATATTTATTAGTATTTCATATTTATTATTATTTCATATTTATTATTGTTTAATATTCATTAGTATTTCATATTTATTATTATTTAATATTCATTAGTATTTCATATTTATTAGTATTTCATACTTATTATTATTTCATATTTATTATTATTTCATATTGATTATTATTTCATATTTATTAGTATTTCATATTTATTATTATTTCATATTTATTATTTTTTCATATTTATTACTATTTCATATTTATTACTATTTCATATTTATTATTATTTCATATTTATTAGTATTTCATATTTATTAGTATTTCATATTTATTATTTTTTCATATTTATTACAATTTCATATTTATTATTATTTAATATTTATTATTATTTCATATTTATTATTATTTCATATTTATTATTATTTAATATTTATTATTATTTCATATTTTTTATTATTTCATATTTATTATTATTTCATATTTATTAGTATTTCATATTTATTACTATTTCATATTTATTATTATTTCATATTTATTATTCTTTCATATTTATTACTATTTCATATTTATTAGTATTTCATATTTTTTAGTATTTCATATTTATTATTATTTCATATTTATTATTATTTCATATTTATTATTATTTAATATTCATTATTATTTCTATATTTATTATTATTTTATATTTTTTATTATTTCATATTTATTATTATTTCATATTTATTATTATTTCATATTTATTGTTATTTCATATTGATAATTATTAATATTTATTATTATTTCATATTTATTATTATTTCATATTTATTAGTATTTCATATTTCATATTATTTCATATTTATTACTATTTCATATTTATTATTATTTCATATTTATTAGTATTTCATATTTATTAGTATTCCATATTTATTATTATTTCATATGTATTATTATTTCATATTTATTATTATTTCCTATTTATTAGTATTTCATATTTATTATTATTTCATATTTATTATTATTTCATATTTATTACTATTTCATATTATTATTTTTTCATATTTATTATTTTTTAATATTTATTATTATTTCATATTTATTACTATTTCATATTTATTAGTATATCATATTTATTATTATTTCATATTTATTATTATTTCGTATTTATTATTATTTCATATTTATTATTATTTCATATTTATTAGTATTTCATATTTATTAGTATTTCGTTTTTATTAGTATTTCCTATTAATTACTATTTCTTATTTATTATTGTTTCATATTTATTACGATTTATTTATTTATTTTTATTTCATATTAATTAGTATTTCATATTTATTATTATGTCATATTTATTATTATTTCATATTTATTAGTATTTCATTTTTATTATTATTTCATATTAATTAGTATTTCATATTTATTATTATGTCATATTTATTATTATTTCATATTTATTAGTATTTCATATTTATTACTATTTCATATTATTATTTTTTCATATTTATTATTATTTCATATCTATTAGTATTTCATATTTATTATTATTTCATATTTATTATTATTTCATATTTATTACTATTTAATATTTATTAGTATTTCATATTTATTATCATTCCATATTTATTACTACTTAATATTTATTACTATTTCATATTTATTATTATTTCATATTTATTATTATTTCATATTTATTATTATTTCATATTTATTATTATTTCATATTTATTATTATTTCATATTTGTTATTATTTCATATTTATTACTATTTCATATTTATTATTATTTCATATGTACTATTATTTCGTATTTATTATTATTTCATATTTATTACTCTTTCATATTTATTAGTATTTCATATTTATTAGTATTTCATATTTGTTATTATTTCATATTTATTATTATTTCATATTTATTATCATTTCTTATTTATTATTATTTCATAATTATTACTATTTCATATTTATTATTATTTCATATTTACTATTATTTCGTATTTATTATTAGTTCATATTTATTACTATTTCATATTTATTATTATTTCATATTTATTATTGTTTCATATTTATTATTATTTTCTATTTATTATTATTCGATTGTTATTATTATTTCATATTTACTATTATTTCGTAAGTATTATTTTTTAATATTTATTATTATTTCATATTTATTACTATTTCATACTTATTATTGTTTCGTATTTATTACTATTTCATATTTATTATTATTTCATATTTACTATTGTTTCGTATTTATTATTATTTCATATTTATTATTATTTCATATTTATTATTATTTCATATTTATTTTTATTCGATTGTCATTATTATTTCATATTTACTATTATTTCGTATTTATTATGATTTAATATTTATTATTATTTCATATTTATTACTATTTCATATTTATTACTATTTCATATTTAGTATTATTTCATATTTATTATTATATCATATTTATTAGCATTTAATATTTATTATTATTTAATATGTTTTAGTATTTAATATTTAATATTATTCCATATTTATTATTATTTCATATTTATTAGTATTTCATATTTTTTATTATTTCATATTTATTGTTATTTCATATTTATTTTTATTTAATATTTATTACTATTTCATATTTATTATTATTTCATATTTATTAATGTTTCCTATTTATTAGTATTTCATATTTATTATTATTTCATATTTATTTTTATTTAATATTTATTACTATTTCATATTTATTATTATTTCATATTTATTATTATTTCATATTTATTACTATTTCATATTTATTATTATTTCATAGTTATTAGTATTTCATATTTATTATTATGTCATATTTATTATTATTTCATATTTATTATTATTTCATATTTATTACTATTTCATACTTATTGTTATTTCATATTTATTACTATTCATGTTTATTATTATTTCATATATATTATTATTTCATATTTATTATTATTTCATATTTATTACTATTTCATATTTATTACTATTTAATATTTATTATTATTTCATATTTATTATTTTTTTATATTTATTATTATTTCATATTTATTAGTATTTCATATTTAATTTTTTTCATATTTATTATTATTTCATATTTATTATTATTTCATATTTATTATTATTTCATATTTATTATTATTTGATATTTATTATTGTTTCATATTTATTATTATTTCATATGAATTATTATTCGATTGTTATTATGATTTCATATTTACTATTATTTCATATTTATTATTATTTCATATTTATTATTATTTCATATTTATTACTATTTCATATTTATTACTATTTCATATTTATTATTATTTCATATTCATTATTATTTCATATTTATTATTATTTAATATTTATTAGTATTTCATATTTATTATTATTTCATATTTATTATTATTTCATATTTATTAGTGTTTCATATTTATTTTTATTTCATATTTATTATTATTTCATATTTATTTTCATTTCATATTTATTATTATTTCATATTTATTATTACTTCATATTTATTAGTATTTCATATTTATTATTATTTCATATTTATTAGTATTTCATATTTATTATTATTTCATATTTTTTATTATTTCATATTTATTACTATTTCATACTTATTATTATTTCATATTTATTACTATTTCATATTTATAATTATTTCATATTTATTATTATTTCATATTTATTAATATTTCATATTTATTATTATTTCTTAATTTTTTTTATTTCATATTTATTACTATTTAATATTTATTATTGTTTCATATTCATTATTATTTCATATTTATTATTATTTCATATTTATTATGATTTCATATTTATTCTTATTTCATATTTATTATTTTTCATATTTATTATTATTTAATATTTATTATTATTTCATATTTGTTATTATTTCATATTTATTATTATTTCATATTTGTTATTATTTCATATTTATTATTATTTCATATTTATTAGTATTTCGTATTTATTATTGTTTCATATTCATTATTATTTCATATTTATTATTATTTCATATTTATTATTATTTCATATTTATCATAATAATAAATACGAAATAATACTAAATATGAAATAATAATAAATATGAAATAATGAAGTGATAATAAATATGAAATAATTATATGAAATAGTAATAAATATTAAATAATAATAAATATGAAATAATAATAAATAAGAAATGATAATAAATATGAAATAATAATAAATATGAAATAATAATGAATATGAAATAGTAATAAATATGAAATAATAATAAATAAGAAATAATAATAAATATTAAATAATAATAAATATGAAATAATAATAAATAAGAAATAATAATAAATATGATATAATTATCAATATGAAATAATAATAAATATGAAATAGTAATAAATATGAAATAATTATAAATATTAAATAATAATAAATATGAAATAATAATTATTTATTATTTCATAAATATTATTATTTCATATTTATTATTATTTCATATTTATTGTTATTTCGTATTTATTACTATTTCATATTTATTATTATTTCATATTTATTAGTATTTCATATTGTAGTTGGAGGGTCCTACTTACCACTTTTTTTCCTGCCCTCGACACAAATTAATTATCGTATCATCATTGTTAACTTTTTTGTTTTTACACGGAAATAAAAAATGTTTTAAACAATTGGGTGCCAAGTAGGACGTCCCCAAGTACGAAAGGACGAATGCGGTATAATTGTGAAAGAAGATTCTAGCTAAGAGAAACTTTTGTTTAGTTCTAGAGTGAAAAAGATGACCAACGACCCCCATCTGCCCCCTTTTGAGTTGGCCTTGTGCCTAAGTATTTTGTTCATGTTCCTTTCTTTTTTTTTGCCTGAATAAAAGATTTAATATCTCAAAGTGTAGTATCTGTTCCGGCAGATACTGTAAGCAAAGACCATATGTGGGGTTTCCCCCACATATAAGACCTTGCTCAATGTAGGGGCAACCCTTCATACCAATTGTCACTATCCAGCTCCCCTACTCCCCGGGGAGTTGGTCCCCATTTCCCCTTCACTCCTCACATTCACACAACCAGAAGATGACAGATCCTGATGCTTGACTTCTCTTTGATTTTCACTAGAATCATGTTGGTCAGTAATACCACTTGATGACAAACCGATCTGTAGGAATTCAAGATGACATAGTTCTGATACTACAACATTAACACAGTGAAGAAGAGTTGGACTTTACTAGAGGGGGGCTCCTTTTTATTTGTTTCCCTACGAGAGCACAATTAGACACAAGGTTTTGCCTAACAATGCATAATCATGCTGATATATCGGTTTTTGTTAGATCACTAAAATTAAACAACATTGAGCCTGGGTGACCATTTGAGAATATCATGTGTTGTATGTAAGAGGATCTCAATACCTTCCTGCAAGAACTGTAAAAACTTAACATCGTCATCTTCCCTGACAGAGATATAAATGCAAAAATAATAAAATGTAGGAGAGAAATAACAAACAACTGTGTGCACAGGATAAACTTTACTCTAGGATAGTGATATAAAATAATTTTTAAATTGACGATAACAATAGAAAATAAGTAAATAAATAAAAATAAAATAAAATAAACATAAACATTCATAAAAAAAATTGTATATATATAAAAAGAAAACTAACATAATATCCAAAATTTAAACTAAAACACAAAATAACATTTAACTCCACCTATGTTGAAAGTATGTCAGCTTACTACAACAGAAGGATATCTACCCTTCCCATAAAACACACAAAGAGAAGGGCTGAACTTGAGGTCAACTGTACTTTTGTCCTGTAAGTGCCCGCCCATTCGCTAATTAGAATGGGCGCAGTGGCAACTAGGAAGCTGATTGGCCAACTAGAAACTTCAATAGCATGTGCGTATATAAAAAGGCACTATAACCACAACTTTTTGCATAAATCTGACGAATTCTCACAAGAATGAAATGCGGCATATTCTGTGTAGTTTAATTGCCATATATATATTTTCATAACGTACTACCTAGCTCTACTGTATAAAGCACTGTGGAAGTAAATACTGAAAATTTACCGATAAAATTATATCTTAATATTAATTTATGTGATATTAATAATATTAATTTATGTGATTAAATGTAGTCATATATATATATATATATATATATATATATATATATATATATATATATATATATATATAACTCAATGTTTTTGTTATATATATATATTAGTGATGTGACGATTCCAATATTTTTCCCGATTCCGATACAATTGCCGGTTCCATACTAAATTATTAATTCCGATACAATTACTGATTCCGATTCTTATTCTTTATAAATCTCACTATAGAATTGTTATTTTCCCAAATTTCTGTAAAAAAAAAAAAAAAAAAAAAAAAAAATGTTAAATATGCAGATATTTCCCTAAACGTAAAATTACACTTGCGATGGATGATGATCTATCGATTTTAGTTTAACTGATAATTTAAAATCAATAAATATTTATTATTTTATCATTATTACCAGCAATGGAAGATTTTGCTTTAAACAAAATCAAATAAAATCAATTAAAAGAATCGTTTTTGGCATCAGAAAATAGGCACCAACTTTTCGATTCCGATTCTGAATACCCCAAATTTGTCGATTTTTTCGATTCCTGATTCCAATTCAGATTATCTATGGCTTGAGGCAGTTGCCCGTCTAGCCGCACTGTTGAGCTGTGAAAGAGTGAAACAGTACTGTATGTGGATGAATATATATATATATATATATATATATATATATATATATATATATATATATATATATATATATATATATATAACAGAAAGAAAAATTAAAACTGTAAATTAAAATTTCCAAATCAATCTTTTATTTGACAGAATACTCCAAAAACAATTTTCAAAAATCCTTATTCCACAGAGTTTCAAAAAATGTTATTGTTGCTATTTTCTCATCGTAGGAAAGAAAGAAATTAGCAAATTATTATTATAGCAGAGCAAAAATTTGCTGATTAAGGCATTAAATGAAACAACAATTTATGATGGTTAGTCATAAATTGCAAGAAAATGTGTTTATGTCGGTTAAAAACATGTGAAAATATAAAGGAAATGGGGGAAAAAAGAACAAAGAAACCAAAACAAACCGGGAGTAAAAGTTCTAGCATGTATAAAGACTCATTCGCTGGTAAATCCGACAAGTGAAGGAAGTTTTTAAAAAAAAAACAAATAGTCAGAATTTAATAGTCAATAAGACACTCAAGTGCGTTGTAGAGTGAAAAAAATAATCCAAGTGGAGAAGTAATTTCAGTGTGAGGAATAATCCGTTTGGAAAAAAGTTCAACGCATCTTATATGAATATAAAAAAGCCCCAAAATTGCAAATTTGATTTTCATTTAGTAACACATAACCAACAGAACCACTTAATTTTCTTATCATTTTGTTCCAGCTGAGGATCTGGCATCCTACCAGATGCCAGATATTCATCCGCTATCTCATGCATTCTAACCGAGAGATCTTTTTAAGATTCTAACTGTACCTTTAAGTGCAATTTGTTTGAATATATATATTTGCCAGGTAGTTTTTGAAATTTGTTTTATGAATCCAGTTGCTCCTGTAATTACTGGAATGATTGAGATCTTTTTAAGATCCCAGTTTCTTTTTATATCGTACATAAGATCTTATTATTCCATTCGCTTTTTCTTCTAAACTCAGTTTAACACATCATCATCAACTTTGGTTGTATCTTTCCTTTTCTTATCCCCTCATAATATATATATATATTTTTTTTTTTTTTTTTTTTTTTTTTACAAAGGCATCACCACATTATCAAGGCCCAGAGGCCACTCAAGGATAAGGGTTAAAGAGTGTACAGTAGAAGTTGGTCAATATAGTAATCATTAGTAATGAAAATTTGGTAAATTTAATAACTTATATGGAACGGCTCATCAAGAACTTATTTACCTTAGACTTGAACACAACCATATTGTAGTCAGCCGGAAAGCAGGAAAACGGAAGACAATTCCACAGGCGTGCAGTTCTAAGAAAGAAGCTTTGTTCATGGAATCTATGTTTAGGTTTAGGCACAGATAAAGAGTGGGGGAAATTATTGATAGTGTTTACAGCTAGACGAGTGTTTCTTGTGAAAGTTTGGCGAGGGGGGACCATAGATTGAAGCTCAGTTGAACACTTTCCATGAAAATAACGATACATCAGAGACAAACTCGCAACATCTCTTCTGTGAGATAGAGGTTGTAAGGAGGAGAAAAGGACATCTCCTACGAGGCTACGAAGTCTATTTTGAACTCTATCAAGGCAGGACAAGTCCTTTCTAGCAGCTCCTGCCCAGATGTGGCAACAGTATTCCATCCTTGGACGTACCTGGCTCTTATATAGATAGAGAATAGCATCAGCAGTGAGATATCTACTGGATCGATAGAAAGATCCCACCATTTTTCCAGCGGCCTTGGCAACAGATTTGATATACGTGTTCCATTTAAGATCAGGAGTAATGGTCAAGCCCAGAAGCTTGTCAAAACTTGAGGCCTCCTGAAGACGAGAGCCATTCATTTCAATTGATGACAAATGTGGATTAAAATGTTGATGATGTAAAGAGAGAAGCTTGGTTTTAGATGCATTAAAAGTAACCAGCCACTCCTTTCCCCATTGTACTACATGCTCAAGATCAGAGGAGAGAGAATTGGAGAGTACTTGCTCGTTTACTGTCTTAGATGTGGTACCATAAATGGTAGTGTCGTCAGCATAAATGTCAACAAATGATGTAAGGATATGATTTGGAAGATCATTAATGTAGATCAGGAAAAGAGTTGGGCCCAGGATGGATCCCTGAGGGACACCGGCATTAATACTGAGAGCTTCTGATTTTTGCCCATCAACTACTACTCTTATGAACCTATCAGAAAGAAATGATTTAATAATTGAGAAGACTTTTCCAGCTATACCATAGCTAGCGATCTTATGAAGTAAACCTTTATGCCATACCCTATCAAAGGCTTTAGATATGTCAAGAGCAATTGCCCTAGAAAGATTGCCACCGTCGAGAGATTTGCTAATCCTATGCGATATAACTGTAAGGACATCTGCTGTAGATCTAGCAGAACGGAAACCATATTGAGTGTCACTAAGAAGGTTATTTTTGTTGAGATGTTTGATTACTTCTGTATTTAACACAGATTCTAGCAACTTACTCATGACGCACAGGAGACTTATTGGCCTGTACTGAGAGGGGGATGAGCGATCACCTGAATTCTTAAATACAGGGCATACTGATGAGATTTTCCAGGGAGATGGGAAACTATTCTCCTTAAGACAACGTTTAAACAGTTTTGTAAGTATGGGCGCTAGTTCAGGTTGAAGTTTTTTGAGTACTATAATTGGAATACCATCAGGGCCAGTTGCTTTACTGGAATCAAGGTTTTTGATTAGCTTGGCAACATCATGTACAGATATACGTATATCACATAGCGTGTTTTCTGATACAGGAGGAAATATTGGGGGTTGGCGGTCTTGGTCGCAAAGGGTAGAATTAGCTGCAAAGTTCTTGACAAAGAGTTTGGCTTTGTCTGATGCTGACGAGATTACCTCAGGTCCATTGATAATAGTTGGGATGGAGCACACGCTTCTGTTCAGGATTCTGTTTGCTATTTGCCAAAACTGGTGGGAACCAAGCCGCTGCTCAGCTACTTTGGACTTAACAGATTGAGCATACAACTCTCTTGCGTTCCTTATTACTTTCTTACAATGGTTGCTGGCAGTCCTGAAAACGGCTTTAGTTTCCATACATCTATTACGTTTGAAGCAGTGGAAAAAGTGATTTCTGTGCGCAATGGCAGCAGCACATTCTGGAGAGAACCAAGGCTGGCTGTTAGGTTTTTGCTGAAACTTTTTAGAGGGTATGAAATGGTCAATACCTACAATTAACCATTCAGTTAGGTCTAATACTATAGAGGACACATCCTTTTTAAACATGGAATGCAGAGGTAGATCAGATATAAATGTACGGAAGCTATCCCAGTCAGCCTTAGTGTATCGATATACTGTACGATGAAGTGGTACGTCTGGGGACTTATTACATTTCATTTTTATCTTAATTGATACAACAGAGTGGTCGGAAGATCCAAGAGGCGACAGAACAGAAACTGAACATAGTTCAGGGCAAGTTGTGAGAAAAAGGTCTAGTAGGCTCGCATACTGGCCGTCATTATCGGGCACACGGGTAGGTTCCTGAACAATCTGAGTGAGGTCATAGGCAATGGAGAAATCATGACAGAACCTCCCCTCATCATCGGTCTTGTTTGAGTGGGTCAACCATTCGACGTTGTGAACATTGAAGTCTCCACATACGTGAATGTTAGCTGAAGGATAAGTAGAAAGGACTTGGTCAATTTTCTCAGATATGCTTTGAAAGATAGTAACTCCGCTGTTGTGGGGGCGATAGAGAGTAAATATAAATGCAGTAGTGTGAGCTAAAGCAACCCGGAAGCACATATAGGGTAAGTTAGGATCTTCCCTGGAGATGTCCCTCCCACATGGAAAGCTATCTTTAATATAGGCACATATTCCATGCTCATGGCGATCTTGGGGGTCAGATTTAGAAGTTAAGTTAGAGTATCCTGTAATTGCAAACTCATCTAGGGAAATAGCCTGTCCAATGCCAGTTTCACTTAAAAATAAAAGGTCTGGTTTAGTCTCCTGTAATTGGGTTTCAACCTCTGGAAGGTTAGAATGTAGACCCCTGATGTTGGAGAAGGAGACATGGTAGTAGGGGTCTACGTTGGAAGTTGGAGAACCGGGTTTAATCGTGTATTTTTTCTTGAAACTTGTCATGATGAAATTTTGGAATTTGTGGACTAGGTCGACAGATTTACTTAGAGCAGGACAGAGAGGGGAAACTAAGAGAGAAAAAGAAACGAAGAATTTTTTTTTTTTTTTTTTTGTACCACATGATAAGGTAAAGCCGTAACAATTACCCACTAGTATGGCATCGAGAGGCCCCACCAGAAGCTACTGCATGGTCCAGATTCCATTCACCAAATGGCAATACAGCAGCCCCAGTACTTTGCACCTGCTGATAGGACAGCCTCCTTAGTGGTTAATCCAAGGTTCGGGTCCCTGACTATCAGGCGGATAACGTCAGCCCAGACAAAACGTTTACCTCCAGCACCCTTACTAGTGACATGGCTACAAGGATAGACATAGAAACAGAAAATTTCCACCAACTCTGCCAACTGTTCGCGCAAAAATACTGCCAACCTAGAAAACAGCTTTTTCTTCTCCCTTTGTCAGAAAAATCACTCATTTAAAAAATGAGGACTGAGGGACAAATAAGAAGAAGCGAGAGTAACAGGAGCTGCCGATAACGCATCCACAATGCGTTTTCTACTCTCCATATATATATATATGATTGTTGAGCTGGATTAAATCCGACGATATGAAATAAAATGGAGGTGTAAGGACCTGGATACTCAACGTTTCGCCCGATTTATGCGGGCTTCTTCAAGAGGGATGGTCATTGACGAGAGAGTCGGAGGATTGGGGCTATATATAATGATGGGGGAGAGCAGCGTGTTTTCCTTATGTAAATTAGATGTCATATATACATGTATATACTTTCCTTAAACACATATATAACAGATCCACACGACGTTTAATTGAGTCAGCTATAATCTCCCATTCCAGCAATATAATTAAGCAAAGAAAAGGTTTTTTCCACGTTGCTCCCTTTCTGTCGAAAATAATTATTAAAGAAAACAACTTAGACACCGGTTAAACGCGAAAAAAAAAAAAAAAAAAAAAAAAAAATTCGTAATTTCACTTAATTTTATTTTTATTTTACTTATTTACTGTATTTTATCATTATCTATTTTTAGACTCCATTTTATTACCTCCTATTCTTATTTTAGATACTGCGCTATTTTATCCACATTCAATTATTTCTAATTTAAAAAAAAAAAAAAAAAAAAAGATTCTTTCGTAATCTCGTGTCATTTTATTTATTTAATCTATCACCGCTATATTTCCAAACACAATTTTTAATCTCTACGATATTTTATCTTTTAGACGTAATCCACTACACTAGTTTACTCTAATTAGTTCTTCTCTCATAAAATGTATATACATGTATATATGACATCTAATTTACATAAGGAAAACACGCTGCTCTCCCCCATCATTATATATAGCCCCAATCCTCCGACTCTCTCGTCAATGACCATCCCTCTTGAAGAAGCCCGCATAAATCGAGCGAAACGTTGAGTATCCAGGTCCTTCCACCTCCATTTTATTTCATATATATATATATATGTGTGTCTGTATGCAATAAATGTTTAATATTCAATAGAAAATATTCATTGTGCAAAGTTATTGTAAATATTTGTTGTGGTTAAAAGTTATTAATCATGTTTTTTGGTTATGGATGTAAAGTGATCAGTAACTAAAGTATAAGTCAGGTATAACACCATGGTTCACTACTTTACTCATACTTAATATTTAAAATAAGTTCAAACAAAATTTTCAATATTTTTAATATTTATAGTGAATTTCCTATTAAATATTGATTATATTTTTAACTGTAAATCCATCACAAAAAAGTCCATAAACCAAATAAGTTCTTTTTCACTGATTTACCAACTACATATGTGGTAAATGATTGCGTTTACTATATAAATTTTTATATATAAAACTCAATGGCATTGTGTGTGTGTGTCTGATGTTTGTGCGTGTGTGTGTGTGTGTGTGTGTGTGTGTGTGTGTGTGTGTGTGTGTATATGTGTGTCTGATGTTTGTGTGTATATGTATGTTGGATGCTTGTGTGTTTGAGTGTGTCTGATCTGTGTGTGTGTGGTGGTGGGGTGGGGGGGGTCTGATGTATGTGTATGTCTGATGTTTGTATGCATGTTTGTGTGTCTGATATTTGGGTTTCTTCTGTTTGTGTGTCTGTTATGTTATTCGGGTGTCTTATGTTTGTGTGTATATGTGTGTTGAATGTTTGTGTGTATATGTGTGTCTGATGTTTATGTGTATATGTGTGTTAGATGTTTGTGTGTATATGTGTGTTAGATGTTTGTGTGTATATGTGTGTTAGATGTTTGTGTGTATATGTGTGTTAGATGTTTGTGTGTATATGTGTGTTAGATGTTTGTGTGTATATGTGTGTTGGATGTTTGTGTGTATATGTGTGTTGGATGTTTGTGTGTATATGTGTGTTGGATGTTTGTGTGTATATGTGTGTCTGATGTTTGTGTGTATATGTGTGTTGGATGTTTGTGTGTATATGTGTGTTAGATGTTTGTGTGTATATGTGTGTTGGATGTTTGTGTGTATATGTGTGTTGGATGTTTGTGTTTATATGTGTGTTGGATGTTTGTGTTTATATGTGTGTTGGATGTTTGTGTTTATATGTGTGTTGGATGTTTGTGTGTATATGTGTGTTGGATGTTTGTGTGTATATGTGTGTTAGATGTTTGTGTGTATATGTGTGAGGGATGTTTGTGTTTATATGTGTGTTGGATGTTTGTGTTTATATGTGTGTTAGATGTTTGTGTGTATATGTGTGTTGGATGTTTGTGTGTATATGTGTGTTAGATGTTTGTGTTTATATGTGTGTTAGATGTTTGTGTTTATATGTGTGTTGGATGTTTGTGTGTATATGTGTGTTGGATGTTTGTGTGTATATGTGTGTTAGATGTTTGTGTTTATATGTGTGTTGGATGTTTGTGTGTATATTGTGTTGGATGTTTGTGTGTATATGTGTGTTGGATGTTTGTGTGTATATGTGTGTTGGATGTTTGTGTGTATATGTGTGTTAGATGTTTGTGTTTATATGTGTGTTGGATGTTTGTGTGTATATGTGTGTCTGATGTTTGTGTGTATATGTGTGTTAGATGTTTGTGTATATGTGTGTGTCTGATGTTTGTGTGTATATGTGTGTTAGATGTTTGTGTGTATATGTGTGTTAGATGTTTGTGTTTATATGTGTGTCTGATGTTTGTGTGTATATGTGTGTTAGATGTTTGTGTATATATGTGTGTCTGATGTTTGTGTGTATATGTGTGTTGGATGTTTGTGTGTATATGTGTGTTAGATGTTTGTGTTTATATGTGTGTCTGATGTTTGTGTTTATATGTGTGTCTGATGTTTGTGTGTATATGTGTGTTAGATGTTTGTGTGTATATGTGTGTTAGATGTTTGTGTGTATATGTGTGTTGGATGTTTGTGTTTATATGTGTGTTGGATGTTTGTGTGTATATGTGTGTTGGATGTTTGTGTGTATATGTGTGTTGGATGTTTGTGTTTATATGTGTGTTGGATGTTTGTGTGTATGTATGTGTCTTATGTTTGTGTGTATATGTGTGTTGGATGTTTGTGTTTATATGTGTGTTGGATGTTTGTGTGTATATGTGTGTTGGATGTTTGTGTTTATATGTGTGTTGGATGTTTGTGTGTATATGTGTGTTAGATGTTTGTGTTTATATGTGTGTTGGATGTTTGTGTGTATATGTGTGTTGGATGTTTGTGTGTATATGTGTGTTGGATGTTTGTGTTTATATGTGTGTTGGATGTTTGTGTGTATATGTGTATTAGATGTTTGTGTGTATATGTGTGTTAGATGTTTGTGTTTATATGTGTGTTGGATGTTTGTGTGTATATGTGTGTTGGATGTTTGTGTGTATATGTGTGTTAGATGTTTGTGTTTATATGTGTGTTAGATGTTTGTGTTTATATGTGTGTTGGATGTTTGTGTGTATGTGTGTTAGATGTTTGTGTTTATATGTGTGTCTGATGTTTGTGTGTATATGTGTGTTAGATGTTTGTGTGTATATGTGTGTTAGATGTTTGTGTGTATATGTGTGTTAGATGTTTGTGTGTTTGAGTGTGTCTGATCTGTGTGTGTGTGTGTGTGTGTGTGTGTGTGTGTGTGTGTGTGTGTGTGTGTGTACGTCTGACGTTTGTATGCATGTTTGTGTGTCTGATATTTGGGTTTCTTCTGTTTGTGCGTCTGTTATTCGGGTGTCTTGTGTTTGTGTGTATATGTGTGTTTCTGATGTTTGAATTACGTGTGCTTGCCTGATGTTTGCGTGTGTCTGATGTTTCTGCGTTTCTGATGTTTGCGTGTCTGATGTTTGTGTGTCTGATGTTTGTGTGTATGTATATGTGTTTGATGTTTGTGTATATGTGTGTGTCTGATGTTTGTATGCATGTGTGTGTCTGATATTTGTGTGTATGTGTGTGTCTGATGTTTGTGTATATGTGTGTGTCTGATGTTTGTGTGTATGTGTGTGTCTGATGTTTGTGTGTATGTGTGTGTCTGATGTTTGTATGCACGTGTGTGTCTGATGTTTGTGTGTATGTGTGTGTTTGATGTTTGTGTGTATGTGTGTGTCTGATTTTTATGTATATGTGTGTGTCTGATGGTTGTGTGTATGTGTGTGTCTGATGTTTGTATGCATGTGTGTGCATCTTATCAGATTTAAATTCTGTGTATAGGACACTAATGAGTAAAGAGTTTACTAAAACTTCAGCTTCTTGGGCGGAGGGGGGGATAAAACAAAGGAAGTACGAGTAACATAATGTTATGATTAGAGTGAAAAAGTAAATAGTGATCTTCATTTAATCTTGAGCAATGCCGGGATTTCGTGCTACTAGCTACTAAAAGTAAATGTTCCAAACACAATCGAAATGTATGTATTGCCAGGAATAACTATATTATAGAAAATGCATGGATTACGTAAAATAATTATAATATGAAAGATTAGAAATTGATGTTTAAGACGAACGAGCATAGGAAAGTTAATGAATGTAATAATCCTGTGTCAAATTAAACAAACTTGCAAGAACAAAGACTTGGTAAACTGAAGTGGGGAGTTCTTTCAGGTGACACTTGAAACATTCCTCAATTTTCAGCATCAACAGCAACTATTCTAAAATTATCAGCTGAAGTGCCCAAAGCTTAAATTCCTTTAAGCCGGTTGCTATTTCTCCAGTAATAACTCAGCCACTCAGAAGGTAAACTCACTGACACACACACACACACACACACACACACACACACACACACACACACACACACACATACATACACACATACATACACGCAACGGAACTTTGGAATGAGCTTTCTACTACTCTTGTCTATTTCTTATTAAAACCTCTCAACAAACTTTGGTCTTTCAAGATATATATTTTGCATTTCTGTAAAATTGTTGATATTTGGTTCATTAATTCATATTTGCTCGTTTCATTTCCTAAATCCCGTTGTTGAGTTAACACTTGCTAACCCATTCATAACATTTACATGTTTTTTTATCCATTTTTTTTTTTTCATTCGCTAATTTAACTACATTTATAATACTTGTTAAAGCTGTTTTTGGCACTTTTCAAAAATGTTAGTTTCATCAAAATACACTATATGAAACTAGAAACTGCACTACAATAATTTGCTTTGACATTATTCTGTCTCTAATTCTGTGACTTGTCAGAAAAGTTGTGCTGAAATGCTTAGCTGTCTAAGAGTTCTATCATCCAAATTAATATCTGATTATCTGGCTTAAGAAGTTTAAAATCATGAGAAAAACGTAGATCATGCTCAGACACATCTAACTAGCTTCAAACGCAATGCCAGGAAGAGATCAGGTCTAGATTTCAAACCTTGCATGAAACATGTACAAGTCTTTTTTTGGTACTTCATAATTGAAGAGTTCATTCTCACTTTGGCAAATAATGATTCAGGGGAGGTAAATTAAATATCATTCAAAGGAAATAATCCTTATACTTTGTTAAAGACTGCAACTGTATTGACTTTTTTAATCGTTATATATGTACACAAAAACTGTATGATTTGAGTCTACATAAAAACATGTCTGACTAGTTTCCAAGATAATGCCAGAAAGAGATCAAACTTCAATTTCCAATACATATGTGCAAATCATCTTTGTACTTCATAATTGAAGATGACCCTCTATGTAGTGAATCTCTATGCCCCCCCTTTAAGGGAGCTATAAAACTTAAACTTTCAAATGCATCTATCTGATTTTAATGAAATTCAAACCGTGTGCAGAAGAAACTAATTCAGAAAGTTTTCCAAAATTTCAGTTTCTTCTGGTTATATTAAGAGGTAAAACGGGGGGGGGGCTACAACAAAAGTAATATGGTGTTAACGAAAAAGACAGTGATACTCATTAAATCCCAAGCAATGTCGTGTTACCCTGCTAGTATCACCTAAAACAAAGTTTCTCAACTGGGGGTATATCATCCCCTTTTGGGTCATGAGATATTTTCAGGGGGAACACAAAACCAACTTTTTAAAATGTGAGTCATGAGAGGCCACATAAACTTTAGCAAACACAAAATTTAGATTTGAAATATTTTGTAATTAATAATCAATGTTTAGGGTCACCTGGCATTGTCTGGGATCTTATTTTCCATAAATTATGTAGATTAAAGAAAAAAAATAAAAGTAAAACAAAACAATCTATTTAAATATTGTAATTTGAGATGTTTCAGTTTATTTTAATGCAAAATCCTGACTTAAAACATCCGATCCATTGCTAAGGTTGCTGGAAAAATGGTTGCACCAGAACTGAGTCACGGATTTTACCTTGAAGAAATCACGAGCTGAAGAGATGTTTCTTTAGATTCAGAAATTCATATTTGATATTTGGAATGCTGGACACATCCAGCTTAGTGCAACTGTGATAACTCAGGTAAGTAACGCTCGACTTCCTTCTCTATGGACCAAAGATGTGGAGTAATCTCATCCTTAAGGAACTGATGCAGGTGGATCTGAGGCTCATCCACCACTCCATAACAGTTTTTCAAGCATAGCGATGTTTCCAAATTTGGTTTTCCAATGCCAGTTTGGAAACAAAGATCCCGAAGACTATCCTGAAAAAAGAGAATATGTGTTTCCCTACTTTTTTTTTTTTTTTTTTTTTTTACATGGGGATCACCACTTATCAAAGCCCAAAGGCCACTCAGGGATAAGGGTTATTGCGTGTACAGTAATCAATGAGATAGTATTGTAGTAATCATTAGTATTGGGGGTTTTGATAGAGTGTCTTACTTAAGAGAACGCTTTGTCAGGAGTTTGTTTATGTTGGACTTGAAGACGTCCAAGTTGTAGTCAGGTGGGAAACGGGCAAGCGGCAGAGTTCCATTGGCGTACAGTTCTAAGAAAGAAGCTTTGCTCATGGAATCTACGTTTGGATTTAGGCACAGATAAAGAGTGGGGAAAATTATTGACAGTAATTTCAGCCAGACGGGTGTTTCTCGTGAAAGATTGGTGAGGGGGACGAGGGATTGGAGCTCAGACGAGCATCTGCCATGGAAATAACGATAAAAAAAAGACAGGCTCGCAACGTCTCTTCTGTGGGAGAGAGGTTGCAGGGAAGAGAAAAGGGCATCCCCACTAAACCACGAAGTCTATTTTGTACTCTGTCAAGGCAGGATAGGCTGTTTTTAGCAGCTCCTGCCCAGATGTGGCAGCAGTACTCCATCCTTGGACGTACTTGGCTTTTATTCAGATAGAGAATTGCATCAGTAGTGAGATATCTTCTGGAGCGGTAGAAGGATCCCACCATTTTCCCAGCGTCCCTGGCAACAGATTTGATGTACGTGTTCCATTTCAGATCAGGAGTAAAGGTCAAACCCAGAAGCTTGTTTCAAACCCAGAAACATGGAGCCTCCCCAAGATGAGAGCCATCCATTTCAATTGATGCCAGATGGGGATCAGAGCGTTGATGATGTAAAGATAGAAGCTTGGTTTTGGATGCATTAAAAGTGATACACACGTACATACAATTTCAGATACACATACATATTCACACTTATAAGCAAGCATACATACATCCATAATCTTATGTTATAGAACTAATGAAGCACATGTTTTGCTTTTGAACAAAAAACAAATGTAAGAATTTGAAAAATGTAATTTATGAAATAAAATTAATGCTATCCCAAGGCTACATACTCTCATGTCAAGGTGTTGCCATCCCCATGGGAGTTCTGACCCACTGCTTGGGAAACATTGATTTAAGAAGATGGCTCGACAAAAATTTGCTAAGATTGAAGTTGAAAATAACCATGTTGTAGTCAACTGGGAATCAGCCACGTGATATTGTGTTCTTGGAAAGAAACTTTGTTCATGGAAGTTCCATTTAGTTTTAGGTACACAAATGAAGAAATGAAAATTGTTTACAATGATTGTAGCTAGACGAGCTTTTGTTGTGATTTTTGTATAGAAGAGAACCATAGATTTGAGTTTATTTGAGAACTAACCATGAAAATAATGATAGAGTAAACCTGGGTGCAAAACTCAATGAAAATGTTTGAAAATCCTTTTTCAAAGTTGTGATAAGTATTGTTGAGGGTAGATATCTACATTTTTCCCACCTCAACATGATGTGACACAAGGTCAGAAAGTGCAGATGTCCAGCCAGGAGGCACTCAGGCAACAAGCAATAAACATGCCCCACCCGAAAGCCGGGTAGCAAGGCCTGTCAAAGTGGACCTTCAAGGTACTATCCAGGCCGTGTACTTCAACCTGACAAATACAGGAACTGGCCTAGTAAAAAATTGGCAAGGCATCCCCATCAGCATTCCCCGGTAGGGGCGTTTCAGACAACAAGTAATAAACTTGCCCCACTGGAAAGCCAGGTAGCAATGCCTGTGAAGGTGGATCTCCTAGGTAATACCCAGGCTGCATACTTCAGCCCAACAAGTACGATTTGTTGGGCTGATTGTCAAGAACGGATTCTTGACTGGTACTTTCTACCCAAATCTCCAAGCAACTGAAGCATCAATCAAACGCATCCTCATCAATATACGTAGATGAAGGATATTCGATGGTCGATGGTAATGCGTTATATCATCGGAAAAGAAACCTCTTTCATTGAAAGTAGGAATTTTTAAATTCTGTTAAAGTGTCTTCATTAAACCATTACTTTTTTGATCGAGAATGGTGTATTCAAATTCGAGGAGTTTGCCAATTGCTTGCATGGTTGCAAGGTTGTGACAATGTGTCAGTAACACTGTTGTCATTTTCTGCAATATAACCAATATGTTTGAAAAGCTGGACAATATAGTCCACCTGACATATTTACCCAGGTGAATACTTAGCAACTTTTCAAAAATTGGCAAAACAAACTTACCTGGAGCAATTTGAGTAAACACTTTGACACTCAGTTGAATAACAGCCTTTGCATTGAGTTTTGTTTCTGTTCAGTCCAAGGTCTATTCTCTCAGGCTTTATCTCTTCTCTTTAAGAAAGGGTTAGATTATTACTAACTGCTTGAAACACCCCTATCCAAAAGTGGTAACGGGGCTGCTTAGGCAATTTTTGTAGGTCAAAGTGCGCTTCACCTAGGGTGTTGGCTTTACAAAATTTCACTTGACCTTTCGCTAATCTTTCTGACCAGAGAGTAACTAAAACGCAGTATTTTTTCAATTTTTTCTTCAATTTTTTATTTCTTATTTTGTAATTTTTATTATGTTTATATAATTTTTGTTACGTTTTATATAATTATTGTTATGTTTTATATAATTTTTGTTACATTTTATATCATTTTTGTTATGTTTTATATAATTTTTGTTACGTTTTATTTAATTTTTGTTATTTTTTTATATAATTTTTTTATGTTTTATATGATTTTTGTTACGTTTTATTTAATTTTTGTTATTTTTTATATAAGTTTTGTTACATTTTATATGATTTTTGTTATGTTTTATATAATTTTTGCTACGTTTTATTTAATTTTTTGTTTTATATAATTTTTTTTATGTTTTATATAATTTTTTTGTTTTATATGATTTTTGTTATGCTTTATATAATTTTCACTTTTTAATTTCACTAATTGGGCTTATAAAATCTTTCATTTGTAAATATTATGTGAATAAATACGTTTATTCAAAAAAAAATATTTATCCAAATAATTTCATCCTTTGATTTTACAAGTGAAGTTGAAGTGTTTTTCCGTCCATAGTATTATCTAACCAACTATCTCTAAATGTATTAAGTTAAAAGATAGGCAGAGGGAAATACGAACTGAAGTTAACATGAATCGACCATGAATAATCGCCATTAGACTGAAAGAAATCGTTGAAAAACACTGATCTAAAGATAAAAAAAATAATAACAAGGTGATTGAAATATATTAATGCAAGGGAGACAACTGCCGTATACCGATACGTTTTATTTTAGTGTTTGTTTGTTTGTTTTGTTATTCGTTTTTTAGTTAGTTAGTTAGTTAGTTAGTTAGTTAGTTAGTTAGTGTGTGTGTGTGTGTGTGTGTGTGTGTGTGTGTGTGTGTGTGTGCGTGCGTGCGTGCGTGCCTGCGTGTGTGTGTGTGTGTGCGTGTGTGTGGTTTTTTTTTTTTTGTAAAAAAGTCACAGAGGCTGGGCGAGGAGAAAATTGGTGAGTTTCGGTTATGAATTTGCTCAAGCAAATATATTAACGATTATTAATCCTTACAAATAAGGAATAATGAATGAGGGAAGGAATTTAATGTAGAGTAATAGATTTATAAATGGTACTTTGTGTGTGGGGAGGAGAACCTATAGATTCCAAAACAAATGGCGCAGTTTTTATGAAATTTCATACAAATATACTCTATGTATCTGGAAGTGTTCTTAAATAGGTTTTATATCGAAATGCCTCTGATAAGTATTGGAAATACTTAATTGATAATCGAAAAATGCGATTAAAGGAAGAACAGTCCGATTTTGAACAAAGTTGACATTTCAGAAGTTTTATCATCGGACGAGCAGAAAGGCCCAGTATGCAAAAATTAACAGTAGGTTCTTTGATAAGATTTAAGCACATTCAAAATGAATGTTTATCTTTAGAACACAACTTAACCATGATACTTGACTATTTTATTTTTAACTTTAATTCAACATTTTATATAACAATATATTTATAAAATCAATTTATAAAACCAACAGTAGGCTCTTTGATAAGACAGGGGCGCTTTCGTAAAGAATGTTTCTGTTTAGGGTAAAACTGAACCATGCTACTTGACTTTTGCATTGAAAATTTAATTAATTTTATAAAATCAGCAGCAGATTCTCTATAGTGCAATGTGGATTGCAATGTATTATGGACTAAGTCACTGAAGTTTCCTCCTGGTGCATGACAGTGGGTCCCCAACTAAAGCAGGAAATAAATTGATTTGTTTGAAAAAATTTCACTAATTTCGATGACAATAATATGGTGTGTTGATCCTCATTCAATGGATAGAGGTCCATTTTCTCAGAGAGAAAGAGGGGGGAGGGGTATAAGAAAATTGGAGGAATAAATATTATAAGAAAGTACAAATGAATTAAAAAATCAATGAACATTTAAGGATGGAAGGGAGGGGGGAAAGAAAAAGAAAGAAAAGCTGGAAGAATGAAAGGGTAAAATAAAAAGGGGGGAAGGACATTTAAGGATTGAAGGAAAGAAGGAAATAAAGGCAGAAAGAAAGAAGGAAAAACATAAAAAGAGAAAGAAAGAAAGATAGAAAGAAAGGAAAAATAGAAGAAAAAGGAAAAATGAAAGAAAGGAAGAAACAAGAAAACTTAAAAGAATAGAAAGACAAAGAAAAGAAAGAAAAGGGAAAAGGGGAAACAAAAACATTTAAATGGAAAAGAAAAGAAAAAAAAGAAACGAAGGAAGAAAATAAAAGGAAAAAAAGAGAGATTGAACACTTAAGAAAGGAAATAGTAAAACAAAGAAAGGAGAAAATAATAATTAAAATAATAAATACAAAAAGAAAGAAAAAAACGAAAAGAAAAGGAAAAGAAAAAAATATTTGATTTCTTTGCCTCCTTCCGGTTATTCCCCTTTAACTGGTGTTTGAAATTCATAAAACTAAAATGAAACGTGTTTGTGTTTATTTGGCAGTGCCAACGAAAACGTTAAACAGCAACCGATATGCCATTGGTTTGGGTAGGTTCTTGGTACAACAGAAAGATGAGATAGGCTTAAAAGGAAGCATATTTATCAATAGCAAGAAGATTGAAAAACAATATTTATGAGAAAAAGTAATAAGCTCTCAAAGACTTTTTTGTCTGGCCCTCTTCAGAAGAGAAATGCCAGAAATGATAATAAAAACCAAGAGAACGGTGAATCAAATAATGGATAAGTGGGAGAAAAATATCCCGACAAATCTCCCAGTTAATTAATTGATGAAATTATGAAAAATCTTCAACTTGTGTTTCAACTCTTTGTTTACATAGGCAAGGTTGAATGGTGTTAGATGTGAAGGTTTAAGGTAGCACTATGCTTAATGAATAATTTATATACATGTGTGTGTGTGTGTGTGTGTGTGTGTGTGTGCGTGCGTGTGTGTGTGTGCGCGTGTTACAGAAGATCAGAATTTTTAATTTTGATTTCAAATGATGTATTTTCAAATAAGTTTCGTTATAATACCTTTACTTTATATATCATTTTTAAGAACGTTTTTCACTCAATCTAATCGTTTAAATTACAGTCGTTTTAAAACAATTATGTCTTCTTTTCAGAACATTGAAAAAATACAATTTTCTTGTTTCAATTCAAGCTAGGCCAAAAAGCTGCTGAAACAGCTTGCAATATCAATAGCGTTTTTGGCCCAGAAGCCACCACTGAATACACAGCATAGTCGTGGTTTAAGAAATTCCATGGTGGAAACAAGAGTCTTGAAAATGATGAGCATAGTGGTCGATTAAGAGCCTTAGTCGAAGACAATTCACACACAACTGTTGGAGAACTTGTTTCTGAATTCAACGTAACATATACAATGGTTTCCAACCACTTGAGAGAGATTGAAAAGACACAAAGAATTTGGTAAATAAGTGCTTCATGAATTGAATGACAACAAAAAGAAACGCTGTTATGAAGTGCCATCTTCCCTTCTTTTACACAACAAGAACGACCTGTTTCTCAACTGGGTTGTAATTGCAATTAAAAGTGGGTTCTTTATGAAAACCAGCAATGCTCAGCTCAGTGGTTAAACGCCAACAAAGCTTCACAATACTTTCCGAAGCCAGAATTGCACCAAAAGAAGGTCATGCTGATTGTTTGGTGGTCTGCAAGCAATCTCATTCATTACAGCTTTTTGAATGCAAGCGAAATCATTACGGTGGTGAAGTATTGTCAGCAATTGGATGAAATCTATCAGAAACAACACCCAGCATTAGTCAACAGAAAAGGCCTAATTCTCCTTCATGACAATGCCCGACCGTATGTTGCTAAACTGACCTTGCAGAAGTTGAATTAATTGGGCTATGAAACTCTGCCTCATCTACTATACTCTTCAGACCTCTCACCTACCAACTACCACTTTTTAAAGCATCTTGACAACTTTCTGCATGAGAAATGCTTAAAAAATCTGAGTGATATAAAAAACGCCTTCTGCGACTTCTTTGTGACCAGAACGCAAGATTTTTACATTAATGGCGTAAATACAATTGTTTAGAGTTGACAAAAGTGTGTTGATTCTGATGATTCGATCAAGAAATTTTTGTTTGAGAAGATATGTTCATCTGAATTTAAAAGTTAAAAACCGCAAGAACTTTTTTGTCAACCTGATAGATAGGTTTATTTACCATTGAAAATTTATTTTTCAGCTTAATTCTTACACGCACAACATTACAATAAATATTATTAAGATCCGCATACGCATGTGCATCATCCTTTTCATGGGAATCATCAGTGTGGAAAATCATTGTTTTGTTTGTCACATGATTTGAAACCGTCGAACCCAAGTTAACATTTTAACTTCTGTCAAAACGATGTGGCCACTAAACTAACCATGTTGAAGAAGAGAATTAAAATCTATTAATGGACACATTGATTTCTTTGCTACAACAAGTTCTTTGTCATCAACAGCGTTCAATAACACGTCAGCTAGAACTTAGTATCATGCATTTAAGTCTGTCAACCTAATTATAATTCTCTTAAAGCGCCTGTTTTGTTAGTAAAGGAGTTAAATAATATTAGAAAAAATATTATTAAATTCTTATCCACGTGTGTTTCATCTTTTCCCACGTATCCTCACCATGGAATCTGATTGCTCTGCCGGTCACATGATTCGAAACTTTCAGACATAAGTCAACATTTTAACTTCTGTATTATTATTGTTGTTGTTATTGTTGTTGTGGTGGTAGTGGTAGTGGTGATTAAAAAAAAAAGCATGTCCATTATGTGATTTCCGCATGGCTGTAAAACTTTCAGATTTTATTTTGAAGTTTTTTAAGCAGTCGGTTTGAAATTAATTTCTGTGTGTAGTTGAAGTTTACAGGCAAAAGGCCGAGTATTATCGTGGCCTTCGTTGTCTTTTAAGACGGTCTTGGTATTATAAGTATTATGGTTTGTTTGTGATTCTGTGCAGTCTTCAAAACAACAAAAATAAACAGCATTTCTCAATGGAGCCACTATTCTAGAAAAAACTTATGATTTGATGTAATGATTCGAACATGCTTTGGAATAGTAATTCAGTTTTTATTTCATCATTGTGTGGGGGTTTAAATTACATGAATAAAATTTTCTTGGGGAAGACAGATTTTCTGGAGGGAAAATTGATTTGTAGAAAAATACTCGAGTAATCAGCAGTTATCTCCCTTACATCAAGTTTTCAAGTATTTTCCTCCACTTTAGTCGATACTTTAAAAAATACCATTTATCGTGCATCTTTGGGCATCTCTTATTTTAATTAATCATTTGAATTTCAACGTTATATGAAATTAGCAGAAAGACCCGACGTTGCTCCGAATTGAATGAGTATCACCATTATATTACGTTCTTTGTTCTTACTGCCACCTCTCCCTTGGTTTCGCCCCTAATATAGGCGAAAAAATACTCAAGTGTGGGGAATTTTTCTGAATTAATGTCATACATATGGTTAAAAATTAATTAAAATCTAAAATGTGCATTTAAAATTTTATGGATGTTCTATTCTCATGGGTCATCTAAAGGTAGCAGTACATAGATATTCAGCACACAAAAATTAACGCAGAGATTTTGGATCACTTTCATTATTTTTCCCAGAAAATTTTATACATGTATTAATTTCATCAAAATAGAATATATTTGAGATTTTAAAGAAGGTTTGGTCCTCATAGATCTTTTAGATTGGGAAAGCACTTTGAGATTCAGGAATATTTCTGTTGTCTTCCCCCAGAAAATTTTATACATATAATTTAAATTTCATAAAAATATTGGAAATTTTAAGATAGTTACAGTCATGATCATATTTATTGGCACGGTCAAATATAAACCTCATTTTGGTCTTAAAAATTCTTCAGAAAAAGGTTAAATCAAAGGAAATCACAAAGTACAGTATATATTTTGAATTGCTCTTTCCATCTCAACGATCGAATTTCCCCCCCCCCAAAAAAAATGATTAATAAATAAATTACAAACGATATTTCAAAATTCCCTTGTTCAAATTTATTGGCACCGTAATTCTAATGATCGATTGTATGGCCTTTAGCCCTAATTACTTGCTGTAGTCGTTTATTATAGCTTTCCACTAACTTGTTGCATTCTTCAGCAGTAAATTTAGCCCATTCTTCCTGACAATAATCCTCTAACTGAGCGAGATTGTTAGGCTTCCTCTCCATTACCCTCAATTTTAAAATCCTCCACAAATTTCCAATGGAATTGAGGTCCGGGCTCTGGAATGGCCACTCCAAAACATTGATATTGTTGTCCTCAAGCCATTTCTTAGTCAGATTAGCCGAATGTTTTGGGTCATTATCTTGCATGAAGCACCAACGTCATCTAAGTGACAGCTCTATAGCAGAGTCCTTCAGGTTTTCATTCATGATTTTAACATAATCCTCCTTTTTCATGATGCCTGTGACCTTAACAAGTCGTCCTGGTCCAGTGGCAGCAAAGCATCCCCAAAACATCAAACTGGGCCACCATGCTTCACAGTTGGTATGGTGTTCTTTGGCAAGAAGGCTTCGCCAGATTTCCTGTCAACAGAAGAAACACTATTATGGCCGATTAACCCAAATTTCGTTTCGTCGGATCATATAACATGTTTCCAGAAGGCAGCATCTTTATCAATATGGCACTTGCTTTCAGATGCACAGGTTTCAATAAGGGAGTTTTCCTCGGGCGACATGCTTTCAAACCAGCTCTCATCAAAACTCTACCAACTATGTGTTGAGACACGTTCACTCCAGAGCTTCTCCCTTCCTCTACAATCTCCCCAGCAGTGATCCTTGGGTTTTGGTTGACACGTTGAACTATTTTTCGCTCTGCTCTCATGAACAGTAGCCTTTTTCTCCCCCAACCTTCCAAATTCATAACATGACCTTGTGATTTGAATTTCTTTATGATGGCTCGGACGGTGGATTTGGGAAGGCCTAACTTCTTAGAAATCTTATCATAGCCCTCCCCTTTGGAATGACATGCTATCACACACTTACTGGGGTCTTCGCTGTGTTCCTTAGTCTTAACCATAATGAAAATTCCTTGATTTTAATTAATTCAAAGCAAACGCTGTCTAAAAATTATCTAAAAAAGAAAAAATTTTAAATTAACATTAAATAAGCATAATAAGGCTACAAAAAAGGTAATGAAACCATGTAAAACATGAAATTAGTTGTAATTATACTGGTAATAGATGAAAATAATAATTATACTGGTAATAGATGAAAATAATAATTATACTGGTAATAGATGGAAATAATAATTATACTGGTAATAGATGAAAATAATAATTATACTGGTAATAGATGAAAATAATAATTATACTGGTAATAGATGAAAATAATAATTATACTGGTAATAGATGAAAATAATAATTATACTGGTAATAGATGAAAATAATAATTATACTGGTAATAGATGAAAATAATAATTATACTGGTAATAGATGAAAATAATAATTATACTGGTAATAGATGAAAATAATAATTATACTGGTAATAGATGAAAATAATAATTATACTGGTAATAGATGAAAATAATAATTATACTGGTAATAGATGAAAATAATAAGCCGTGCCAAGAATTTTGAAAACGGTGATTTAGAAATTTCGTTTGTAATTTCTTTAGTATTCAATTTTTTTGAAATCCAATTGTTGCATCGGAAGGAGCAGTTCAAAATACATATGATACTATATAGTAACCTTCGATTCTGACCATTTTTATGAGATTTTATTTACAAAATATGATTTTTATTGGACCCTGCCAATGAATATGATCATGACTGTATATCCTTTTATCCACCTTAGGGATGCAGTTAAAGATTCAGAAACACTTCCATTATCTTCCCTGATAAATTTTACATCAGAACACACTTTTAGATTTTATGTAGATTCTCTAACCTTTCTATCAGGAACACACACACAAACACACAGACATAGAGTTTTATGTATATAGATTTATATAGTAAACATTATCATTTGCAACACTAAAAACATTAAAACTTTTAATCACCACAAATATTTACAATAACTTTGCAAGCTTATATTTTCTATTTAATATGAAATATTCATTTTTTAAAACCAAATTCGTCACAAATGAACCACAATTGTTTTCAACTAATTTCCACAGTGTATTAACTGTAAAATAATTTTCATCAATTCCTCCATTCAGGTTGTCTCCTCTCTATAAATCTGGTTCCTATCAAAGTAGTACCTTCTGCTTCAATGATAGTATGCCCTTTTTTAGGATAAAAAAAAAAACAATTTTAGTTTAACATATGTTAAATTAAATAGAATATAATGAAACTGTTGCAGCAAAATATTCTTGCTGTGATTCAATAAGATTTAAAAAAGTTAAACATTTTTAGATATGAAAAGAAAGAAAAAGTTCAACCAAATCTTTGCAAACTAAAAAAACAAAAGAGCAAAACAAATATTATTGCAACTTAGATAAACAGTACAGATTCGCATGTTAAAACTAGACTTGCCAATCATATTCAGTTGTTTTTTCATAAGTCAAT
This sequence comes from Euprymna scolopes, assembly GCF_053919585.1. Lineage (NCBI taxonomy): Eukaryota > Metazoa > Mollusca > Cephalopoda > Sepiida > Sepiolidae > Euprymna > Euprymna scolopes. The sequence goes on from NC_136510.1 coordinate 70,310,985, forward strand.
AAATTTTATTCATTCCATTCATTACTTCCAATCCTCTCATAATGTTTTCCATCATTCAATTAACAATCTACCCATCTCATTAACTTTCATCTTCTACTTCCTTTTTGACCATATAAATGGTGATTCATTAGTTTGAAAAAGAAAATAAATAAGAAAATTTTTTTAAAATATGTAAGAAGACTTTGTTAGAAGACTTAAAAGAAAAAGTTCACATGTAAGGTGGAAAGTATTTAAAAAGGCTTTTGTCTATAGTTCCAGAGATCTTTGCCATATGATTGAGAACAGGACCTGCACCAAGGAGTTCTGTACTCAATAAATTATCGATGAGAGAGAAGTTGTTCCAGTGTGTCAACACATGTGGATGAGCAGTTTATACTGAAGTAATTGCTAAAATTTTTGAGATGAGGATTGATTATTTGTATTCTTCGAAATATTGTTCTCATCTTAAGTGTTATTCTCACAATGTTTTGGCCGATGGAACCTCCGACCTTCTACAGGTGTATCTTGTCGAACTTGGGAATCTTTCTGTTAAACTTGGCAAGATTGTACAGAATTTCAAACGAAACTCTGTATTTAATTCACAAAAGTAGTATGTTCTCGTCTCATCAGCCATGATCCACAAGGATTCATGATGTAATGGAAAAAGTAGTTGGTAAAAATTCAGTTGTAAAGTTACACTCTTCTGGTGGGTGAAGGTTCAATTTTCAGTGCGGGCAACACTCAAAATACAATTACAAATTACTTAGGATATCTACACAATCATGACTGTCAGAACACCTGTGAATTAAATAAAAGACCCCATTCGAAATTCTTCACAGATTCCTGAGTTCGACAGAAAGATCCCTGAGTTTGACAGAAAGATTCCCCGAGTTTGACAATATATACCTGGAGGAGGTTGGAGGTTACATCGGCTGAAATGTTGTGAAAATAACACTGAAGACAAGAACAGTATTGAGCATTAATAATTTGCATTTTTTGTATTCTTCAGATTACTGTTCTCGTCTTCAATTTTACTCTCACAACCTTTCGGTCGATTTAACCTCCAACCTTCTTCAGGCATATCTTGTAAAACTCAGGAATCTTTCTATCAATCTGTAAAGAATTTCAAACAGGACGTTTCATTTTAATCCATAAGAATAACTTGTTCTTGTTCCATCAGCCATGACCAGGTAAAAGTCTTAAGTAATTTGTAATTGTATTCTGAGTATTACCTGCATCAAGGATTTAAACTTCAACCTCCAGAAGAATGTTATTTAGAACTGATTATTACTTAGAACTCTATACGTTATGCCACGAGTAATTGTAAGTTCGAATAATTCAAATAATACAAAATTTTATTGTATTTTATTCTGCAGGGAAGTTTCACTGTTGTTCCACATAAAGCGTCTGTTATTCACAAATTGTTTAACTCCAATGACCTAAAGAAAACTGGTGTGTCAGCGTTTCTGCAAGTATATGCGTCTGTGTGTTTCTGTGTGTGTCTATTTGTGGATGTATATGGTTGGTGTACACCCAACCATATACATAATGATGCCAGACATTCACCTGCTTTTTCAAAGATTCCAGCCGAGAGATTTTTTTAGGATTCTAAGCGTTTCTTAAAGTACAATTATTTAGATCACTCTTGCACTTGTTCATCGGATAGTTTTTTTTAATTCTTTTTTTTTTCTATGATTACTGAAATGATACAGATCTTCCTTAAATTACAGTTTCTTTTCATGTCATGACCTTAGTATGTTCATGTGTGTATATACACATGCGTATATACATGTGTGTACATGCACATACATATGTGTATTCGTGATGATTAGAGAATGAGCATAAAAGGGTGATTTTATGAATCATGAGGTAAGAGTTATAGTTTCTGATCACTCCTAACTTGGTTCTTGATAAATCAGCATCATCTCAAAAATCCCAAAATTTAAACATAAATCATTGCGAAATGAATAACATTTGATTGACATCACAAATGCAATATTTCTTACCATCTTTCACTTTGGAAGTTTTTGTTAGTTTCATATTATTACACCGGAAGTTCTACAGCAAACCCCATTCTCCCCAATGGTTTATTTCTACTTGCACATGCGTACCACAGATTCATCCGGCATAAGTCCTGTACAAACAGACAAAAGCTTATAGAAGCTAGAATTAATTGTAAGAAAGAAATAGCGATAGCTAAGAGGGAATATACTGGAACCACCAGAAAACGCATCGTAGCGCAGAAATTAGGAACTCGTGATTTCTGGAAAATCTGCAACAGTGTAGTAAATAATGGGCAATCAACAATTCCCCAACTATCCAAAAATCATGAGGTTGTTTGCACGGCAACCAAGAAAGTTAACATGCTTGCTCATCAGTTTGCCTCAGCGAATCACTCCCTCCCTGATTTTCCTTTGTGGAAAGAAACCACACTAGATGAAAAAACCTAAACACCTCAAAAGCATGTGAACCTGATCTCATTTCGGCTGTACTATTAAAAAAATGCTCCTCTGAGGTTACTCCAGTTCTCTCTAAACTTTTCAACAAATGCCTTAACGAATCTTGTTTCCTTGACTATTGGAAAACTGCTTTTGTGGTACCAGTTTACAAGAATTCTGGTGAAAGAACTGACTCATTATCACCTCATTAGCCTCCTCCCTCTTTTCAGCAAAATATTTGAGTCCATAATTAATCAAGCTCTAATCCACCACCTTACAGTTGCTAAACTTCTGTCTGACCATCAATATGGATTTAGACAAGCCCGTTCTACTGTAGATATCCTAACTGTAATCTCTGAATGTATATATCATGCATAGGATAAGGCAGGGGAGGGGAGGCACTAACACCAGATATATCTACGGCTTTTGACAGGGTATGGCACGATGATCTTCTCATGAAAATCAGATCCTATGGTATTACTGGACGAATACTTAACATAATTCTTAAATAAAAGAAGAATCCAGGTTGTCCTCGATGGTCATGTATCAAAACAATATGATATAAATGCGGGTGTACCTCAGGGGCCGATCCTTTGACCTTTATTATTCCTGATATTCATAAATGACCTCCCTGATAAAATAGTCTTTGAGATGAGTATATTTGCTGACAACATTACGCTCTATAACAAGCATAAAGGAAAAACGAATGAACACATATCCAAGGCAATGGTGGAAACCCTAAAGGAAATCCTCGAGTCATTAGTGAAATAAGGTCAACATGGATGGTAACGTTCAATGCTGCCAAGATTAAGCTCGTTTCCTTTACTAATTATAAGAAACCTTCTCAACCACCAATATTTTGTTCAAATTCCTTGGCTTAACGTTCACAGGAACCATGAGTTTGAACAGATACATCGAGAGCATTGCAAAGGCTGCTGCGAAGAAGGTGGCCTCTCTCTACCGTACTAGAAAGTTACTTATGCCTGAGAGTATCCTGTACCTCTACAAGGTCACCATTCACCCATGTATGGAGTATTGTTGTTACATTTGGTGCATCTGTTACTAGTCTCTCACTCCTGGACAGTGTTCAAAAGAGAGTCTCCAACCTGATAGCTTCAACCTCTGTCCCATCGATGAAGTGTTGCATCTCTCTGCCTGTTTTACAAGTATTTTAAGGATGGATACCCCCGACAAACCCACCAGGCAGCAAAATCACACCCCTACACAGTCGAGACCCCTAGATATACGAAAGCCTTCTACTCTAATAGTTTCTTCCCCAAAATTGCTAGACTTTGGAATTTCTTTCCGGTTTCCTGCTTCCCAACTGTACTGACATGCAGAAGTTCAAGTGTAATGTAAACCGACATCTTACTGCTCAACTCCCTATATAGTATCCCTGCAACTTATGTCCCTGATGGTAGCCCCCTACATACAAAGTGGTACTGTGATTTTTGGAGGGTGAAAATATTTAAAAAAAAAAAAAAAATGACTCACAATACAAATTGATGTTCTGGCTGAGGATCACATTAAGAAAAAAGCATTAAATTAGTTAGTACCTCTTGGTTTTCTTGTATCTGAATCTCCAAAAATACATTTGGACATGATTACAAAATCCGAAAACTGCATTTTACTTTCTTTTGGTGGATTGATAGTTGCTATTTCTTTTGATAAGTCAAGGGCAAAAAAGATTCATTGATTGATATAAAAAATTAAATGAATGATTTTCCGCTACGAAACAGTTACTGTCAAGAATTTTAAATGTCAACGTAATAAAAGAAATAAATTGTAAGATGGTCAACATCATGAAATTTTAAATACAGACTTTTGTCATTTGTTTGTTATGTACATACATATATATGTGTATATATATATACACACACATATATATATGTGTGTGTGTATATATATATATATATATATATGCATATGTATGTATGTTTATATATAGCAAAAATGTTAATTAGTAAAAACCTGAAGAAAGTGCTCAATACTATTGCTGAGCAAATATATGTTTTATTTTTTTATTACCGATTTATCTGCTTAGTTGCACATGTTTTGGTTACCAAATCATATTAGTTACTGGATCATTAATACGATTCGGTAACCGAAACATGTGTAACTAAGCAGATAAATTCTTAATATATTATAGTAATATATATATATATATACATATATGTATATAAGAACAAATAGTTAATAAAACATGTTAAAAAACACTTTGAAAAAGAGTTAAAACATATTTAATCTGAAAAGGAAACACTTAATAAGTGGATAGTCCTTAATCCACGGAGTTTCGAAGAAATACTTTCCTTCTCATCAGAGGGTAGGAATTAGCAAAATGCGGGATCAGATTTGCATACAAAAGTATTTGATAAAACTGCAAGTAAGTCAAAGATCTTACTTGATAACAAATAGTGAAGCAGAAGGAATATGGTGAAGAAAAAGGTGATTTCATGTTAATAGTCTGGTGAAAGGTAAATTATGACGGTAAAATGACAGTAAAATCCAAAAATATAAATCCAAGAAAGTTAATGGAATTTCCATTCATACAAGCAAAATCCAAGGAAATCACGTAATTGGAAGATGGTCCAAAATAATCCAAAAGGTCGAAATCCATGGAATAATTCACAAATATGTACAAGGAAAAGGGGAATAAATTCCAATAATATTAATAAAAGAAAAATAAGATATGCATTTGACACTGCTATCGAGACAAAATGTAATTAAGAAAAATCAGTGAAGAAGAGAAAAAAATTAAATGATGATAGAATTAAATAGAAAATAGAAAAGCAAATATCAAAATGACCCAGACAAAATGATGTTAAAAGGCACAAAAAATATAGGACAAAAAATAGGTCAACTGAAATGTACAGGTTATTACTTAAGAAAATGTCAGCAAGAATTGTTAAAAGACATTAAATGGAAAAAAAAATTAATTAATAAATAAAAAATAAATAAAAAATAAAAATAAAATATAAAATAAAAAAAATATTAAAAAAATTTAAGCGGAGAGGATGGCCGGTATCTGCAAATTCCGGATAAAGCAAGTATGTAGGTAAATGCATATAGTAAAATATATGTAAATATACATACAGGATATGAATGTGTGGGTAGATTAATATATTAGATAGATAGGAATATTTAAAGACTAAAACGGAAATTGCAGATAATATATATATGCATACATACGTATGTATGTATGTATGTATATATATATATTTACATTTTGACTATCCGTCATTGAGTTTATTTGTGAAAAAATGTGTGAATTTGTTTATATCATCGTCAGTTACTATTCCAAAAGTGTTTGTCGCAACCAAACTTTTTATTTAAAAAAACAAAAAAAACAAAGTGGGAGACCAGTACCCGCATTAAGCTGGTCTGCAGTTTGACTTGTTGCCGGCTATCTTGCTCTTGCTTGTTGCTGGATGTCAACATTTTGAACCGAGAGAGAGATTTAGCTATCGTACAAAGCTAAAACTCTGTAACATCATCTTTGTATAGATACTCCCTCAGGTATTTGTCTATTATAAAAAAAAAAAGAAAAAAAGTCCTGTGGCGATAAAAAAGCTGTCACGTGTGTACGCCTGTAATGCTGGATGCATGTAACAATTATTCTGCCATAATTATTTGTATCTATGTATGTATATGTGTATGTATATTTATATGTGTATGTGTGTGTATATTTATATATGTACATGTGAGTTTATATGTATTTATATCTATGTGTATATGTATGTATATGTGTCTACGTGTATATATGTTTGTGTGTGTACATATATACATTTATAAATGTTTGTATGCATGTATGTGTGTATATGCATGTATGTGTATGTATGCAGGTGTGTATGTATATGTATTTGTATGTGTGCATGTATGTGTGTATGTGTATTACTGCATATATATGGATGTGTATGTATATGTAGGATATGTAGGTAAGTGTATGTTTATATATGTGCATATGTGTACGTATATGTATGTGTAAGTATATGTGTGTATGTATTTGTATATGTGGATGAATATGTATGCATATGTGTATGTATGAATGTGGGTATGTATATGTTTGTTTGTGTATTAGGCATTGTGTATGTATATGGTTATATATGAGTGTATGCTTATAGATATATATGTATGTATGTATGTATGTATGCATGTATACATTTATATGTATGTATACCAATGACCGTCTTGTTTATGTTTGCATGTGTGTGTGTATGTATATGTGTGTGTGCGTATTGTGTGTTGTGTATATACGCATGTATATGTGTGTGTGCGTGTATATATAAGTATGTATAACAATGACCGTCTTTAGTGTCATGTCTGCTTGAGCATGTGAATTTGCTGGCAGGACTATATGTCATTTTTCAGGCTCATGAACTTTCAGTGTCTGAAGGAGTGGCACTCGTCTGACAAGACGTTGCAATCATCATATATATATATATGCATAAGTATGTATATATATATATATGCATAAGTATGTATATGTATATATATATATATATGTATGTATATATATATGCATAAGTATGTATATATATATGTATATATATATATGATGTATGTATATGTATATATGTATGTATATATATATGTATATATATTTATATATATATGTATGTATTTATATATATATATTTATATATATATGTATGTATTTATATATATATATTTATATATATATATGTATGTATGTATATATATATCTGTATGTATATATATATATATCTGTATATATATATATATGGATATATATATGTATATATATATATGTATGCATATATATATATGTATATATATAACGACTTCATTTACTCACATAAAATTAATATACGAAAGTATAGATTTATGCATAAACTGTAGGTATTTACTTCAAAAGTGCTCAATACGTAGGTAGAGCTAGTTAGTAATTTATAAAATATTCTTTGTTCGATAAAATGTATGCCCATTGGCTGATAGGAAGGGGCGCGGTGGATACTAGAAAGCTGATTAGCTAACTAAAATCCTCAACATATATAAAAACGAGAAACAACCACAGAATTTGCGCATAAGCCTGACGAATATTATAGTGGATGAAACGCCGAATATTCAGTGTAGCTTAATCGCCATATTTTATGAATTACTTACTATATATATATATATATATATATATATATATATATATATATATATATATATATGTATATATATATATGTCTGAGGGAGTTGCACTCGTCTGACAAGACGTTGCAATCATCATCATATATATGTATATATATATATATATGTATATATATATGTATATATATATATGTATATATATGCATGCGTATGTATATATATATGCATACGTATGTATATATATGCATATGTATATATATGCATATGTATATATATATGCATATGTATATATATATGCATATGTATATATATATATATGCATATGTATATGTATATGCAAATGTATATATATGCATATGTATATATATATATGTATATATATATATATATATAATGTTCAACCTACACCTACATATGTACATATATATATATGTTCAACCTATATCTATATATATATATATATATATATATATATATAAAGAGAGAGAGAGAGAGAGAGAGAGTAAGAGCGTGTATCAATAAAAAAGAAAAACAACAATATAAAAATATATCGTATATATGTATATAGATTTATTCGTTTATTCAATAAGGATGATACATCAATTAGGAGTGTAGGATAAGTAAACTCTTTGTACCAGGGTAGTTCGAAGCCTCATGCTTCTCATCAGAAGAGGAAAGAAGATGCTAGGTAACATAATAGGGATGTGACATTTAATGATAGTTACATTAGCAGCGAAATAATTGTGCAGTGAGAGATAAAATATTGATACTGTTTGGGGAGGGAAATGGGAGAACTAAATTGATCTCTGTGATATAGGAGAAATATAGCTTTATATAATGAAGGTAGGTGTGTATTACATATGCTATGGTAGGTTTAATATATATGTGCATGTATCATCGTTATTGAATACACGAATAAATCTATACACATTAGTATATATTTTTATATTGTTGATTTCTTATTTTATTGATACTCTAAGCTCCAAAGCAATTTGTTGAACTTTGCATTATCCCAATAAGTCTCCTCTTAAAGAATTGATCTTATTTTTTTCTTTTAACTCTCCCCCACCCGCCACACACACACACATATATTGTTTTTAAAATATAATTATTCACTGACACGTGTTTCGTCATCTACGATTCATCAGAATGACTGAATTTAGCGAGATTCGAAATCGGGACCCTACGGTAATGAGCCTAAACTCTTAACCTACTCGTCCATCTCACACGACTGTTTGGATATATCACGATTTACGTAGATGTTATTTGTTTTTGTTTTTGCGATATGTTTTGAATGAATTCAATTATTTATGAAAGTGCATTTTTACCTAAATGCGAGTTGGGAATAATTTTTCCTTTAACCAATTTGGTACCCCCACATGGGGAGCGGCATACATATTGTTTTTTTTTTATATGATTATCCACTGACATATGTTTCGTCGTCTACGACTCATCAGAGTGGCTGTTTTACCGTATTATTATGTTGATTATTATTAATAATATATTTAATTACTTAAATATGCACCATATTTTTCACTTTATATATTCGTGAATTTATAACTAAATTGTATCTACATTTTGCTACTGAGGAAATTGTAATTTAATCAATAATATTTTAATTAATTTTTAATGGGAAACGATGAATTTTAAGAACTGTTCTGTTTTTAAACCTCCGAAGTAGCTACACGGTAAACAGCTGACAACTCCTGTTTATATTTCACCATTTAAGTTAAAGTTTATTTATTTTTATTGTTATTTTTTGTATTATTGTTCATTTTTTATTATTATATCGTTAAATACTTTTTTGTAATTGTGAATTTTTCTTATGCAAATGTTAAGTCTTTAATCTGTTAAACTTATTTAGTATTCCTTAAACAGCATTTTCATGGTTCACTTATAAAATACTCAAAGCTACTTTAGACTATATATACATATATATATTCAATAAAAGATGAGGAATAAAAGTTACATATAAGTTTATTATATCATCAGATCAGTAAAGGAAAGAGAAGATAAAATGAAGAGGTAAACCTTTTTAAGCCATGACATTTCAAAGCTAAATGCTTCTCATCAGAAGAAGTATAGGGCCAGCATTATATAAAATATAAATAAAAGCTGTTTAAGAACATTTAGATTAGAAATGAAAGATGTATATATTAAGAAATATTAAATAAAATAAAAATAAAATATATCTATAAAGAAGGAAGCAAGCATACGTGAATAGGAGCGTAAAAAAGAAGTATATAAGGAAATAATAGTAAAAAAAATAATAGGGATTATTAAAAAATACTGAGGATCACTAAAAACTAATGGGGATTATTAAAAAATAATGGGGATCATTAAAAAATAATGAGGATCACTAAAAACTAATGGGGATTATTAAAAAATAATGGGGGTTAACAAAAATTACTGGGGATCACTAAAAAAATAATAGGAATCATTAAAAAAGAAAAGAACCTGGGCAGTCTAATATCAGAATGAGTTCAATAGAAACCTATATCTAAAATTTCAAGTGTGTAAACCCAAAATTGTCGGAGGAGTTTGGTAGAGTTCTCAAAGGTCAAATCGTTGAAATTTGACCGCTTAACAGCCAAATTTCTGGCCGAAAACCGATCACATAAATTTTTCCACATCTCAGTACCCTGTATATTAAATTTCGAGTCTGTAGGCTTAAAATTGACAGAGTTATTGCATAGGGAAATGTACATAGACAGACACACAGATGCACACACAGACAGACACTTTCACTTTTATAGATATACTAGTCTGGGTGCCCGGCGTTGCCCGGGTGTTTGGAGGTGTATGCTGAGCAAAAAAGACAAAAAAAAAAACGGTCAATTTTTTTAACTTTGACCCGTATTATGAACCCTTAAAATATATTGTTTTGGGCTCAAATCAAGTTATTAAATTAGATCCATGTGCAAGGAACCTTTAAAATTTCAAGTGTTTAGACACAAAATTGTCAGAGGAGTTTAGTAGAGTTCTCAAAGATCAAATCGTTGAACTTTGACCCCTTAACAGCCAAATTTCTGGCCAAAAACCGATCACATAGATTTTCCCAAATCTCAGTACCCTGTATATCAAATTTCGAGTCTGTAGGCTGAAAATTGTCAGAGTTATTGTGTAGGGAAATGTACACACACGTTCATATATATATATATATATATATATATATATATATATATATATACATATATATATATATATATATATATATATATATATATATATATAGGCAGGTAGAACTGGGTTACATTGTACCAGTAACATATGACATGACCTGAACTTTGGTGCCCAGCCCCGGCAGGGACTGAGCGAGTTGGTTTGGATTTATTTGTTTCCCCACTGAGCAAATTAGGCACAAGGCCGTCTTTTACTGTGGAGAGTGAAGGGGAAATGAGGACCAGTTCCCTGGGGAGTAGGGGAGCTGGATAGTGGCAATTAGTATGAAGGGTTTCCCCTACATTGACCAATAACTGATTGCCACAAGGGCAATGGTCTTATATGTAGGGTTAGTATTTATTTGCTCCCCCACCGAGCAAATTAGACACAAGGCTGATTTTTAATGTAAGGAGTGAAGGGGAAATGGGGACCAGCTCCCCGGGGAATACGGGAACTGGATAGTGAAAATTGGTATGAAGGATTGCCCCTAAATTGACCAAGGTCTTATATGTGGGATTGGTATTTATTTGCTCCCCCACCGAGCAAATTAGGCACAAGGCCGATTTTTATTGTGAGGAGTGAAGGGGAAATGGGGACCAACTCCCCGAGGAGTAGGGGAGCTGGATTGTGACAATTGGTATGAAGGGTGTCCCCTACATTGACCGAGGTCTTATATATGGGGTTGCCCCCACATATGGTCATTGCTTGATCGCAGGGGGGGGGGAGAGGCGAGTTGGTAGGATTTATTTGCTTCCCCACTGAGTAAATTAGGCACAAGGCCGTTTTTTAATGTGGAGAGTGAAGGGGAAATGGTCTTTGCTTGAATTTTGGTGCCCAGCCCCGAAGGGGGGGGGGCAAGCGAGTTGGTTGGATTTGGATTTATTTTCTTCCCCACTGAGCAAATTAAGCACAAGGCCGTTATTTAATGTAGAGAGTGAAGGGGAAATGGCGACCAGCTACTCGGGGAGTAGGGGAGCTGGATCGTGACAATTGGTATGAAGGGTTTCCCCTACATTGACCAATAACTGATTGCCACAAGGGCAATGGTCTTTGCTTGAACTTTGGTTACCAGCCCCGCAGGGGGGCCAGGCGAGTTGTTTTGACTTTGCCAAAACGAGCTGTATTCATTTGGCCAGCGTGATGTTAGTGATGTGGCTCCCAATAAGACAAACAAACGACTCTAATTAATTCTAGAACAAAATTTATGCAATCAAAAGTAGATTGTAAGTTTGTGGATTCTATATATATTAATTTTGTCTAAAAGCAAAAATTGTCAATTGCCTTTTTTAATGACATTTTGTTGATGTATTTGAATTTCGACGTGCGTAGCGAAATTGATGATGAAAAGAGAAAGGGAAGGTGAATGAATTCACTGAACCTGGATATGTTCATAGGTGTAGTTGTTGGCATTAGCCTATTGCGTCCTTAGTTTAAGGGAAGGGAAAGTGAAGAGGAACAGTAAGAGTGACGAACAAAGAAAAAATGGAGACAGTGATTTTGAAAGCGCAACATTCCATTTCAGACTTAAAATGGAACACTTACATCAAATCCGTTGCTAAAATTTGTGTGGATTCACAAAGAAAGTAATAAAACTCCTAAATGGATGTTTACTCGTCGGCTATCACAGACAAAGTGTGTAAATGCGTCACCACGCATAGGTTCTATGCATCCATCTGGTCAAAGAAAGAGAAAAATGATAAAAATTAATTAGCCAATGGAGCGGGATGGGTTAAAATTAGTTATTATTATTATCATTAATTATTAAAATTCATAAACAGTGTTATGGATTTTTATTATAAATTATAAAAAAATCATAAACTATGTTATGGCAGCAGTCAAACACCCACGCAAACATAGGTAACCATGACAACCGACATCAGGCAATCGTGACGTTAAGCGCGGAAGGAAAACGCGTGAAAATGTTTAGTTTCGAGCTGACAACCATTGTGAAACGGCGGCAATATTTTCTGCTCCCCAAAAAGCAGGAATATGCACCCGCGTAGACGACGCATTGTGACCGACAAATGATCAGCTCAACTCAACTTGGTGGACGGCCATGAGACCAAAAAGGGACATTTATTCCAACATGGAATTATCTTGGTCAACATAATTTAACGAGAGCCATTCTACCCAAGAACTTTGTCAGGACAAACCGCATATCGAAAATGACGAAAAAAAGAAAAAGAAGTGATAAAGAAAAACTAAGGACATTATCACGTCATCGAAATGTACGTGTCAGGGAAGAAATTCTCACCAAAAAAGCTAAGTATCGTTCGATATCTATTCTCTCATATTTCACCACCCCCTCAGCCCGCTCAGTGACAGTTGAGTTCTTTCCGTGAAATAATTTCTTTCTGATAGTTCCTGAACTGCCATCTAATCTTTAACTTCTGCCCCATCGACGAAGTGTTGCATCCCAGATTTCACTTTCCATTCTTTGCAGAAGAATGGAAAGTGAAATCTGGCCTCTGGGTTTCTTTAGTCTCTATTTTGAGACAGGTCACCTCCCTCTCAGGTTTGGGGGAGGAAGACTCGTCTAATCCATGCGCACTGTTTGACATCTGAAATCCAACTCAACATTTTGCACCAGCAAAGCAGAACACGTGACAGACGACACATCATACCGATCAGCTGTTCAGACCTTCTGGTGCAAACTTGACCAGTTCACAGTTTGACATGTTTTGATAACCTTATCAAAACATAGCTTCAACTTTCTTGTTTACTTCGCCAGTTAAATAGATAGATAGATAGATAGATAACAAATAACTTACTGTTCTGCTTGGCCAACTATATAACATTATTTGTTATGGATTATTAGGAAAAAATATTAAAATTCATAAAAAATGTGTTTCGGATTATTTTTTTTAGATCATTATCATAAATTATAAAAAATTCAAACACTTTGTATTGGATGGATTAATATTATAAATTATTAAAATTCATAAACTGTGTTATAGATTATTTTTATGAATTATTACTATAATTTAATGAAATTCATAAACTATGTTTTGAATTATTTGTTACAGATTTCAAACATAACTCAATCCCAAACTAAAGAATATTTTAGCATTATTTTGTGTCATTTATTATATAAAAGATAGTTGTTTTGTTTTTATTTTATTTTTTTTTTATTTTCTTATCACTTTGTTTTTGCTGAGGATGGAGAATCCTATTAGATACTAGACATTCACCTGCTGACTCAGACATTTCAACCGAGAGATCTTTTTTAAGATTCTAACCGTCTCTTTAAGTGCAATTGTTTGTATCTCTCTTGTACTTGGTTCACCATGTATATTTGCCAGGTAATTTTGGAATTTTTTTTTTTATGGGTTTAGGTGCTCCTATAATTACTGGAATGATGGAGAACTTCTTAAGATTCCAATTTCTTTTCATGCCCTACATAAAATCTTGGTATTTTGTTATCTTCTCTCTCTCTCTCTCTCTCTCTCTCTCTCTCTCTCTCTCTCTCTCTCTCTGCAGCCCTTCTCTCTTTCTGTTTAGTCTAGTATAATTGGGAATACTAACTTCAGATAAGATGGCTTCTTTTTCCTTTTGTGTCCTTTATCAAAAACTACAAAACAAACACCCATAAAGTTGGTATATTCTTGATCAGCATTGCTCTGAATTAATAATATCTAAAATTAAAAAAAAAACAAAAAACAATTATCCATTCTTTGAAAGTCAACTGCGTTAGTCTTTTAGATATTTTATAAAAAGAAATGCAGACTCATTTCCCAATGAATCTGTTATATGTAAACAAGTTGTCTGTGTATGTTTGAGTTTGGCCAGAGATAAATGTTTTGGGTGGAGGAAAAAGAAGGAGATGGAGGAGAGAAGGGGAAAACGGGGGAAAGAAAAAAGAGAAAGAGAAAGAGATGAATAGGAGATTGAAATTTTAATAGAAATATATTACACTTTTGCTCCGGGCAACGCCGGGTAACCGTGCTAGTTAGAACATATTGGAAAGCTATTGTACTTCACAATCTTTATTCTGCGATCAAGGTGTAATAGCTGTCATGTCCTCGGTCAAAGAAAGAGAAATTCTTCTCGGCTGGGACGATTTTTATTTTGCCTTACTCTGCCTTTTTTAGATAGCTGGATATCTTTCACATTAAAAATCAGTCTTGTGTCCAACTTTGCCCTTGTGGGGAGGTAAGTAGATAGAGACTGACAATGTAATGCATTTGCGTTTCAGTTTATGGAGATAATATGCAATTACGACGAGGAAATGCTTTTTTAGGGTTCTTTTTTTTCTGTAGTTGTGTTTATTTATGTATTTATTCCCGGGAACAAAGGATGACGTCACCATAGAGTTGCCTGGATGTGACAGTTGCTTAGATTAGAATATAATTTTGATGTAGAGTGTCAGCTAAGACCAAAGGGGGTAATGGGGACACTTTTTTTGTAGGAATGAACAGATCTGTGTATAAAAAAAAAAAAAAAAAAAAAAAAAAACGGTAATGGTGGAGGAGGAGAGGGAAAGAAGGGCGAATTTGGTTATTAAATAGGATGTAAGGAACTGATGAAAGAAGAACGGGGAGGGATGAAATAAAAGTTGAGAAGTACCTATTTACTATGTCTCCCCATGGGACAGAGTTAGACACCAGGGTCGTTTTTTAACGTGGAGAAAAGGTACAAAAATAAAAATTGTCTCAGTCGTGAAGGATCTCTCCTCTACCGAAAGAGAACAAGAAATAGAAGTGCAGCATCTGAAGAACAGATACTACACTTTGATCTTGTCCCGAAGGCCAAAGGATAGAAGTCGATATGAAAAGAGAGTGAAAGAAAGTGGGATAATTTAAAAAAAAAAAAATAATAATAATAATAATAATAATAATAATAATAATAATAATAATAATAATAATAATAATAATAATAATAATAATAATAATAATAATAATAATAATAATAATAAAAACAGCGAAAAAGAAAGAAACCGGATTCAAGCATAAGAAATTGATTGGCAGATAGAAGAAAAAGAAAAAAGAAAGAGAGAACGGAAAATAGAAAAGAGAAATAGAAAGACAGCGAATGTATTTACTAAGGACTAACACTATACGAGATACATAGATATTCGAGTGTTCCATTAAATTCTCTTTTACATCTCAAGAGTTAGTAAAGAAGCGAGGACATTAAGTTTTCCTTTCCTCAATTGACAAGTTAATTATGTTATAGTATTAATTTCTTGTGGTCTCTTGGTTTTACCGGATTCTAGGACAAGAATTCATCTAGTCTGGTGGAGTTCCCAGCTTAGTGATGTGACTTGAGGTATGTAAGGGAAAAGAAGTTTAAGTGAAATTAAATCTCTCTGCCCCCCAAAAAATTAAAAAAATGGAATAAAACAAAATGGCACATTTATTTTTTAACAAAAACAACAAGATGAATAAGTAAAGGTCCGATCGATGAAAGTTCTTTTTTTTTTTTTTTTTTTTTTTTTTTTTACAAAGGCATCACCACATTATCAAGGCCCAGAGGCCACTCAAGGATAAGGGTTAAAGAGTGTACAGTAGAAGTTGGTCAATATAGTAATCATTAGTAATGAAAATTTGGTAAATTTAATAACTTATATGGAACGGCTCATCAAGAACTTATTTACTTTAGACTTGAACAAAACCATATTGTAGTCAGCCGGAAAGCAGGAAAACGGAAGACAATTCCACAGGCGTGCAGTTCTAAGAAAGAAGCTTTGTTCATGGAATCTACGTTTAGGTTTAGGCACAGATAAAGAGTGGGGGAAATTATTGATAGTGTTTACAGCTAGACGAGTGTTTCTTGTGAAAGTTTGGCGAGGGGGGACCATAGATTGAAGCTCAGTTGAACACCTTCCATGAAAATAACGATACATCAGAGACAAACTCGCAACATCTCTTCTGTGAGATAGAGGTTGCAAGGAGGAGAAAAGGACATCTCCTACGAGGCTACGAAGTCTATTTTGAACTCTATCAAGGCAGGACAAGTTCTTTCTAGCAGCTCCTGCCCAGATGTGGCAACAGTATTCCATCCTTGGACGTACCTGGCTCTTATATAGATAGAGAATAGCATCAGCAGTGAGATATCTACTGGATCGATAGAAAGATCCCACCATTTTTCCAGCGGCCTTGGCAACAGATTTGATGTACGTGTTCCATTTAAGATCAGGAGTAATGGTCAAGCCCAGAAGCTTGTCAAAACTTGAGGCCTCCTGAAGACGAGAGCCATTCATTTCAATTGATGACAAATGTGGATTAGAATGTTGATGATGTAAAGAGAGAAGCTTGGTTTTAGATGCATTAAAAGTAACCAGCCACTCCTTTCCCCATTGTACTACGTGCTCAAGATCAGAGGAGAGAGAATTGGAGAGAACTTGCTCGTTTACTGTCTTAGATGTGGTACCATAAATGGTAGTGTCGTCAGCATAAATGTCTACAAATGATGTAAGGATATGATTTGGAAGATCATTAATGTAGATCAGGAAAAGAGTTGGGCCCAGGATGGATCCCTGAGGGACACCGGCATTAATATTGTGAGCTTCTGATTTTTGCCCCTCAACTACTACTCTTATGAATCTATCAGAAAGAAATGAAATCTTGTGAAATCATTATGATTAAAATGTTAGATGAAAGTTCTTGTGAAGTCATTATGATTAGAATGTTAGATGAAAGTTCTTCGTGGAATTAATATGATTAGAATGTTAGATGAAAGTTCTTCGTGGAATTAATATGATTAGAATGTTAGATGAAAGTTCTTCGTGGAATTAATATGATTAGAATGTTAGATGAAAGTTCTTCGTGGAATTAATAAAATTAGAAGGTAAAAGTCTTGTGTGAAAACAATGTCCTTATTTTAAGGTTTGTGTTTTAACTAGCGAAGTTCGCCTTATTTAAAGTCCCATGGAAAGTAATTCGTGAGGAAAGTAATTCGCTGTTATTAATTAGAAAACGTGCGGAGTGGGTGCATATGTGCGTAAGTGTGATTTTTGAGTGCACACGTGACGTGTGTAATCATGGTTTTGGCGGCTTTGATAGCGATGATGTTATGAAAACGAGAGGCATGTTCTCGTGTGATGTCGAAGCAAGAAGAAGGGAAAAAGAAGGTAAGAAAGAATGTTTGATGCGTTTTTATACATTTTGGACCGACTCCAAAACAAGATTGCTACTGCTGATATTTTGGTTTTTGGAAAAGCGTTAAACAGACAATCTTTTAAATTTTCTCATTGGTTGCTTGTGTCACGTGATACTGTCGTCAACTACGTCTGCCAGAAATATGTTCATTTTATTTTTGTTGTTGTGAGAAAAAGTGTGTGGGCGTATTTGAAATTATGCCGTTGCTTGAA
>NC_136510.1:70338972-70476472 GCF_053919585.1 Euprymna scolopes
CACTTTCGCTGGTAAGACAAGTTTTTCAAAGAGGAATTTGTGGTTTTTTTTTTCTTTCTTCATTTTGATGGTTGTATAAAAACAGGTTTTTACCCAACTTATTTTTTAAGTGAATAAATCCTCAGAAAAGCAAAATGTGATATAGCTATCAAAAGCAAACAAAAAAATCTGTGTTTGATTATGCAATTTTAATGTTATAGACATTAGTTACAAGCAGAGTCTTGTGGAAATTCAACAGTGGTTTCTACATGTGGGAATCACCACACTCTTCAGCACATCCAGATACACTTTGGTGTTGACTTGCAAGCCAATTTCAAAGATGTGAGGTGGCATGATGTGGCCCTCACTTAAAACCACACCAAAGACCATAACCATGCCCGGAAACTTTGTTTCATCACCCTGGGCACACGTCCCTGTTATTCGTGGCAATCAAGTGATACATTTTGAGGGTGCTGTTGTCATAACTTGGATCGGTAGAGAGCATGAGTACAGCGGCGCATCTCCAATCTCGCTTGTTGAGCACTGTGTCACTTTCAGACATGATAGAAGGCTCCTATCACTCTTGGGATTTGGACACAACTGACCAACTAATAGATGGTCTGCAAAAAAAAAAAACCCAACAAAAACAGTTTTCATCGAACAGAAATGGAATCATATTGTTTTGCTAGGGCAACCATTTTATCGTTCCACCCTGTACTCCGTGTAAAACGTGATAACATACATAAAAAATGTGTAGCATATTATTATATCTTTATATTTATCACACTGACAGTGAGCTTAAAATATCAAATTCATATTAAAAAAACAAACAATATTTTTCTAAAATACTTATCAAGTGTATATAATTGATATCCTAAAATTATCTAATTTGCATATTGCTTTGCAAAAAACATCTCATTAATCAACTATCTGTTCTTATTGCAAACTGATAGTTATATAAATGACTTGTTATTTAATATTTTTATTCATTCTTTGTTTACAAAGCATTATTCATGTGAAGCTACACTTGCTTGCTGACAACCTTAATATTCCTCAATGTTTCATTTATTTTGATTTTAACATGCATTCGCGTCCGTTTAATATGCTTCATTTTGTTTCTTTGCTATAACGTAACTTTTATAAACAATTTATATTTTCTGTGTGGATTTTTACAATCCTTAAATAATATTGTAATCCCAAAATAGCCCTACTAAGGTCAGGGACCATGTCACAACTTCCCAAATAATACACACACATACACCATGTGCAAGTAAACAAATTAGGGAGTATTAACCCCTCCCACCTTCCATTTTACACATTTTTTTTTATGTTGTAAAAAAAGGTTTAGTAATTTGAGTGAAAAAATCCTGTGAATAGAATTTGCTTTGGGGGGGGGGAGTGGGGGGGATACAAATCTTATTTTCCTCACTTTTTCCTGTCTAATTAAGTCTTTTATTAGTCCAAATAAACACATACAAAACAATCAAGTAAAAAATTAATTCAATTTTATACAACAGACACGCCATCTTTGCTATACACTGTTTCTGCATATGTGATATTAGTCACAAGATTAACTAATTTGCATATTGGTTTTGAAAAATAGCATTTTATTAATTAACTATTATTTGTTAACAATTTTTAATTTGATGATATTAACTCTGATATAACAATTCTGTTTTGCAATTTTGTTCTACTTCCTGAACAAATATTTAGTATAGAAGAACTGACTTGATTTGCAACACGTTGTGATTTTTCTTTCTTTGCTATCACATTTAAATGATAAATTTCTACCCCCAACTTCTCCACTATTTCCTATGGAAATTTTGGACGAAGTAAAGAATAGATACCCTGTAGCAGACGACACCGCCTGGCGGTGCCAGGTGCACAATTCAACTAACACCGGTGATTCGACCTTGACATTGGCACAAGCACACGGCGTCGGTTGTTTGTAAACACGTCAAATAGCAAACATGCTCGAATATTCACCAGCATTTTTTTAAAAATATATTTACAAAACCTTTGAAGATTTAAAAGAAAAAGTATATATTTACAAAACATTTTTTTAAAATAAGTAACAAAACGAACGTATTTAAATAAAAGATATTTAAATAAACGGGTGTCTCTTTCTGTTTTGGATTTTTGCAACCAAGATTGATTTTTATGTGCCGTGTTTTGGGGGGTTCTGTGTGCGTTTTTAAGACAATTCAATATTTATTCTTTAAAACATTAACTTCAGTGACAATATATTTTCAAAATAATATTTTTAAATATTACATTTTTACGAATATTCGCGAGCAAGATTTAAAAAAAAAAAAGACGAGGTGTTTTTTTTTTTTTCAATTAAATTATAAACTTTATTTGAACTTTCAACAAACTTTTACAGACAGTTTTTTTTTAAATAAAAATTATAAAAAGATTTCTATCTTGTGATACTACATTTCATCTTTATAAAAATAAAAGTTATAAAAAGATGTGAATAAAATAATATATTTTTTTTTATCTCAATTGTTTATACTTGTGATTTTATTATGCATAAAAATTGCCTCGGCCTAAAAGGATTTCTCCTTCACTGACCACCGACATACATCGCACTGTAAATAAATATTGAATTGTATCAAAAATGCACAAAAAAGAAATGGCCAAAACCGTATAGAATGAACCTTTTTTTATAAGTTTTATTCAAACAGTCTTTATTTGAACTTAATGGACTGTTGTTTTTTTTTTATTATTTATTAACTGTTTTATTCTTTTTATCAAACAAAAATAGAACTTTTATAATGAAATATATATTATGGACTGTTTTTCAAACATCGAAATTTTAAAATTAAAGTTTTATTTAAAACAAAAAAAAAGACAAGGTGTTTTTTCTTTTCGAGATATTTTTTTTCACCATTTATTACTTTGAAATTTTATTCAACAATGAAATGATAAAAAAAAAAACTTTTCGTTAAATATATTTTTAAAAAATTATTATAAAATATCCGTAAAGTCTATTTTTATGTCTGTAAAAGTTTGTTGAAAGTTCAAATAAAGTTTATAATTTAATTGAAAAAAAAAAAACACCTCGTCTTTTTTTTTTTTTTTAAAATCTTGCTTGCGAATATTCGTAAAAATGTAATATTTAAAAGTATTATTTTGAAAATATATTAATTGTCGCTAAAGTTAATGTTTTAAAGAATAAATATTGAATTGTCTTAAAAACGCACACAGAACCCCCCCCCCAAAAAAAAAAACACGGCACATAAAAATCAATCTTGGTCGCAAAAATCCGAAACAGAAAGAGACACCCGTTTATTTAAATATCTTTTATTTAAATACGTTCGTTTTGTTACTTATTTAAAAAAAAATGTTTTGTAAATATATACTTTTTCTTTTAAATCTTCAAAGGTTTTGTAAATATATTTTTAAAAAAATGCTGGTGAATATTCTAGCATGTTTGCTATTTGACGTGTTTACAAACAACCGACGCCGTGTGCTTGTGCCAATGTCAAGGTCGAATCACCGGTGTTAGTTGAATTGTGCGCCTGGCACCGCCAGGCGTCGTCGTCTGCTACAGGGTATCTATTCTTTACTTCGTCCGAAATTTTATATTACAAAATGAATTGAGAATATTTGCCATTTGTAAACACAGTATTCTAAAGTTCAGGAACTGGTCTAATTATTAATACTACAGTCTAGCCCGGATATAAGAGACCTCGTCTCCGGTCCCTACACCTCTCTAATATCCGGGTTACACTGTACATTAACACAGGTTCTAATTTGGGACCAGAGAAAATCCGTTTTTCTTATATCCGGGTTACAATGTAGTACTACTAACAGTGGGCCAGTAATATCGTGTGGTCAGCATTCATGCTAAAATTCCTAACAGGAAATACAACCTTTTATTTTATAACTTGAAAATTGTAGAAATTGTAAACTAAACGTAAAAAAATAAAACATAACCAACTAATCCGAAAAGCGCAAAGTTCAAGCAAAAAAACAAAAACAAAAAAAGGCCAGTTGTCAGTTTGGTCTTATTTCGTTTTCCGGTACGCTCGAACTGACTTTTTGATTACCCGTCTGGTCGGCCATATTAGATATTTATCGTTAGTTATTTAGACGAGACATACACATTTAAATCATGATTTTCTTTAGTCCAGATTGAGTGCAGTAAATAAACTTTTAACTCGAAATGACGTCTAATGTACTAGAAACATAATGCGTACACAGCTTTATTTTCTCATATAACTACCATACGCTCTCAATGGATATTACCCAAAATATGAGGGGGGGGGCTATAAAACGCTTAATATTGTGCAATATTTTCAAATTGGTTTTAATCTGACGATAAAATAGCTGACAAGAGTCATGTTTATATTAAAACTTAATATTTAAAAAGAAACACAATTAATTAAAAATCTATGTTGTAACGGAACATTTTGAAATAATGGAATTTTAATCGTTTTAATCTTTTAAAAATTAATTAACGTTTACGAAGTTTCTTTTTCTTGGCAATTCAACTGATTATAGTATATATTAATTCGAAAAAACGCTATTAAAAAAAAAAAGAAAACAAAAAACAATATTGTTTATATTAATTTTTTTAATTGCAACTTCCAGGTAAATTTTTGTTCAATATGTGTATCTAAATTTAAAAAAAATATATATATATTTTTTACTTATTTGAACTTATGTTTCATAAGGTAAAATCCATTGACAGCGTACGGACCGTACGGTGGTTATATGAGAAAATAAAGCTGTGTTCTGTGTCTTATGTTATACATTAGTACATTAGGGGTCATTTCGAGTTAAAAATTTATTTACTGCACCCATTTGAACTAGAGAAAATCATGATTTATGTCTCGTCTAAGTAACTAACGATGAATATCTAATATGAGTGCCTTCCTTGCTAGTGATTAATTTTATTTGTAATCAGCATCACGTGGCACTTGTCTGCTATAAAAGAGACTTAGTGCACACATGTTTTGGGGGGCTTTTTTCTCTTCGTCCCTTTTACAGCTCAAGCGTTATTTTTTGCATTTTTCTATCAAGATCCTTCCGGATCTACTATTACTATTATTCCTCAAAACTACCGGACCTTGTTGCAGGTTTTTTTTTTAATTTTTTCACAAGGTCGCAACAATCGCAACATCGGCTATCCATTGCAAAATTTAAGGTAAGGCATTCTCTTCTTATTTTTTCTTCTCTGTCGGTTGCTGCTGTTAGGTGAAAGACTTTTTTCTTTTTTTCCCCCCTGCTAAGGTCACCCCCTCCCTCTTGTGCCGATGCTTCCCATTGGAAATCGGCACACTTTGCAACGGAGTATCAATTACAATATATTTGTAAACCTTGATTAGTGAATAACTTCACTTTACCAGATGGAATCCACACACCGTTCATCACTACTTGATGAACAGAGAGTAACGAGAACTCTGGTAGATCTGACGCTTGAGAATCTCAGTTCTCTTCACCCCCTTGAAAGAAATGTGTTTGAGCTCTACAAATGTGACATTTTCAGTGGTTACAAGAGCTTTCGCAACTGGATAAGGCTATAACCAGGAGTTCCCCACGAGAAGAAGTGAGAGAACGATTAGCAGACAGCTTTTCATATAAAACCAATATAAATAAGGCTTTATCAGAACTGGATACCTCATTGCCTAGTTTTGATATTCCCGCTCCTGTGATGACGTCAACTCCATCTCCTGCTTCACCATCATCACCACGGCTTTGGATTGAGTTGGCTAAACCGAAAATAACATGTCCCGCTTTTAATGGACTTGATAAGGCCAACAAATTTGCCTTCCGTGACTTTTTAACGTGATTTGAATTTTGTACAGCTGGAATGAGCACAGACAAGGAACGATTGATATGCCTTGTGGGTCGGCCTTTCCACTTGAGCCATCATCTGTCAGAAAACGACCGAAACTACCACATGGCTGTTAACATACTGAAGGAGGAGTATTGGGACAGAGAAGGAATTCGAGAAGAAATCTTCAAAAAAATATTAAATTTCACACCAAAAATCGATAAGTCTTTCCAGCAAATAAAAGAATATCTTGCCCAGGTTCATTATGAACTGGGGGAATTAGATACAGATTATGGGTATGATTTTCTGATCGAGGATTCTGGAAGCGGAGCTCTGGTGGCACATATTTTATTTGATAGGATCCCAAAGGAGATCAGGGCTGAACTTATTAGGGGGTCAAACAGTCCATATCCTAGCTTGAATTGCATACTGCAAAATAGTAAGGACGTTATAAGAGCACTAATCCGGATTCGACCAACTTTGACTCCTCAAGCAGACTCCAGTTTACAAGTAAAAAGTAAAGTTCCGGCTTGGACAAAGGACACGACCAAGAGATCTGCCTTGGAAAGTTTTCATGCGGATATTAACATTGCAGACAATGTATATTATTGCAATTTCTGCACAAGGAATGGACAGGACAGTCTTAACTGCAAGATTTATCCATCCTATGATGAGTGCTTGATGCATTGTGGACAGCTCGGAATATGTGAATTTTGTACAGTTGTGGGCCATGATGGTGAATCCTGTCTTGGTGTCAAAGGATTTAGATATCCATGCAAGTTTTGCAGATCTCAGAAACACTTTTCATCTATGTGTCCTCATTTTAAATCGGAGGAAACCCAAGTAAATACCAGCATAAATGGTAAGATGGGAAACACACAGAACATTCTTCCTATGGTGAAGATCATCATCAGAAGGAGTAAATACTCGGTTTCTCTGAATTGTCTCATTGATTCTGGCAGTCAAAGATCCAATTTTTCAAAGGAAGTATTGGATCATCTGAGGTGTGACCCCAAGAACTTGGCAATGGAGGTTGTGACCTTTATATAGGGAGGAAACACCGAAAGTTCAAGCAGGTGACGGCTATTGTAAAGTTGTTTCCAGGAAGTTCTCCCCAACTACCCATTCTCATTGATGAGAAATTAAACCTCTCACATAAAGTGCCTGACTTGCCATTAGTCTGGAAAAATCTCAAGAAGAAGTATGAGTTCACAGCAGAGATAAGAAGTGGCTGTGTCCAATTGTGGGGTCTCATGGGAGTGGACTTGATTCAATATATGCACCCTATTAAGGTCGTAAGATGCATGAATGGCACTGCATGGCAGATTCCAACTGGAATTATCCCGTTTGGGAACACAAACCATTTCCTGCACGAGGAACAGATCAATCCCGGCAACACAGTTACCAACGTTCAGAACTATAATCAGATGGTCAAGGGTCATTCTTGCCCCAATTCCCTTGTACACAGCATTATGAATCCTGTACCTTCCTATTCAGATCCTTTTGCTGATATATTTGAAGAGAGTTCAGTAGATAGGGGATTAGAATGGATGTTCAGCCTGGAGTCTCTGGGCCTCCTGGAGGCAGAAACTATCTCAGATTATGATCATCAAAAAGTGGATGAATTCATGTGCAACATTGAATACTGGGATGGTCATTACCTGGTGAGGTTACCATGGCATGAAGATAGATTGCGGTGTGTCCACTCAAATCATCATGTAGCCCTTAAGGTTCTGGACAGGGTGGTCCAAAATTTAGGGAAGAAAAACCTCTACCAGGAGTATGTAAAAGTGTTTGAGGACCAGGAGAAAGAGGGAATAATCGAGCCCCCCAGAATGCCTACCTGAAAAGTATAAGGACTATGTATGGGTTCCTCATAGACCAGTGTTTAAGAACGAGGATACCAGCACAACGAAAATCCGACCTGTGTTCAACTGTTCCTTCAAAACTAACAATTTTATTTCGCTCAATGATGCGGCCTACCCTGGAGTTAATTTGATGGAAGATATGTTAAATCTGACATTACGGTCCAGTATGTCTTTCTGGCGGATATCAGGAAGGCATTTCTGATGATTTGCTTAGCACGGGATTCAGATAAAAATAAATTTTGCTTTTTTCTGAAAAAGGGGAACCAGTTAAGGTGCTACAGGTACACTACAATTTTATTCGGATTTAATGCTAGTCCATTTATCTTGAATTGTGTTTTAAAATATCACGCTAGACGGTTTCCATCGGACAGTTGCTCTGAAATGTTGCAATCCCACTTTTATGTGGACAATCTTATCAAAACGAGCAACTCTCCAAATCAATTAATAACCTTATATTCGCAAGCAGTGGAGAGACTCCAGAGGGGAGGGGTTGAACTTCAATCCTGCAACTCAAATAATCCGAGACTATGGAAATTAATGAAGGAAAAGGGCACACTGGTAAAACACGAATGCCCTTGGGAGAAAGCATTAGGTTATAGACATAACCCCAAAACCGATACCATTAGCATTGCCCACCGTGCATGTAACCCCAGAAGAGGAACCAAGAGGCAAATACTGTCCAATGCCTCCAAAATATTTTACCCTCTTTCTCTGTGTCTACCAGTCACCATACAAGCTCAAATTCTCATCAGCGAGTTGTGGAAGATGGGGCTGAGATGGGATGATATTATCCCAAAGGAATTTCAGTCTCGATGGGCATCCCTTGCGAAGGAATTATCAGAACTTGGTTCCATCAATTTTCAAAGACAAACCCTTAATGAATGTGTGAAAATTAACTTATTTCTATTTTGTGATGCCTCTAAAGGGGCATATGGGTTTGCGGCCTATGCTGCTCAGAGGGGGGCCTTTCTTCTTTAATTTTTTCCAAGGCCAAGGTAGCTCCACTAAAATCAAAAACTTTGCTTACGCTTGAGCTATTAGCCGCATTCCTGGCTATTAAATGTCTCCCAACATTACTGAGGGCATATCCTGGGGTAACTTTCAAAAGCGTGTTTGTTGCTGTGGATGCACAGATAGTTCTGTCTTGGTTATTAACCAAGCAAACGAACAATAAAAATATTTTTGCCAAAAACCGATTAAGAGACATTTCTCAACTAGAAGCTGAATTAACATCCGAATTTAAAATCTTTATTCACTACAAATACGTGCTCTCAGGACAGAATCCTGCTGATCTCATAACCAGAGGATTGTCTACTGCCAAATTGAAGAGCAACATAGAATTTTGGACTTCTGGACCATCTTGGATAAAAGAAGAACCAACTGCTTGGCCTGAGAATGCCTTGAACTGCTTAAGCCCTGCAAATAGGAGGATTGTGTCTTCGGTATATTACACCACAACGAGTGGTCTGGATGAGCCTATTGTCCCCTTTGAAAGGTATTCGGAGTTGTCTAAACTTGTGAACATTACAGCCTGTGTGTTTAGGTTTATTAATAATTTAAGGAAGGAAGAAGTGGATCCTATTACAGCGGCTCGCCTCCATCTGATAAGAGTAATGCAACAGCAGACCTTCTGTGAAGAATTGGAGTACTTGAGGAGGCCTTCTGGAAAGGCAGTACCTGAGAGGGTGGGCAGATTGGATCTGTTCTTGGATAAAGATGGAGTGATTCGTTCGGGAGGAAGAATTGGTAAGGTGTCAGTATATAAATACGAAGTTATCAATCCCATCCTAATAGCTAAGGACCACCGGTTGACCAACCTCATCATATTGGACTGCCACAAGCGTTGCAAGCACCTTGGCATTTCCACAACCTTGAATAAGGTGAGGCTGTCCGGCTATTGGATACCTCAAGGCAGACAGGCTGTAAAAAAGGTCTTATTTGGATGTGCCCTGTGCCGGAAATTTAACACTATCCCCTTCACCTTCAAGGATGACGGATTTACCCAAGCATCGGATTAATATGATAAAACCCTTCCTACATACCGGAGTAGATTATACGGGTCATCTGTGGGTCCTGAATGGTGGAGAAAGGACGAAAATGTATATCCTTGTATTCACTTGTTTGGAGGTGAGGGCAGTACACTTGGAACTGGTTGAAGACATGACGATCCACTCATTTTTGATGGCATTTATCCGATTTACTAACATTTATGGCATGCCATCACACGTATACATCGACAATACCAAGTCCTTTGTTGCAGGATGTGATATAATTCATGATGTATTCTCATCCAGTGAATTTAAGGAAAGTTTGAGTGCTTGTGTAATTCAGCACATTAAGATACCTCTACACTCACCCTGGTATGGAAGCGTTTGGGAACGATTAATTAAGACCATAAAATCTTGTCTGTATAAATTGATTGGCTGTGCCAGCTACTCTTATTTCAATCTGTTGACCATCCTCTCTGATCTTCAGAATGCTGTCAATGATCAACCATTGACCTATAGGAGCTCAACAAATCCAAGCTTAGAGATCATAACTCCGAATCATTTTTTGCACCCAACCGTCAACCCAAGGATAATATTGAGACTAAACAATTGGAGCATCTACCAAGTCGAACCTCCTTCCAGAAGACAGCTATTGGACTCCTTGACTACAAGAGACGAAGCATTAAAAATGTTTAAAAGGATCTGATACGAAGACTATTTACATGCCCAAAAGCAACCAAAGGAAACTGCATCTGGAGTCAAGATTGGAGAGATTGTAATAATTAAGATACCCAATAAAACTAGACCATTTTGGGCCTTGGGTAGAGTCACACATCTTTACCCAGGAGATGATGGATTGGTTAGATCTGCTCAAATCAAGCGAGGAGATGGATCCTTGCAGGTTCATTCTCTGAAACACCTCCATCCTTTGGAATTGTCGATTGCGGATCCTGTTGAGTGTCCTAGTTCGCTACTACAAAATCCAGATGACTCTGTCGATTCTGATGACCATTCGTCCTTTCAACCTGATGATCTTCCAGCAGAAGATAATTGTTGCATTTGGATCTGTCCTGGCTGCGACCAACCAGATGATGGTAGTGCCATGGTCTGTTGTGATCAGTGTGATAACTGGTATCATTTTTATTGTGTGAGTATATGTCAACCTCCACCAATCGAGGAAGGATGGTATTGTCAGGATTGCCTGAACCAGAGAGACGACTAATAAGTAAACCCTCTCAAGCCTGGTCATGATGATTAATATTTTTTTTTATCCTTTATTTTATTTATTGTTATCATTATTTTTTAATTTTTATTTTTCTTTCTTTTTTTTGAGATGGGAGAGTATCAGAAAAAGTTACGGTACTCACCTTCCTGCAGCTTTTGGCGGAGATGCTTGAAACTAGGAAGTGAGTGCCTTGCTAGTGATTAATTTTATTTGTAATCAGCATCACGTGGCACTTGTCTGCTATAAAAGAGACTTAGTACACATATGTTTTGGGGGGGCTTTTTTCTCTTCGTCCCTTTTACAGCTCAAGCGTTATTTTTTGCATTTTTCTATCAAGATCCTTCCGGATCTACTATTACTATTATTCCTCGAAACTATCGGACCTTGTTGCAGGGTTTTTTGTTTTTTTTCACAAGGTCGCAACAATCGCAACATCGGCAATCCATTGCAAAATTTAAGGTAAGGCATTCTCTTCTTATTTTTTTCTTCTCTGTCGGTTGCTGCTGTTAGGTGAAAGACTTTTTTCTTTTTTTTTCCCTGCTAAGGTCATCCCCTCCCTCTTGTGCCGATGCTTCCCATTGGAAATCGGCACACATTCGATGAAAAAAATTTTTTTAATTATTACTGGTCTATTTTGCCCTTCTTTTAAATGGTACAAAAGTTATATTGATAATATTAATCTATATATATAAAAGCGAAAATGTATGTATGTGTGTATGTTTGTGTGTCTGCTAAAAACTTTCGACAGACACAATAAAAATTCACAAACTCGGTATCATATTGAAGCTCCATCCTTCGCTCAAAAAATATCGAAAAATTGGCCAAAAACGTTCATTTTTTCACCCCGAAATCGACAATTTTCGACAGGGGGGAGTCAACAAAAACGGTCCTCTCGTGACGACGACCGGTTCTACGCATGCGTCAGATGACGTCATGACTTGATTTACTTTAAATAGTTGAAGAACTGACTAAATTTCATGTACGTCACGTTAGCTCAGTTGGTTAGCGCATTGGTTTGTTATCTAAACGTTTTGGGTTCGAATCGTGGTGTGAGATGTCTTCTTTTTTTTTTTCGATTTTTTAAATTTAAATATTGAACCAGTGTTATTTAAGCCATTTTTCACGTAACATTCTTTTTTCTTCGCTTATTCTTAGCGACACCCAAAAACACCCGGGTACCCACCGATTTTTTAAATTTTAATATCGAAATAGGCTTATTTAAGCCATTTTTCACATGTTTTCTTTTGGTTTTAACATTCGTTTTCTGTTTTCTTTTTTGTTTTTCGATTTTTACATTTAACATCGTTCGTTTGCCTTACGTTAGTTTTATTTTCGATTTTTTTATTACCCCCCCCCCCCCGCTTAAGTTTTAATGTTCGTTACCTGGTCATTGACCTCATTTGCTGAATAGCTATTGCTTACATCGTGGTCATCATAGTAATGTTCTACAACTTCCGTGCGGGCACTTGTCAATTTGGTTCTTACTTAAATAAATTCAAACATCTTTCGGTAACTCATTCTGGCTGGCCGAACGGTTCATGTTTTTTTCACATTTTATTTTCAAACTTCGCCTCAGGGCTTCAGACTCGATCCTACCCCCCCCCCCGGTTTCTTTTTTATTTAACAGCACACACACCTCCAAACATCCAGGCAACGCCAGGTACCCCCGCTTGTTTATAATAAAGTTACATCATGTTACATATAGAGTGGGGTAATTCTGTGGTGACCTTTGGCAGTCCCTAATGTACACAAAACTAAAAATAAATAAACTGTAGCAATGAAACAATGTCAAAACTACAAAAAAATAAATAAACTTATTTTTTAACGACCCTTCAATAAGTCAAAACAGAAATTTCAATGTTAATAAATATTTAAGCGTATCTTTATCTTTAATGGTTTGTATGTGTATACTGTCATCACCGGGATTTACGAAATTGGCCTCATGGATGTCTGTATATGCCATTTTCGGTACTTGTACAGTTTAGTCAAGACATTAAAAAATGAAAATATCGAAAAAAGTTTAAATTTCATGTATCCGTTATGGAACAAAGTTCTCTGAAAAAAAATTTCATTTAATTTCATCAAGTAGTTTTTTTTTTTTACAGCAGCGAAAAACAGTTTGTTATGATACCGAACAAAATGTTTGATTTTTAGGAAGAAAAGCTAGTATTAAAGATGGGAAGGGGTGTCAGCGCTTTAACTGAAGTTATCTCCCTTTGGCATTTCTAAAATTCAAACAATTTTTTTTTTAATCCAAGATGGCTGCCTGCAATGCGCTCTCATAAAAACGTGTTTTTCCGCTGTAAAAAAAAACAAAACTACTAGATGAAATTAAGTGAAATTTTTTTTCGCAGAACTTCGTTCTATAACTGATACATACAATTTTAACTTTTTTCGGTATTTTCATTTTTTAATGTCTTGACTAAACTGTACAAGTACCCCATTTTCATATTCATTTAAACCTTCATAAGCAGCCCAACCATCTGATGTAATACGCGTCTTTGGTAAAATCCGTGATTGAATTATTGGGAACAATGTTTCTCTATCTCTTCGTTCTATTATGGTTTAAGTTACATTTATTGGAGTATCTGTCCAGTGGCCCGAAGACCCAGATACTATCTCTAAATCTAATTCTGTTATATTTCCTCTTGAAAAAAGTATGGTTTATCTATTTCTACTTCATTGGGAGTATTGTCTCTATCTACACCACCAAGCAACATCGGCTTGTTTAAAATGTCCTGGTCACACACTTCTCTAATGAATTGTTTCCAATCTACGACAGCGTGCGATTTGCGCGAGCCTTTTCTAGTCTCACACAAAAACACGCGTTCACATTTCAAGCTATATTACTTGTCATATACATACGCACACACAAACATATGCGCCCACATCCACACACGTACATATATTCACATTCGCGTACATACACTCACATTCACAAGTATACGCACACACGCTAACGTACACACATGTACGTATGCACACAAGGACAACGTCGCTTCCCCTTTCAAAGGAAATCCACACACTTGCTACTACGTGGGACAAAAAGCTATCAGACTGTACGTACACTTTATACACTTTCTCTGAATTGGATTGACTTTCTCACTCTATCTCCCCTTTGGCTTTGGTCCATCAAAACAGATATGTGCGCGACTCTCTACTGAGCTTAACCCTCTCTTTCTACAGGCCGGCTTGCTACTTCACGTTTCTCTATTGAATTCCCCTTTCCTTCCACGCGCGTAGTCGTCAACGGCTGAATGAACACGTGTACACCCAAGACTTTCATTTCTCAACGGAAAATAGACGACATGTTTATTTTATTCCAGCATTTCATTTTTTTGTATCCTTTATTCAATTCGTTTCATTATTTTTTCTTGTAGCGAGTTTAGGGTATTTATATCCTGGTCTGCAACAGATTCAACACAGATTTCCTTCTTAATATCATAATGCTTCAGTTCCATACTCCGACAAAAAACTATCAGAATTATCTGCCTTATTTTGCAAACGATTTTTAAAAAAAAAAAAAATCCTTTCCGTACGCTATTTCTTGACTGACAGCCATGACATAACCATTCCCATCCGTCTGTGCGTTTTCTTTAGGCTAAAATCCTAGGTACTTCACAGGCTGAATTCCCAGCGTAGTTGTACAACCATCACCCCTGCATAATTTGTATACTGATAGGTTTTTTAAATTTTTTTTGTCACTGGATTATTATTGATTGGACACTAATTAACCAGATTATGCAAAAAAGAAAAAAAATCATTATTTCGACATTTGAAAGGGTTCCTCACTTTTTAGTTACAACGTTATGGTAAATCAGTCACCCATTTTGTAACCAATAAAAACGCGGGTATATCAAAACCATAGAAAGTAAAAATGACATGTGCCTACTGCAATGTAAGTCAGAAATATTTTTGTTTCTTCAAAGAAAAAAAGATAGAATGAACATGACTTTTTTCTATGTTAATGAAAATAATGTTTCGAGCTTTTTTTTTTTTTTTTAACTTATTTAGTTTTTGGGGTTTGTATTACTGTACACATAGATTCGAAAAAATTTTCAAAAAACAAATATATAACAAATAAATGTTATCAAAGGTAATATAAGTTACTTTTCTACCTAACTGGATATGTTCTTAGTGTTTTTATTTAATGTAACATGTTTTTTTGTTTGTTTTTTTAATTAAGTATTATAAATTTCACTAACATGCTGAAGAAATATTTCATAATTTTCCATCCCGTTGTCAATTTTCATATCGTACACCTCCCGATACATTGCTTCGTCAACATGCGACCATTTCATATCTCCTGAAGACACTTCCGTATTTAGAAAAAAAAAAATGGGTGACCGATTTACCATAACGTTAAAACTAAAAAGTGAGCACCCCTTTCAAATGTCGAAATGATTTTCTTTTTTTTAAATTTTTTTTTTCCTAATCTGGTTAATTAGTGTCCAATCAATAATAACCTATCAGTATAGAAATTATGCAGGAGGGGGTGATGGTTGTACAACTCCACCGAAATACCTATTAATCCAAGGGAAACCGCAAAGTATAACCCATCTTCAGAAATTTTTGGCAAAATTGAACTAAATGTCCAATTTAAATCTTTAATTTCTAGTGGAGTTAAGACATGGTCTACAAAACGCTCTTTACAAAACCGAAAACGTCTTAAATTTGCCATGTTAGCCCTCCTTAAAAATCTTATTTATATAGTTTATCTGTCTCAAAGATTTACAGCTTTCAATTAAAAATTGGAAAAAGAAAAAATTTTCAACAACAAACTTAGACACAAGGGCCTATAAGAAATTGAGGAGGGGAAGGTGCAGAGTCTTTGTAACTAAAGTAAAAAATATAAGAAATGAAGACTTTGGAGTCTTACTCTTGACTGGCAACATTTACCATAATACTTTTTTTTGTGTGCATGTGTATGGTAAAAAGTTCAATTTCATTAAAACAGTCTCTAAATTAAATATAAAAACAGTTCGTGGAGTGTGGAAGGCTAATCAAAAAGTTCATTTCAAAAAATAAAATATAAATCCTATTGGGTTGTTAGTATGGACCCCCCCGTACTACTCTAAATGACTAGACCCCCCCCCCTACTGTTTTCTGGGGGACCGAAAACAAGCAGGGAGATCCCCAATGGGGAGTGGGGAGAAGTCTTAATAGGAGTGGGAGAAAATACAGCAACAGGTGGAGGGGGTTGGAAGGTGACCTCTGAGTAGGGGATGACCGGGGATATTAAAAATAAAAATGTGGTGCAAAAGGGAGGTGGGCAGACTCAGAGGTTCTCTAATACCAAAAAATAAAGACAGCAGCGGGATCTCGTTTGTACCACCAGTCAAGAGTCTCTTTAATGTAATATTGCTAAACTAAGCGGGATGGGTTCCGAAGGACCCAGCACCGCTCGTGCCATGCTTAAGGAAGGAACACGTATTCAAACTTGGCTTCTCGATGGATGCACAAACTGGTGTTGTGTACCCACCTCTTATTAAACTCCACTCAAGGCAACCTCCTCCAATCGCATCTGATCTTTACTTTAAGTAGATGTTTAAAGTAGACGATCAGATCCCGATCTGGAACAGATGTCCCTTCGCGGACCAACTTGAGGCGTGTGATCCAGATCACCATATGCGCTACTGCTAGGATCGCCAGGAAAATCATTCTTTCTTCCCTGGGGAATGGCGGCTCCATGTTGTAGACAAAATATCCTTCGTCGAGATCGAGTGGCCACTCACTATCAATGCGAGCCATTACCTCTCCGACGTACTCCAATAGGGCCTGGATCCGGCTACAACGAAAAAATGCATGCTCGACCGATTCGAGCTTGTGTTCGTCGCAGCGTGGGCACCAGGCCCTTGTTTGTTCTTTGTACATGCTTAATTCATCGAAGAGGGGCAGTGCTTTTCGAACCAGTCGCCAGGCCAAGGAAAATTCCGAGTTAGTCAGAAAATCCCGTCCCAGCACCCAACTCCATTGACAGCAGATAACCTCCATCGACCATCCCATTCGCAGTGCCCTCCACTAACTCCCGATAAAGTCTCTTCCTAGGCTGATCGAGGACACTAACTCTAAGTGCGGTCCAGCATTCGGAAAAGAACTTGGACTCCCCCCTCGGTTTACAATGACCTTCTACCGAGGGGTCGGGTTTGAGATTGGGAAACGAGTTCTCAACTGCAGGGACCCAAGGAGCATTCTCCTCTAACAAACAACCCAGGAAAGCCAATCTCTCTGCATTTTTATAACACAAGAGACTGGGCTGGCCCAGGCTTCCCTCGCTTGGACTCTGGACATAGACCTCTCTGCACACATAATGCTTACCCTCGTCCCACAGAAGTGAATCAAGGTACTTTTGTAAGCGGGTTAGGCGTTGTGAAGGGAGAGGAAATACAGACAATCGGTAAAGGATGAGCAGGAAGACGTATGTAGCACACGCCTCCGCCCGACCCTTCAAGGACAATTTCCTTCAAATCCAAGTCTTGACAGACGATTTGACCTTGCCATATACTTCCGACCAATTTTTCTCCAGCTGAAGCCCCGGTCCAAACCAGACACCGAGAATATGGACCAGCCCATCGGTCAAGCTGAAGATGCCTGGAAGCGAGTTTACTCCGGTCCACGCTCCCAACTGCAGGCTGACAGACTTTCTGTGGTTGAAGACAGCCCCTGTGACTTCTTTGTATCGAGCAAGCACCTCGACCACCGCTTGAACGTCCGTGGTGCAAGACACGAACACGGTGACGTCATCGGCAAGCGCAGAACCCCTGGCTTGTGTGCCTCCAGGTGAAGCAATTCCACGCAGGACTGGTGTAGCCACCTTGTCCATTAACTTGCGAAGGAGGGGTTCCAACACCAGGACGTACAAGAAAGGTGATAGCGGACAACCCTGCCGCACTAACCGGGAGACGGCGAATGACTCCGACAGCTTACCGTTGATTTGCACCGCTACCATCGGCCTATCATACAGGACAAAGATCCACTTGCGGAAGTCCGGATTAAATCCGGCGGCCTCTAGCACAGATCTCAGGAACCGATGGTCGACCCTATTGAATGCCTTGGACTGATTCAAACTGATCAGCACGACTCCGGTGTTGTCTTCTATTCCCTCTATGATCGAGCGGATCAAATGAACATTGTCTTGAATCGATCTCCCCTTCACAGCATAGTTCTGGTCTGGTTTGATCAAGTCAGTGATGATAATCTGGAAGTGCTTCGTAAGAACCTTTGCCAAAATATTTAACTCTGTGTTTAGCAGAGTCAAGGGCCTAAAATCGTCAAAATTTTCCATCCCACCATGCCATTGACCTTTTCTCAGCAATCTGATCACTCCCTTGGTCATCTGTCCAGGGATGGAACCCTGAGCAAACCAATGGTTGAACACATCCTTCAGAATAGGGACCAACATGGGCGACAGCCTCAAGTAGAACTCATAGGGTAAACCATCAAGCCCCGGGGAATTGTTGTAGCCGACCTACTTCAATGCAGTAATGACCTCATATTCCATAACAAGACCATCACAGCTAGCCGCCGTGAGGTGGGACGAGTCGGCCAAATAGCTGTCAAACTCTTCGACCCTGAGTCTGGGTAGTTGGGTGAAGCACTCTGATAGATGCTCCCGAAACCCCTCACAGATCTCCCGAGTTGACACGAGGGCGTGTCCTTCCAGGTTATGTATTTTCCGAATATACCCGTCCGAACCACGCTTTAGAGCAGCCTTACGCTCAACAACGTCAATGTTCACAGCTTCGTTAGAAACTTTCATTAACCTAACCCTAACTACTTGACCTTCATACCGCTTGCTAGCCAAGCGGCTGAGGTCTTGTTTAGCTAGTGCTATCTCTAGGGGACTCCCCCCCCTCCACCGCCCGGGTCAGCTTATCCTCTGTACGCTTCTTTGCCTTAGCCTTATCTAACGTGAGGCGTTAGCTGTACTGGACAGAAAAGCATCTAATTTTGGCCTTAAGACTAACCCACCACTTACTCCCTGTAACCGCCCCCACTAAAGCCCGCTGAATTAATTCAGTAACCTTCAACCGGTAGTCCTCCAGCTCCAACAAGGTGCTGTTGAACTTCCAGTACCCGGCTAGTTTAGGCCTAGCACTTAAGTTCAAATGGGGCATAACAAGTTTATGGTCCGAGTGTCCTAACAAGTGGAATGTGGGGCAAGATAGAAAGTCTACATCGCCTCTTCTAACTAACATCCGATCCAAGTAAGTACTCGGATGGGAAGGCACTACAGAATGCCATGTCCACATCTCCCGCCCTGGGTTATCCAGACGAAATCTGTCGACGAGGTCACACAAAGCCATCAGGTCAGACAGACTGTTGTCATACCACACCAACCTGCTAGTCCTCCCTGACCTTATCTATATTGGGATCAATGATTGCATTCCAATCACCCATTAAAACTAACCGTTCCAGATCCACTAGGAAGCCCTCCAACCGTCGAAAAAAGGATACCCTCTCTCCATGAGAATTGGGAGCATAAACAGCGACAATCCGAAAAACGCTGCAATTAATGGCAACATCAATAACGAGCACCCACCTGTCCTTGCCTGCGTGAACAACATTCACAGACACTGACAGGGTGCGACTCACTAACAAGGAGATTCCACGACTATAAGTATTACCATATGCTGAGTAAACATCGTAGTCATTTACCAGCACCTGATAATCCTCGTCACAAACAAAGTGGGTCTCCTGAATAGCAGCAATATCTACCTTAAGGGACACCAAGTCTCTCACAACGCGTGAGACACCTTATGCCCCTCACAAGTGGCCAAGTTCAAAGACATGATCACTTACCTTAAGCAGTGTAACAGACGGGTCTGAAATCCTTGACAGTCAGGATGTGGTAGGCCTGGCCAAGGCTTCCAGTCTTCTGCAGGCTGTCCATCCTTGGCCACGCCTCCCACATCCAGGGAAAAGATTAGTTTCAATGCCCTGTATAGTGATGGGTGGACGTAGGTGGGGGTTCTATCTTTGCATTTCACAAGAGTCTTTATGAGCGAAGGATGATCCATTTCAACCAACTTTAGGCCTGGTATCGCGTCCTTTGCTGCCTCCAACATTGACCAGAGGGCTTCTGTTCTAGAGTCCTTGTTGTTTCTTACGAAAGTGGTCAACATTGGAGCATCTGGGAATTGGGTGGGATCGGTGACATTGCTGCTCCCGATGTACACCAGGTCCCTGAGTTTGTTGTGTTGGGCCTTCTGCTTGCCCTTCAATTCATGAGCTATTGGCAGAAAGCTCCGGGCAGGAATGGAAGTTTTTTGGTTCACTCCGTTGTTTTCTCTTTATCCAGAGGAGGAGTGGTCGGGGTGCTTCATGGCGGAGGGGATTGCATCTCTTTGCCCTTCCTGTTGCAGATAAGTCTCTGGGGGAAGTGGGTTGGGAGGGGGTTGGTTGCTCTGGCTGTGAGGAGATTGGGGGTTTAGGGGATTCAGCCTCGGCATTTATCACAAAGTCTTTCTTGAGGGGTGTGGGGTCATTCTTTGTCCTCCTGCTCTTCTTTTTCCTGGACCTTTTTGACTCTGTTGCTGATGCATCAGTGACTTTGCTGACTTCTTCCTCAGACACCACTTTCTTCTCCTCAGACTCTTGTAATTTCCTTTTGGTCGAGGAGGAGGGAGTATCCATGTCCATGGGAGTTGACATGACTGTTTGGTCTCTGGTCACCAATTGCTTGGACTGATTTTTGCCCTTTTTGGTGACCGTCGACCATCCGCCTTCGGTTGTTGAAGCAGACTGCACTGTGGCTGAAGATGTGGGTGCAACTGCAACTGGGGCTTTGGCTGAGGGCTGGATGTTCCCTGTGGCCTTGGTGGCGGTTTTTCCGGTGGTCTCTTGGGGCAGTCCTTGGCCATATGACCCTGCTTCTGGCAGTGCCAGCAATGTGGCTTCCTTCCTTCCACTATAATCTAAAGGGTCCATTTGCCAAACTTCAACATTGCTGGAACCTTATCGAATTTGGCCCTGTCCATAATCATCAGTAATTTATAGTACCCGGTCATAACATTCCGTTAAAAATCTTAGTAATGATTAGCTATTTAGCCGATAGCGACAACATATGAAATTCAATTAGCCAATTAAAATGTTGATCTTTCGAATAGCCAACAATGAACAAGTTGTTTTCGATTAGCCAATGAGAAATGTTTACCTACTTTAAAAAAAAAAAAAAAAAAAAAAAAAAAAAAGAAAGACTTTTTCTATAAAGATTTTTTTTAATTTAATAAAAAATGATTTTATTTACAAGAAAATATGGAAATGTGCTTAATTAAAATAAAAATTCAATTAGCTAAGTTGTTGATCTTTCGAATAGCCAACAACGAACAAGTTGTTTTTGATTGATTAATGATAAATGTTTACCTACTTAAAAAAACACTTTTTTTTTTTATAAAGATTTTTTTTTTTAATTTAACAAAAAATGATTTTAAGAAAATATATAAAATTGAAAAACAAGTTTTTATT
Organism: Euprymna scolopes; assembly: GCF_053919585.1. Lineage (NCBI taxonomy): Eukaryota > Metazoa > Mollusca > Cephalopoda > Sepiida > Sepiolidae > Euprymna > Euprymna scolopes. Next base: position 70,360,285 of record NC_136510.1, read on the forward strand.
ATCATTTTTATATGGAAATGTACTTAATTAAAATAAAAAAAAGTGCTGAATGAAATTAGTGATAGAAATTGCTGAACCAGTTTGTTTACTAACGGTTTTGTGTACGTGTTAATTAACAAGTTTAATTATTTTGTTATTTAACATTTTTTCATTGTTAGTTTTTTTTAATATAGTATTGTTCAGGTATTCGTGTATTATTATTTTTTATTAACTTATGGAGAGGAGGTCTTTTTTTTTATATACTTAAAATTGTCATTGTTCAAGTGATTTTTTAGCGTCCTAAATTATTTATTGCAATTTTTTTTTTTTTTTTTTTTTTTTTTTTTTTTTTTTTTACATGGTAGTCACCACTTATCAAGGTCCGGAAGCCACTTGGGGATAAGGGTTATTGTGTGTACAGTAATCAATGGGATAATATCGTAGTAATCGGTAGTAATGGAAATTTGATAAAGTGTCTTACTTAAGGAGGCGGTTTATCAGGAATTTGTTTATATTGGACTTGAGACATCCAAGTTGTAGTCAGGTGGGAAACAAGCAAATAGAACAGAGTCCCATAGGCGTGCACTTCTAAGAAAGAAGCTTTGTTCATGGAATATACGTTTTGATTTAGGCACAGATATAGAGTGGGGAAAACTATTGACAGTGGTTTCAGCTAGACGGGTGTTTTTCATGAAATATTGGCGGGGGGGGCAGAGATTCGAGCTCAAATGAGCACTTGCTATGGAAGTAACGATAAAACAAAGACAGGCTCGCAACGTCTCTTCTGTGAAAGAGAGATTGCAGGGAAGAGAAAAGGGCATCCCCCACTAAGCCACGAAATCTATTTTGTACTCTGTCAAGGCAGAATAGGCTGTTTTTAGCAGCTCCTGCCCAGATGTGGCAACAGTACTCCATCCTTGGATGTACTTGGCTTTTATATAGATAGAGAATTGCATCAGCAGTGAGATATCTTTTGGAGCGGTAGAAGGATCCTACCATTTTTCCAGCCACCTTGGCAACAGACTTAATGTACGTGCTCCATTTCAGATCAGGAGTAAAGGTCAATCCCAGAAGCTTGTCAAAACATGGAGCCTCCCCAAGACGAGAGCCATCCATTTCAATTGATGCCAGATGGGGATCAGAGCGTTGATGGTGTAAAGATAGGAGCTGGTTTAATTTAGTCAATGGGAATTATTTCCCTTAGATAATCCTCCTCTAAAACATTTCAAATCATTATACAACAATGTATATTAACCCTAACCCTAACCCTAACCTCATGCAAACGCCCATTTTTGAACTTCACTGTTCCCAGGGTGTTTTATTCAGCAGTTCATTTTTTTTTTTGCAGGTTGCTCTGATGAACAGTTATGTCTATATTTATGACTTTAATCGGTTATTTTGGATAATCATGTTATGTTCTTTTCATCAGGTTGCGATCCTGGATATGACCTTAAACATTATCCAATGGTGAGGCCCCAGCTTGCGAGCTTTGGGGAGTGTGGAGCCACCCTTTAATTGCCATTGCTCCCAGGTCCACTCTGATCCGGAGTGAAAGTACCTGTTAGGGTCCCAACTATGGGTTAAATAGAAACTGACTTGGAAAAACATGTATTCTATTAAAAAACTTATCTTCAAAATAACTGGTACTGGCATTAAATAGCCTGAAAAAGGTTGATATGCCATAAAACAAAAACAGCCAACCATCAGGTTGCTTTACTTCAACAAACGCTAATTTTATTTTTAATGATCGATCATGTAATTTTTCAGACTTCATTATGCTACTTTGGGCAATCTTTTCTAAGCTTTTAGTCTTGCTATATATTTATTATTCATTTCTCAGCAATGTGATAGCTATGGAATTTGGTTCTTAGCGTGATTTCATTTGATCATTTTCATTAAGGCAGGTGTTATTTCAATTTCTTTATTGCTTGTTTAAGTCAAATTTGTTTAGCCCCTTGCCTCTTTGACGATATCTTCCCTTTGTAACATGTTCATTGTATTTCTGTGCAATTTAAGGCTAAGTTTGCCACTACGTTTTTATTAACATGTCCATTTCTTGGACCGTTGTCACAAGATATCATATTCCTTCAACCATTTTAGCCTTCACTTTTCCCTTTTCTTCTTTTCTTAATATTTACTTGTTTCTTCTCCATTGCAGTGAAGTTCCTCCCTTTTTATTTCATGTGTTCTTTCAGATTTTTACCCGAGAGGAATAAATTATTGTTTTTCTTCAAATAGAAAGCATTTGATTTCCCCTTTTGTGAATCTGACTAAACTGGTTGTCTAAGCAAGATGTTGATTAGCATTTTGACAAGCGCAGCACCGCAGCACAGTTATGTGGATACATCTCAAAAAATCTTGCAGAAGTTTGTGAGCAAATAAACAAAAACTATAAGCTTCTATTAAGTACTAGCTGACTTGGCAGCTTGCTAATTGCTCTACAAAGTTCACTACTTCAAACATTAATTTAAAATAAACATTTAATTCAAACTGTGATATAAATACAAAACAAAATCTTTCTCATTTTTTCGTACAAATATTAACGTTTTGTTAATTCTTATACACATTAAGTTTAGTTATCTTTTAAATTTGGCCAGAAAGAAAGGAAACCATTTAAAAATAGATTGCAATTTGTCGAAAATAAAGTTTGTTATCATTATCATATTTATTTTAATGTCCGCCTTGCATGTCAACATGTATTGAATGACTTTATGAAATTGATTTCCAAACAAACCTGACTCTAACCAGGTCTTTATTTATCTCTCTTTCGTTCAAGTCAATTTTATCACTTCCTCCCATGTTTTCTTTGGTGCTTCCTAGTAAAATGAACCTACTGCCGCAACAACTCATCCATTCTTTCAACATGCCCATACCATCAAAGTCTCCTGTTCTGCACACATCTGCTATACTATGAAGATTTAATCTTCCTCTAAAATCATAAGAACCAAACTTGTATTTAAGATTCACATTTCACATCCATTGTATCATTCTCATATCATTTTTCTCCAAGCAACACATGTCCTCAACCCTCACTGGCTAGATTTTACTACCATACATCACACTACATACACATGCCTGATAGTCTTCCCTTAGTAGACAGTGATAATGATCTGCTGATTAATAACTCTTGTAATCACACTAGCACCTGCTCCACTCGTGCTCCATTGGTAACAAAACTTTTGAATAACCTCAATAGCTTTGCCATCCAGATGTACTTTCTCCACATCTGAATTCTCAGCCATTTTCGGTGTCTTAGATTTTTGCATGCAAACTGTCCTTTTACAGAAAGGAATACAAATGCTTAATATTTGTCGAAACATGACTATTATATAAAAATTGATATCACATATACCTAAGCAGTATATAAAAACAGTGTTCAATAAACTTTAAATATTTTTTTTTTTTTTTTACTTTAATGTTAGTGTGAGAAACAAGCCCAACTTTCGGATTTATTCATTCAGATAATTTTTCAATATTATTATAATAAATGAAGAGACTTTTTTATTTTTTTATTTTTAGGCATATGTAAGAAGAGTGTTTGAAAAGGTACTAGCCTGGGTGCCCGGAGGTGTGTGTGTTGATCAAAAGAAACAAAATGGTAGTAGGCAAGCAGGCAGGCCCGAAGGAGGAAAAGAATGTGAAAAAAGGGGGGGGGAAAAAAAACAAACATGACGTCTTTGCCGTTGCATTCATCGCCAACTGGAAGTGACAAAGGTTTAAATTAAGGCTAGTCAATCGAAAAGAGGGGATGACTTTTGAAAATATCAACAAAAAAAGTGACCAATTGAGGGTGAAGGAATTAATGTTTTTAACTAATTTTTCAATATTTGTCATCTGAAGGGTCAAGCTTCAAAATGACAATGATCTCATGAAAATCCGTCGCCTCTGTCGAAAGTTAGGCAGACATACAAACATACATACAGTTAAACAGACAGGTGAGATTTATATTATAGATTACAGTTTATAATTTTCAAATGATTAAAAAAAATAAATAATGATAACAGCTGTGGATTATGGGCATATCTAGTCAACCTATAAAGGGTGGGTCAGAAACATGTATATATTCTTTTGTTTAATAGGTATAAAACACCTGTTATTTCTGCCCCACCCTGTATAAATGTTCACGTGTATCATATTTCGTTGTAGGTGTAGACATGCACTGCAATTGCACGTTTAACGGGCTACATTGTTGTAATGCATGTGAATAACAGATTTGCTGGGATTGAATAATATCCAAGTAAGTGGAGTAAAACCACCCAAGAAATGCAAAATATCTGATTAGGGATGGACTAATAAAATTTGTCCATTTGGAAGATACAATGTTCCATACTGTAGTTATAACTACGGCTATGACAACAGCATCTTCTTTTCATTGTTTTGACTCTCGAGTGTGTATCCGTTGATATCATATGCTTTTATATAGAGCAATGTGGTTATCGGTTGATTAACTGTGTCTAATTGTATCGGATATATAGTGAAAAGAATATGCTGTTGTCATAGCCCTAGTTATGACCCACTTGAGTGTTCCCATAAATATCCAGTTAGATACGATACCTCTTAGACAGTATTTTTTTTATGTTCATAGATTGACAGTTGATCATCTCAAGTAATTTTTTTCTGGTGTGGTCATAGATTATCTCTATATTCCAACCGATGGGTAGGGGTTGTAATTGATTTTCTGAATGTCTTGTAGGCAGTTGAGTTTGTGTGTCTTTCAGAAATAAATGAACCCTGAGGCTCTAAGTTATTAGACTTATGTTTTGATTTGGATGAGCTAAGAAGTCTCATGTGCCAGTCCTTCAGTAGAAGGAAACGAGTATCATTAAAATCTAGGGGGAAAAAAAAAATCTTTGTTGCTGATTTTAAACTGAAATAATTATTTTATTTGGAAGGAGAATTCTTTTGTTGCAGTACTGACTATGGGCACAACTGAGATTCACAATTGGAGTTGAGAGCCAACTCTAGACCAGCAAACAAGCATATAATCCTAGCCTGCTCACTGAATGCACACAGACGTAAATTCATAGTAAGTAACAATTTTTTAAGAGTTGACGTATTACATGCAGGGGAGATAGTGCACAGATATTTGACTGAGGTAGAATTGCTGATCCATTCATTAATTTTTTTATGTTAAAAACATCAATACGCAAAATCATTTTCACTGAAAAAATAAAAATAAAAAACAAGTCCTGCAAAATAAAATTGAATAAAAATAACAGAATTTAAAATAGAATTCACTTTCAAATCTCTTAAGATAATTAGGATTTTGAACATGTGTGCAGTCCAAGTTAAGAATCAACATTTTTTTCCAGCATTATACAAGACATAGCAGAAAAAAAAACAAAATACTTCTCAATATTCATTTATTTATATCTTCATCAACATTGGTCATCTCCATAAAAAAAAAAAAAAAGTTATATTCATGTTTTTTTTTTTTTTAATCTTGAATTTAAAAAATTAATTTATATGAAAAAACACACATGGGGAAAGAGGAAAATAAAAAAAAATTTTTTTTAATCTATGTATATATCATTACTACAATAACTAAAAAAAATTTTTTAATTAAAATATTAAGGCAGGAATGTCAAACATTAATATTTCGAAACTGGTACAATAGAAGAAAAGACAGAAAATACATAAATATTTTTTTAATAATTTTTTTTTGTTTAATTTCATTTATTTTAAATATATTTTTGTTGAGATTCAACAGTCGTTCATTATTAATAATGGATTACAAAAAAAAAACAACTTTTTTTTAATTGCTAGCTGACCATTTTCATATCAACACCGAACGTTTTCGGCCATTGACATAACAATCCAAACTACATTTCCTGGACAAATACAACAACCATTGAATAAATAATGTGATGGTGGTGGGGGCTTAGACCTCTTTGAGGAGAGAGGGAGTGCTAGTAGATTTTGATCTACAGTCATGAATGCTTGGAAACAAATGGAAATTTCAGGGTGGGAATTCCCAACCTGATCCCATTTTTTTTTTTTTTTTTTTTTTTTTTTTTTTTTTTAGTTTTTTTTCAATTAGTTGTAGAAATTTTGTTGTTCTTATAAATCAGGGGGAAAAAAAAGTGAACAGATTCAAATGACCTCTTCAAATCACAACTAGTTGAGGGTCACAGCAGCAGAAATTCAAAGACAGTTACAGTGGATAATATATTATTACATACTAGCGGGGGTACCCGGCGTTGCCCGAGTGTTTGTTTCCGGGACGGGGGGGGGGGAGTTTTAAAAAATGTTATGGTAGGTAAGTAGGAAGGATCAAACCCGGAGTCATGAGTAAAAGTAGGAAAATAAAGTGTGAAAAAAAACAAAAAAAAAACATCTGCAACGTTAACAGTTCGGCCACCAAGAAAAGTCCATTCCAGTTGTTTAGGAAAAAAAAAAAAAAAAAAAAACGACTACGGTAGGTCGGCGCGAACGTGAAAATATAATGTGAATTTTCCAGCACGCTAACCACTACGCCATAGAGCACTGCAGCTTAGTTTAGTGATTTTAAATAACTTCACATGAAAGAACTATGAAGCCAAACCGGTGTTCTCTTCTCAACTGTTCCTTGTGAACGATCCCCAAACGGTGTTAAGTGGTGGCAGGGGGAGGAGGAATTTATTAGAGAGAAAATATTTTACCACTTCCATTGATCTTAACCGATTTTGGCCGTGACTTCTCAGCAGAAAAAGTATAGAAATCTAAGATTATCGAGGAATTTGAGAAATAATAAGCCTATAACACACCTCAGATATTGTTCTGTCGTTTGTGCATATTATATTTGCATGAAATATCTTGATTTTTGATCCTATTAAGGTCAAAATCAGGCGGGGAAAAATGAGTTCATTTTATTTATATAGAGATTAAGATTCTCATATCTTTGTAGCATGGGTGATAGTGTTAGCAGTTTAATTTCAAATCTCAGCTTGAAGCATTTGCCCACCTAGTCACGTTGAAGAGCGGTAATACAGCAAAACTGGTCAATTAATCTAATCTATAAAATTATATCAGCCTGATTTTAAAAGTTAAATCTAAATAGCATTTAACTGACAAATCAAACTGACTAGCTAATTTTCATTTGTTATCGTACTATGTTATTTTAAATATAAACTAACAACACTTCACTATAATTTATTTCTTTTAAAGTTCAGTAGTCGCTAATATAAAGTTTTTCTTAAAAAAAAATCACCTCTGAAGAAAAATCAGGAATAACTTATTCTTTTAATAAGAATTAGCATTCTTTATTTGCATTTTTAGCTGATATACTAAACATTAAAAAAAAAAGATTATAGAACATAGAAATATTTCCAAAATAAATAATTTGAACATAATCCCATGCAATGCGAGGTCAATACAGCTATCTTTTTTAAACTTAAATACTGAATCCAACTAAAAAATCATGGCTATATAATAGAAATATTGGGTTTAGTCAAAAAGTTTGTTTTTTTTGGACGCCATCTTTCTGGCCTAATTAAATTGTTATATATTCATATTCCTAAAATCCTGTAATTTTTTTTTTTTTTTTTTTTTTTACTTGTGAGTCATCACAAATTAAGGCCCAAAAGCCACTCGAGGATAAGGGTTAATGAATGTGAGATGGTAATGTAGCAAGTATGTTGAGGTCAGTGTGTTAATAGGCCTCCAAGCAGAGGAGTTTTTATATTTTTGCTTGTATTTCAGGCCTTGAAATGGAAGATCAAGCAGAGCACTACCAACATCCGATGCTTTTTTTACTACAAAAAAGGAAAAAAAAAGAAAAGCTAGAAAAACCTGCATGAAGATATACAATGCATATGGGAAGAATGCCATTACAGAACGGATGAGCAGATATGGTTTGCTTGATTCTGAAAAGGAAATTTTTTTTTAATAAAAGATATTCTGCCAGTCAAAGATTGACAGCAATCAAGTGAAAGTCATAGCTGAATAAGATTGCTGTTTGACAATCAGACAAATCACATTTTCCAAACTTTTAAATTGAGCGTGAAAAATGAATTGCATAAACTACTTGATGTTTGGATTCCTCCTTCCTAAAAACCCTTTTGGCCTATCCAATATTTACAAAACAAATTTGAACATAACATGGGCAATAGAGCTAGTGTATAGTCATTCACAGACAGCTGTTTTAACAAGTGTTCATGGTGAGATTTGAAACCCAAATGCTCAGTCACATTTACATGTGATCAACAGTCAAATTATCTACTGTGTAAACAAACTTGCGATCGACAGTAGAGGAAATTATAACTTGTATTTTCATTACATACTTTTACCACACTACAATTAGAGGATCTATTCTTTACGGATCTTTGCTTCATGCTAATTAGAAACTGCTATGTCCTCTACAAGAAAGTACATATTAGTGATGAGCTGATTACAATATCCCCCCCCCTCCTGGTTCCGATAAAATTCTTGATTCTGATGCAAATTACTGATTCCAATTCTTTTAAAACCTTTAGTTATAGAGTTGTGGATTTCATTTTTTATTTTATATATGTGCATACATTTTCACAAACGTCAAAAAAAAAAAAAAAAAAACAATTGTTGAGGGATGATTCTAGTTTCATTGGTAGTTTAAATTCATTTTTTTTGTATCATTAGTACCAGCAATGGATAATAACATTTTAAACAAAAACAAAAATATTTAAAAGAATCGTTTTTGGCATTGGAAAATAGGCAAAAATTTATCCAATTCCAATACCTTAAAAAGTTCAAATTTTTTGCTTCAACATTAGTATGTATAAAATCCTTAAATCATATCTATAGGAGATTTAAAGATTTCATATATACTTATCGGAATTGTAGTTTAATAATAAAAAGAACATGGCACAAGGTTAAGATTAGTTACTGCAAAATAGTGCAAATTCAAAAAAATTCAGGCTTCCTTGCTTTAATTTTAGAGTAATCAGCCACTGACCCTGGCATTCCTCTAATGAAGAAACTGGTGTCTGGGATGTCTAATTTCACATCTTTCAGCCTTCTGCTCTTTTTCCATAAAAGGAAAAAGCCATCCTCTTCTACTTTCAAGCAGGGATGGGGAATTTAAAACTTGCTACTAATTCGTCTTCTGACAAAAATAATTAAAAATGTTGTAGAATTTTTGAGATGACGACTGATGTTTACCTAGCATTTACATCAGTTATGTTACAAATCCTTGATCACAAGGACCTGTGGCGTAATGGATATCAGTGCTGAATGATAGTTAGTTCTAAGTAACAATTTTCTAGAGGTTGAAGTTTCAAATCTCAGCACAGGCAATATTAAGAATACAATTCAACTGGGTCATGGTCGACAGAATAGAAGCAAGCTATCCCCAGGGATTAAATAAAGAGTTCCGTTCAAAATTGCATACAGATTTCTGACTTCAATAAAATGCATATGAAGAAGGTTGAAGGCTACAAGAGTCGAAACATTGTGATAACATCCAAGATGAGAACAGTAGTCCGAATAATCCAAACTAATTAATAACAATTAATTCAGGTGAAAAGTCTTGATTTTTCATCAGATATTTAGCATGAAGGTTTTTTTTTTGTTTTTTAATACAAATCAATTAAAACTTACAATTAATTACACATTACAGGCCAGTAGGTGCTCATTTTTTTTATTTTCAATTTCAAATTCAATTGGTAAAATACCCCAACACACAACAAGCCATCTAAAGAGACAGAAAATATTTGCATCTACATTAAAAATCTAAATGTTTGTCAAAGGCCTCTTTAGACCTGGATATGGTAGTCATTGTCACAGCCTCCTCTGGCAGGTTGTTCCATACAGCAAAAACATGGACAATGAATACTGTATTTCTTCTATTGAGACAAAAGGAATGGTGGTACATCTATTGCAGGTTCCCATGGACACTGAAACTTGGCTCCAAGATTAAAATCCTCTCAAAAAAGGTAGATTCACAATGTTTCAACAGTTCTAGTTTCATGCCTTCTTCACATGCCATTTGTGAGAGTTGGTAACTTTCTGAAAATTCAAATATATGCTTTAGTTCATTGTTTGATTCTTGCCTTTTTTTTATGAAAATCGCTCTAGACAAGGCATGAAGCCACTTGGTATAAGGAGCTAAAAAAAAAAAAAATTCAAGGCCAAGAATTAGCCATGGATAAATGTTATATAGATAGATTTTAATGTATAAAACAATTCTTCCCCCTTTGTCAGAAACATAGCTTATGGAATGTGATGTTATTTATTCTATGCCTTTTAAGTATCTTATATAAAATAATTTTTTCATAAATATTTTCATCAGGAATTGAACTTGCATCCTTCATTTTAATATCCATTAATTTATCCTCCTTCATCCAGAAGAACATATCAGAGATACTGTATAAAGCCTACAATCTTGAACATTCTTAGTTTGCTCCAGTAGACTAAATAACAAGTTCAGTTTAAGACATCCTAGAAGATCAATGACTGCAATAAAGCATATATGAAGACTGAAGAACACTGCCATTTGTTTTGTTTGACTAAAAGTCAAGAGAAAAGGGCAATGGTTGTTGCCAGTGATGAATCAATAGTAAGCAGCAGTTGCAATAATGCAAAATTATTTGTAATGATTATCAAAAAAGATGGAGAGTACTGAGCATTTGGGGAGACTTGTTATCACTCAAGACTCCCGGTAACACCACTGGTTATTGTCAGTAATCTAATGATGACCTGTGTGAGAACTCCTAGTGAGCTGATAATAACTAGCTGTACTTATCCAGTGTTGTCCGGGTTTCAGTGAATTTTAGTTTTAAATTTTCATTTGTTTGCACATTTTTTTTTAATTTAAGGTAAACAACACCTATCATATTCTTCAACTTAATTATCCTCCCAATTTTTACTTTTAGAGGATTCAAAAATATGTCTGCACTAAACTATTTTTTTAAATAGATTGTGGTGAAAAACATTATATTGTCAGTAACAGTACAAATGAAAATTGCTAATCAGAAGCAAAGTTTGATTTGTTGACTCATAAGGTATATTATTGCTAATAATATGGTACAACAATAACAAATGAAAATTGGCTAATCTGAAGCAAAGTTTGATTTGTCAGCTTAAATCCTATTTGGGTCTGATTTCTAAAATCTGAAAATATGTTAGATAATATGAACAATGATAAACAGAAGTCAACCAGTTTTAACATTCATAGATTTTTTTTTCTTCCTGAATTGCCAATATTTGTTTCCATAACTAATGCCCCATACTGGTCCTATGACTTTTTGGGGGAAAGAATCACAGATCAGACTGTGTCAGTTGGAAAGAGATTCTCGTATGTCACATGAGGTGAGAATTTAATCACACACACTTATTCTAAAAACAGTTTCATCCTGGAAACAGTGTTTTTCTTTCAGATTAAACAAAGAAATTTACTGGGTTTTTTGGGTTTTTTTCTAAAAAGGTAAAAGCACTAACTTGATGCAACTTGGATTGTAACCATTTTGGGCAGACGTTAATGACTCCATCTTTATCTCCTTCATAATGTAATACAAGAGTCGGAAAGTGGAAATTGAAAAGCCAGTGTCCTAGATGAACACACTGCAAAAAATGCCTAGGCAGCCCCGTCAGCATTCCCTGGTAGAGGTGCCTCGAGTAATTAACAAATTAAATCTTTCTTAGAAAGAGAAAGCATGGCCTGGCAGGGTGGATCTCCTAAAATTGCACAGAACCAAATCTCAGTCAACGGGAAACAATACATCTCAACAATTGCTGAGACTGTTGGTTTTGGTGCTGAGGAAAACGAAGAAGACATTAATGACCCCTTCCATTTTATTCCCTATAAAAATTGTTTTTAAGTTATAAAAAAAAAAAAAAAAAAAAAAAATGGCTATTACTGACTAGGCAATAAATTTTCAGATCATATAAAAATATTTAATCTGATTAAAAAAAGTAATTTAATTTTTAGTAGGGAGGAAAAGGGGTCAAGTTTATATGTAGGTTTATTATCAATGATAATCTCCATATTTGTTTGCTTAATCTTTAGTTAAAACGAGCAAGGCTACCTAAATTCATTAAAAAAAAAGAACCATAATCTGAAAATTTAGTGCGTAAATTAACTTTTTTTATCACCACTACCAAGAACATTTCTTTCTTTATGTTCATAAAATCAAATGAAATTTCCATGAACATCCTGAAGACATTGCTATAGAACTGCTACCCTGCAGACTGCAGCATGGTTGTCTTAAAGTCAAACATGAACAAATAGTTGTTGAGGCAGCCACTTAAGTAATCAAATATTGTCCATTTCATTCATCACATTCAAGCCTCTCATAATATTATTCAACATCTAACAATCTAATTAACTCTTATCCTCAAATAGCTTTTGAACCTGTGTAAGTTATTTTTTAATAGAAATCACTCCAACCAAGGCATAAAGGCATTTAACGAAAAAGAAAAGAATGATTATTGCAAAGACAAGAGATACCTATTCACCTTATTCTTGAAAAAGCATAGGTTATATAACTAGGAGGATAACAGTCAGCAGAAAGAGAGTTCTACAAGCCTGCAGTTCTTGGAAAGCAATTACTGAAATAGCAAACTATATGATAAGGTATAAAAACAGTGAATTGATGGAGACCACTAGATCAACAAGTCAAATGAGCTGGAACAAAGGAAGCAGACACTTTCAAAGAACACATTCTATAATAAAAAGCTTCAAACTAGCAACATCACTTTGTGAGAGAGAAAGGATGCAGAAAAGACAGGATGAGGCCCAATCAAATTGCAGATAGGTTTCTGCATTTTATCAAGAACCTTCGAATGGGACAGATTCACCAACTCAAATATAAAACAGCAATGTGACTCGTTAGTGTGAAAAAAAAAATTTAAAAATTAGCAAAAATTAATAATCTAGAAATTTAGAACACAGTCAATAAAGAAAATTTCATTTTTTTTTTTTTTAATTTAAATAAAAAAAATTTTGACAGATGGAAGAATGTAGTATCTATCTGCCAATTTTTGTTTTCTTTTTTGTTCATTTGTTTAATTTTTGTTCAATCCTCAAAATTCTAAACAATATTGCGGCAAATATCATCAAATATTTTAACCATGAAAATAATACACTGGTAAAAACAGGAAATGAAATGTTCAACCATCCCTTCCTAAAGATAAGGCTGTTAAATTATTGCCTCAAAAATGAGAAAAGGGTATATCCAAAGAATTTCGGCATCACATAAGATGCTAGTGGTTGGGGAGGAATCCTAAAAACAGGATATAATAATATATGTACGCATAAAAAAAAATTAAAAAAAAAAAAAAATCGCCTTGTGTTCCAAATTTCTCTTTTTGCAACTGCTGGGTTATTTATTTGTCTTGCAATGCTTGAAACAAACTGCATCATTCTGTAATAACATTGAATAGAATTTCTATATGAGAATGAAAGATTGTTATAATTGATTGAATTCAAATTCTTCCTGAAACAAGGCAATGGGGAGGAGGGAAAGTGTTTTAAATTTTACCCCACAAAAAGATATTGTGAAACAAGACATCCAGCTCAGGTTTTTAAATGAATATTTATAAGAAAAATTCTTTAAAGTATTATTTGGATCATACAGACAAGGGACTATACTGTGGCCTCAAAAAATTAACGCCCATTATTTTAAAGTTTGGAAGCCTAGAAGAAAAAGGAATTTTATAAAACAAAAAAAGATAATTTCGTATTTACTTTTTCTTGCCGACTAGAAACTCAATTTGTCTTGTTTTCGTTTTGTCTGTTTAGGTTTTTTTTTTTGTAATAAATACATTTATACTAAAATATATTTGTGTGATTTATCTATACATCAAAATGTTGTGTACATAAAAAATTATTCAACAAATAAAGCAGATGTAAAAGTTCAATTGAATATCGTCCGAGTTACGTTGCGCAAACATTGCAAAATATGTCCAGTCATAATGAGGAATAATTCTATGTAATACATCTGAATTTTTACACAATGGAAAAACACTTGTGAATCCTTATTTCACTCAAGGAAGGATTTAAAACTAGGTGGCGTAATGGCTGTAATGCCTGTCAATCCGTACGGTGGATATGTCCTGCTCATAGAAAGAAATATAATCAATTAAACAGTTTGTTTTCTTCTTTCACACAACTCTACTATCGGTGCTTATTTAAAATTAAACCTATTTTCAAGACAAAAATACAGAAAAATGTTTTAAAAGATTTTACATGGAACAAAGATGTCATATTCCAAAAATTACATAGATTGATCAATTTTTTACTAAGAAAATAAAATTTTATGAGGAAGCGATACGTTATGTTTTCATCTGCCATGTTTTATAAATTAAGGGGGAGACAACTCAATTCGAACTATCAAGATCAAAATCAATTTAGGTGTTTTATGTTCATACATAAAGACTTTTCTGCAATTTATTTATTTTTTTTTTTTAATAAGTTTAATTATAAACAAGTATCCGACTATCTCCTCCCCACTTTTCTTAATCCGTTGTTAGGAATGTTCTATCCGTCGCATGTGTCTGCATATGAGATCGGAAGGCACATTTGCCAATAAGGACATCGCCACACTGGTTGCAATCTATCGCTTTCCGGTTCTTCCTGTGCAGGGAAAGACAGCTCAAATATGCAAATGTCTCTAGACACGCGTCACACTTGTAAGGTGTGGCCCCTGTATGGGTGCGCATATGCACTGTGAGTGCAGATTTTTGTGTGAATCTCTTGCTGCAGCACGTGCATGGAAAGGGACGTTCGCCCGTGTGGGTTCTCATGTGGGTGACGAGGTTGCGTGAGATTGAGAACGTCTTGCTGCACCAATCACACTTGTAAGGTTTTTCCCCAGTATGCACCCGTTGGTGCACTGTCAGGTCACTGGAAAGGCGGAATGTTTTCAGGCACCATCTGCATAGGTAAGGACGTTCACCACTGTGGATGCGTAGGTGGGCAACTAATCGTGAATTCTGCATGAAGGATTTTCCACACACCTGACATGGATGGGGTCGATTGCTGTCACTTGCACGAACCGAAGATGGATTTGGTGATGGAGATTGTTGTTGATCCTCTACCGCAGCATTGCGAGCACCTCGTCTTGTGGATGCTGGTTTTTTCTTTGTGGGGATACGGTTTACGTTTTCAGTTGGTTCAATTTTACAAGAATTTACTGCGAGTTTATTGTATATGGAATTTAAGTTCTTCTTTGATCGGCCCCGGATTAGTTGACTAAATGAAGTCGATTTATCGTGGTGCTTCATGTGAACTTTTAAGCTGTGCGAATATGCAAAACTGTCACCGCACTGCACACATACGTAGGGACGCAGTCCAGTGTGTGTTCGTAGATGCACAGTGAGGGCGGACTTTTGCGTGAAACGCTTGCTGCAGTGTTGGCACGGAAAGGGCCTTTCTCCTGTATGGGTTCGAAGGTGGGCCGTCAGGTTGCGTGAAATAGAAAACGCCTTCGGACAGAATGTGCACTGGTACGGACGCTCGCCAGTATGTGTTCGAACATGCACCGTCAGGTCACTTCGCACCCGAAACGCTTTCGGACAAGAATCGCACCGATAAGGCCTTTCACCCGTGTGAATGCGGTAATGCGCGTTCAGGTGCGCTCGTTGGCTGAATGACTTGCTGCACACGTTGCAAACTTCACATCCTTGCAATGAACCGTCCTCCATTTCGGGAAGTTCTGACACGCTTTGTGGATCCGACACTTCCACCGACCCAACGATTTCTTTGCTAAACCCTTCCATCGGCACATCTGTTTCAAGTATGTTTGAACTGGATCTGGAACGTTTCGGCCTTTTTTTATTCCGCAAATTGATTCTATCAGTGATGCGGTATTGCGTCGTCTGCGATTGATAATTATTCAGAACGTTTTCTGACACAACCTCATTAGTTACAGAATCGTTTTGGTCTAAGTCTGCTACAACCGAACTTGCTTTCATCTCTGCCAATTCGCAAGATTTTTTTTCATCACAGGATGGTAGATATTCTTCTAATGGCTTGGTAGAGTTCAAGAGAGCATTGCTTGTCGCTCCCAGCTGATTACTGTTAGAATATCTTGAACGCCGTCCTCGGTTCGCATTTAATGGTTTGTGTATTCGACGATGAACGCTAAGCATATTGGCACGAGCAAAAGTCTGATCACATTCACCACATTTGAAAACTTTGCCAGCTGCCGATTGGTCACCCTGTCCCTTACTGCTACCGTCATCATCTGTGCTATGATGCTGCTTCCAGTGTGCGTTGAGGCTGTAAGAATACGCGAACGTTTCGTCGCAGTGCTGACACTTGAATGGTTTAGCACCGGTGTGTGTTCTGATATGCACAGTGAGTGCAGATTTCTGCGTGAATTGTTTAGTGCAGTAACCACACTTAAACGGACGATCACCTGTATGGATTCGCATATGTGCAGTAAGATTGCGTGAAACAGAGAAACTGTGACCACACACTTGACATTTGAAAGGTCGTTCATCCGTCGTGCTGCAACGATGAGTCTTCAAATCATTTGCGAGAGTGAAAGCCTTCTTGCAAAACTTACACAGAAATGGTTTTTCATCTCTGTGGAGTCGACTGTGAACTTCCAGGAGGCATTTCTGAGTGAAAACTTTTCCACAATCGTCACACGAATAAAAACAATTGGCAGCGTTAGCAATTTCCTCTGTTTGTTGGAACTGTTCTTCTTTTATATCTTCGCTATGGTTAGTGACGGGGATATTCAAATCCACACCAGATGGAAAATATGCCATGGTCTCCGGTGTGACTGTCTTGGAAACTTTGGATTTTCTTCGGCGACTGCTAGAAGCTTGATGTTGCGGAAGGGTCGATTGAACATTCTCAGTGTGGAGAATTGGCGCAGCAAATTGGGCTGATTGTCCTTTATCATCATCATCATCATCTTCACCGTTAGTCAAGGCTTTGAACTTGAGAGATTCCATTATATTGACAACTTCAGGCTCCATTTTGATAGCAATCGCAGCATCATTATTATAACTAACAGCATCCTTTTTATTGGAGACGGCAGACTGATTTTTATCGAAACGTTCTGTATTCTTGTAACCATGGTTACCTTTGATAGTCGATATATCATAATCCAGGATTGAGGATTCTGCAGTTTTGACCTTTGAATTTAGAGTCACATCATCATAGCTTTGGGATTTATCCGAATGATTTTTCATGTGGACCACTAAGTGTGCAGAGTCCGCAAAAGCTTGCTTACAAATTGTGCAGCAGAATTCGCTCTCCTCAAACTGGTTGTTATTATGACGTTGTTTATGCTGTCGGAGGCCTGAAGAGTGAGCAAATGATTGTGGACAGCGTTCGCATTTGAAGGGCTTTGAGCCTGTATGAATACGTTGGTGTACAGTGAGCGCTGATTTCTGGGAGAAGCGTTTGGCACAGATGTTGCACTGGAATGGTCGCTCACCAGTATGCACCCTCATGTGAGTTGACAGGTTTCGTAGCACAGTGAATGTTTTGTCGCAGACTTTACAGTGGTATGGCCGATAACCGGTGTGGATGCGGGTGTGCACGTTAAGGTCGTTGGACACGCGGAACGCTTTTTGGCACCAGGTGCACTTATAAGGTTTTTCACCAGTGTGAATGCGAAGATGCACAATAAGCTGGTGACGCTGGTTGAATGTGCGATTGCAGAACGTACAGGAAAAATTGCTGTCATTTGCAGTTACCGTTCCAATTGGGTCAGAAAGCTTTACACCTTTCTTGTTCTTTTTGACGATATTGTTTTGAACGACAACACGATTACCCCTTTTACGTCTAGCTCTTCGTCTTTTAACTTGACTCATAACTACTTGATTTTCAGAGTCTTTTGAATCCATTCTTATACCAGAATTTTCTGCTTGGTACTCAGAGGGAGAAAGAATTCCTCCTCCCACTTTTAACACTGGTGCTAAGTGGCTCTTGCCATCATTGGAACCATTCTCAGTTTCAGACTGTAAGTCATGAACTCTGGGATCAACCGAAGAATTATTCTGAAATCTTATTTTGTAGGAGATTTTCTGATGAGATAGTTTCAAATGGGTTAAGTAGAATGGATAGCGCCTGAACGATTGGTGACAATGCTGACATTTAAATGGCTTCAATCGGTACTGGAGAGAATGCTTAAACTTCTGATGAATGATTAAGTTGAATGCAAAAACAAATCCTTTATGGCAATGACTGCATTTGAATTGTTTCTTCGATTTATGTATTCTCTGGTGAACAACACGTGCCATTTCTTTTGTGAACATCTTGCAACAATATTGGCACGTATATTTACGTTTTTTCTTCCAGTGATCCGTGACATGTTTGTTAAGGTTCTTCCACAAATCGTAACTTTTCCGGCAATACCAGCAGATATAAGTCTTTAGCTTCTTTTTAACTTTCCGTGAAATCATTGCATGATGCCGCCGGGAAAGATGTTTGGCATATTTTAGATAAGAACTCAACTTCCCACCAAAGCCACCATCCTGAGTGCCATTATTTGGCAAGGTTTGTTCGGAATTGAGCAAGGTGTCAGTGGCTGGATTCAGGCTGTCATCAAAGATCTTATCCAGCTCTTCTCCACACGCAGCAAATTGCGTGTTATATCTTTCTTGTGAAAACTGGTCATGGATTGATTCTGATTTAATTTGCAGCATTTCATCAGGGATGAAGTTACTGGTCTGCCCAGAATTATCTTCCTTGCTTTCTAACTTGATGCACCGATCATCTAATTTGGAAACGACGTCAGGGTTCGGCAACAGGTCAGAATAATCAAGGTTTTGTATTGGTTCATCTTTAATTTTGGAACAAAAATCAGAAACTAAATCGTTAGTTTTGGATTTGGATTTTGCAACTGCTGCTTTCTTCCTGGAGTTCTTCTTAAGCTTTGTTTTTGCAGGTGGGGTCTCTATTTTGCTAGCATTTGTATCGACTGGCCCTGTCTGTGGTTTATTAATATCTGCAGGTTTTTCTTCGAGAAGTGATAAATCGAATCTGCCGTTCACCTCCTTGTGCGTTTTCATGTGTTGCGCCATGGTGCATGCCCCGGTATACATACCTTCACAATATTGGCAACGATAAAACTTGGCATTGCGCAGATGAGAATTAAGTACATAGGAGTAAGAGAACGTTGTGCCGCAAGCTTTGCAAAGATAGGGTTTCTCACCAGTGTGTATTCGGCTGTGTGTACGCAGTGCACTCTGTTGCGTGAACGACTTGCTGCATGTTTCGCATTTGTATGGACGCTCACCAGTGTGGATGCGCAAGTGTGCAACAAGGTTGCGTGAAATTGCAAATCCGCGATTGCAAAACTTGCACTTATAAGGACGCTCACCTGTATGCGTCCTTGCATGAACCTTCAAGTCATACTGGCGGCTGCACTGTTTCCCGCACTCAGTACACATGAACGAGTTTGAGCTCTTTGAGTGCTTATCCAAGTGTTCAGAAAACAGCTCCGAATCACAGAACACCATGCCACAAAGTTTACACTTGTACGTCTGCAATGTAGAAGGGTAGCTATTCGATGGAGGTGCAGGAGGAGGAGGGAGAGAAGGGGTTTCTGTCGTGACTGCTGTTGTAGGGGTGCCAGTGTCGGTCAGTAGATCTATCTGCGAATTTTTCATCATTGACATAATTGAAGGCATTGAGGATGACCCTATCATTGTGGATGAAGAAGGCATTAAAGAACCGGGCATGCAATCTGATTCTTGGGGTTCATTCAATGCCTGAGAGTTTGTAGGATCAATCGAATTGGAGAAAAGAAGATCGGCATTTTCATTGTTGTCACTGCTCAAAATCGAAGTTGACGCTGTTGAAGGCAATGATTTTAGAGCATCATTCAGGGCAGATGTGTAAATGTCCTGGTCAAAGAGTGAAGCAATGTCCAGTTTACTGTCAATGAGGCATGAAGACTTGGAACCCTCTTGTTTGATGGGACTGCAATCATGGGGTTTCAAATCATAACCGGATTGAAAAACAGGGTTAGTCGATTGCTTCTCATCGTTCTGTCCTAGTGCTATATTCCTGTCATCATGGTAGCTAAAACTAGATAAATCACTGTTTGGATAGTCTTCCCAGCCAACACTGTTATTCTGGTCTCCTGGAAAGCAAGACTTCTTGGATGGATTATTTTCTACGTAAAATGATCCATTCAAATTTGGCGAGGAAAAGGAGCCAGTTTCTGCATTGTCTTGAATTTCCTTGACTTTTTCGGTAATTGATGCCAAACTTCCAAAGATGTTCTCACTGTTGGTCTTTATTGATGCTGTTGGATCAACACCGAGGGGCGACTGAAAGGTTGGACTTTCCATTTCATCTTGATCTGAAACCGATGAATGATGCTTCAAGCGACCAAAAATATGATCAGAAGATAATTTGGTAGTCTGATAGCCCCTCAGAAGACTGGGCGGCTGATACAACTTTGCTGCCGATCCGAAAGTAACAGTGGAATGCTCTTGGCTGCCAACCTTAAAGTGGCGTTGACCGTTGCTTACCTGTGTGACACCAAGTGATTTCGCAATGATTTCTCGCAAGTTGTTATATATCGAAGAGGTTTCGTTGGAATCTGTTTCTTTTGCAGAGGTTAAAGACGAAGGGTCAAAAGCATTTTTTCTACTACGAGTGCGACTACCAACCGAGGTTCCAGCTTCTATTTTTATCGTACTCTCAGTTGTCAGCATTTGTGAGGATACAGGTCCGGCTTCTTTGTTATCGTCGCTTTTCTCTGAGTCACTTTCCTCGTTGTGAGACTTCCAGTGTTCAGCGAGGACCTCGATCTGATCAAATCCCTTTGAACAAATCGAGCATGTGTAGAGGTGCTCCTCCTTTGGTTGGGTGTAGTCAGAAAATCCTAGTGTCATTTCCTGCTTAATCGGTTCACGCTTTCTTCGGTTTCCTCTGCTACTTCGACGGCCACCACGGCTACTGCGTTTGCAGTTTAGTAAGTGACTAGAAATAAGTGTGGGTGTTGGATTAGGGGTCACCAACGGAGCACTGATATTTGCGCTAATATCCTGACTGCTGCTGCCGTTTTGTGACGACTCACGGGTGTGTTCTTTAAGATGCATTTTGAAACTGTTGGAATATGCAAATTGCTTTGCACAAAAAATGCATTGGAATGGTTTGTCGCCCGTATGTATTCGTGTGTGAACGTTAAGCGCCGATTTCTGTGTAAAAGCTTTGCCGCACAACGAACATACGAAAGGGCGCTCACCAGTGTGGATGCGTGTGTGCGCTGTGAGATTGCGCGAGACTGCGAATGCCTGGTCGCAGAATTTGCACTTGTAAGGTTTCTCCCCCGTGTGTGTTCGGATATGCACTTTGAGGTCGGACGCCGTTCGAAATGCCCGGTTGCACTGCGAGCAGATGTGTGTCTTTGCACCCGTGTGCATTTTTAAGTGCAACTCAAGACGAGACTTGTTGGGAAATTCTTTGCTGCAAAACGTGCAAATGAATGCAGATTCACCCATTCTTGCTAATAATGTGGCGAAAATTTATCAGAAAAGTGCAAGTTCAAGAAAATAATTTGAGTGTGGAGAACGTGTAAATTTCATTAAAAGAAAAAAAAAATTGCGTACTATATATATATATATATATATATATATATATATATATATGTGTGTGTGTGTGTGTGCCTGGCTGTAAAAATTTCTAGGTTAATGTCTGGAGATGCGTCTAAAAATCACTGGGAGAGATGCACCTTCAGTTTTTGTTAAGACATCCATCAAGGAGAAAGAAAACTCTGATGTAAAGCCTGAGGGCTACAGTTGGCTCTGTCTTGTGACAATCATTTGCACCAACTGAGGTTAGCAGTGACTCCAAAAAGTGTGGATGGTCCTACACAAGGCTTCTTCACTAAACAAATCATCAGTGTGGATTTTAGACAACTTAGTTGCCTGAACTTTATACGTCTGGATTCGATGGGAGAGTCTACATATATTTGGGATATATATCTTAATAGTAGCAGCAGTATAATGCAATTTCATAAGCTTAAAAGATAGAAAAGAATATTATTTATCCTTCAAAAGTAAGCTGCTAATGGCTATTTTTTTTTTTTTTTTTTTGCAAGTGACATAATTTTACAATGGGGGCGGGGGGTGGAGGGTAATAAAATCAGCCACCATTGAGATTTTGTTGGTCTGGCATTGTATCAAAATTTCTTATTCCAGTTTGTAAATTCACCATTTTGATGCCATCTCATCTGGTATAGAGACAAGTATTAAAGTCAGTGAAAGCATCAATTCATGGTTTGATCTGAAAAATAGAGAAAAAGACAAGATTAGAGAGACAGCAAAAGAACTTTCCTAAGATCAATAATGTATTAAAACTTAGTTATTAAGTGGACATTTTTAGTATAAGAGTCAAAGTATTAGTTATTAAGTGGATGTTTTCAGTATAAGAGTCAAAATGACCATTTTCTTTTTCTAATTATATCAGAAAAGTCATAAAATTGATTCAAATACCTCACATTGAAAGAAATAACATGTTTAATTATTGCATATAAGATTCCTCTTTATGTAAAAAAAAAAAAAAAAAAAAAAAAAAAATGACATACAAAATTCAAATTTTATATTCCAGACATGCTAAAATGTATTAATAAGCTACATCTATTATACTAAAAACTTGCAGGAATTACAACTATATCCTTGTTCGTGATACATAATGCAAACCCATGATATTATTGTAGCTTAAGTTGAAACAT
This sequence comes from Euprymna scolopes, assembly GCF_053919585.1. Classification (NCBI taxonomy): domain Eukaryota; kingdom Metazoa; phylum Mollusca; class Cephalopoda; order Sepiida; family Sepiolidae; genus Euprymna; species Euprymna scolopes. The sequence continues at coordinate 70,382,871 of NC_136510.1, forward strand.
ACTTGAAGTAGTTTCAAGATATATCTGGTTCTATTTCCAAAACCCTTGTAGAAGTCTGTGGCATATTTCCATTTTATGGACGTCTAGCACAAATTAAGACCCCACAATATTTTTGCATCATTAGGTGTATCAGAATTTTTGACACTCCCTAACACGAAACTGCGAATAAAATATAAAAAAACTCGTAATTTCTCTTAAAAGTGGGTTATTTATTTTCTTTGTCGATTATACTTCCAAAATAAACTATTAAAGTTGTATAAAAAGTAATAGAAATATCATTTTTTTTATTTTTAAAAAAAAAAAAAAAAAAAAAAAAAAAAAAACTAATGAAATTAATTGAATGTTACAAGTTCAGTATTTTTCAATTTTTAAACTTTAAAAATCTATCAAAATTTTTCTATTGATTCTATTTTTACGATATTTTCAGGGTCAATGTAAAATTTTATACTCTTTCCAATAAACCGAATATATTTTAGACAAACGTTTTTTTTTTAAATTCACGCCCCCTCCCATTTTGAAATGTCTATTAAAAAGTAAATAATTTGCTCATCAAAGTTTTATCTATCACAAATTGAAGATACAAGATCAATAAATAATATATTCAAATTTAAAACAAAAATGTGTTTTTTTTTTTAGAAATTTACCTGTAAAGTCCGAAGTTTAAAACCTTTTTTTTTTTTTAAACCACATTGTTTTTTTTTTGTTTTTTTAAATGAAACCTTGGTCCTTGCTCCTTTAATTGAAAAAATAAAAAAATTAGGGTTTGAATCACATTTTTCGAGTAGTTATAAGCTTGGAAAGACAGGGGGTCGAATTATTCAATATTTTTCATGCAGTTTCTGACACACCTATTGCATCATCTTTAGAGAAAAGATACTACACTTTGATCCAAGTCCAAAAGTCTAGAAAGCGTATTTTAGTATTTACTTCCCTCTCATCATAGGAAGATGCAACAAGATCAGAAGATGGGGACTAAAAAGAGGGCAAGCACTCTGGCTTATAAAAATGTTGGAGCAATCTTGTTGGAACTTCTCAGGAGGGGTGCACCAGGTGATTAGCAATAAACTAACCTTTTTTCAAAGAACGTAGGTAAAACCTTGGAAGGAGGACTTCCTAGTATTGCAAAAAAACGTACCTCAGCTCAAGAGAAAAATGATCTCAAATAAAATAAACCAGACTGTCGGACTGAATGCTAAGAATGTATTCGGCACCTAGTATGAAAAGCAATAGCACCGTTAAAGTTAGGTGACTCCCTTCACCTTAAAGAGTGTATTTTAGTTTGACAGAATAATGACAGCAGATGAAATTTTTAAAATTACTTGCATCTGTTGTAATCAGGCAATCCCATCTTTCAAAAAAGTTGGTGGGTGGGGTGATAGCATAGATACAAACATGAAATTATCTTTGAACATAAAAGTATTATATAGATATGAGTTGATCAACATTCCTTTCTGAAGGGCTTTTCTATTTTTATATAGTGTTAACAGGCAGCCTGGAGTTGCCCCGTCATAAAATAAGTTTAAATATATTTTAATTTATGCGGATTTTTTATTTATTATTATCGAGCCAATTTTCTATCAGTTATGATATTGTGTCCAATATATAGTTATGATTTCAGAAGTTTAAAAAAAAAAAAAAATGACTTGGGTGCCATCAATTAGAATCAAAACCAAAGCATATAAGCTTTGAATTCTCTATATATCAAGTTTCAAGTCTGTAAACCAAAAATTGACAGTAGTTTTGTAAAGACTGTTCCACACACAGACAAAGTGACTTCTATACATATAGATTAATAAAAAGTGAAAATCGCATTCCAAGTAAAATCATTTTGATACACGTACATAACGCACATAAATAATATTCTCGGCAAAAATTATAGAGTAGAAGGTTGACTAAAACTTTTTATCTTCTTCTATCTATCTATTCTATCAATCTTTCTTTCTATATAAAATGAACTCATTTTTTCTCTTCTTCTTCTCTTCTCTATCTTTTCTCTTCTATCTATCTATATAAAATGAACTCATTTTTCTCCTTTCTTCTATCTATCTATCTTCTTCTTCTATCTATCTATATAAAATGAACTCATTTTTTCTCCTGTGATTTTGACCTTAATAGGATTAAAAATCAAGAAATTGCATGCAAATGTAATATGCACAAACTGCAGCACAATATCTGAGGTGTGTTATAGGCTTATTACCTCTCCACTTCCTTGCTAATCGAAGATTCCTATATTTTTTTTCGTTGAGAGCTCACTGCCAAAATCGGTTAGGATCAATGCAAATAGTAAAATTTTTTCTCTCTAATAAATTCCTCCTTCCCCCACCACCCATTTACACCATTACGTGATCATTCACAAGGGACAGTTACGAACGAACACCGGTTTCAATTTTCTGTACTTCGTAGTTGTTTAAAAAAATTGGAATGGAATTTCACCGTGCCTTTCCATTCGATACTTTTTATTGGGTGAAACGCACCACGCTTACTTTTACGTTGCTTAATTACCATTTATTTCCCAACATTTATACACTAAAAAAGAAAAGATCCTTTCCATTTTTTTTTAAATAAACATATAATACATCATTTCCGTTTTATTTTGTTTGATGCTTTTTTTTCTGTTTCCGTTTTTCCGATTTTTTTTTTTTAAGTTTAACATCGTTTTTTTTTTTTTAATTTAAACAGGGTTATTACTTCGCTTATTCTTTATTTTACCCCCCTCCCTTACACACACACACACACACACACACACACACACACACACACACACCCGGCAAACACCGGGTACCCCCGCTAATTAAATATAAAAATAAGTCTTATATTTTTCCGATTCACAATTGATAAAAGCCATAAGGCAGCGAAAATAATTCAGTCATTCATTTAAACAAGTAAAAATTGAACTTCAATAAGCTTGATTTTTACTCGTAATCAAACTTGATCATTTTCTTTTTCTCATTTTAGTAAGGATATTATTTCTGTGGGATACATAAGTATATCAAGGAGTTTTTACTTTTGATTTTTACTTGTGACCAAGCATCGGCATTTTTCTTATATACTTTAATAACACAAAATACACATTAAAATATACCTAAGTTCAGAGATTGAGTTATGTTTGCACAAAATTATTCTAATCTACATATTAATACAATGTGTGTTATTTTCTGTGTCATGTCTACATTTTTTTTCTTCCGAGTGACTGGTTTAATTGTTATGACCTTCCATTTCATGTAATAAATAATTTTACCAAGAATTCTTCATAAGTTTCGATTTCAGTTCCGATTATAGCTGAAGGAACTCAAGTATATATATATATATATATATATATATATATATTCTTTCATAAGTTTTGGTTTAAGCTGATGCACCCAAGTAATATGGATATATTTTTTTTATTTTTGAAATCACAACTTTATAATATACTGGCAACCTAATATATGTAGTGGTAGTTATGGTTGTGACCTAAGAGATTATGAGTAGTCTAGTGTGTGTATGCGTACACTCATCAAAAATTTAAGACCACTTGAAAATCTTTAAAAAGAAACCTTTTTTTTTTACGGATAGATTTTAAACTCCTTCCACTTAAAGGGATATCAATTCTACAAAATTGTACGAAAATTGTATGAAAACATTCAACAACCAAATTTAATGAGTTCTACCTCCACGTGTGTGTGTAATTTATATATATATATATATATATATATATATATATATATATATATATATATATAGAGAGAGAGAGAGAGAGAGAGATTTAAAATTAGATATGTGTAAATGTTTATATGATTCAAACACTACTGTGTTTAAATATATGATTAAGTGGCAGTTTTAGTCGTTTAGAACCGCTTTAAAGCTTCACCACTCACCCATTTTTCGACCAAATTTCAAACAATTATTATAGTTTATAGATCACCTTCTCAGCTATATTGTGAAAACAAATTTTCAGTTTTCGTTCAGTAAAAACAAAAGTTATGAATTTTCTGATGTTTAAAATCATCAAGGTATGTAAGGCTGTGAGAGACGCTTTTTATGACTGATTTCCATAGCAACTGTCACGAAAAGAGAAGTAACTCGTGAAACAGACAGAATGAAAGCATGAAAGGGAGATAATTTGGGGTATTGTATTGAAAGCAGACGAGTGTCATACATTGTTTTATATATGTGTTTATGGGGGGGGGGAGAAGACTTAAATTAAACAAAGAACAAGTGAATTTATTGGAAACCTGGAAAAATCATTGATTACAATAGAAAAATGCGAGCATGAAAAGTAATATGGTTAAGTTTAAATATGGAAAAGTAAAGGACTAATGGTTAAAACTGGAAAAGAAAAGGACAAAATATTCTAGTAAAAAATATAATAAATTTATAATTTAAAATATTGCAGCATTAAGAACTTTTTTTAAAATTCAATTTATAACATTATATAATCAATTCTTAATGCTGTAATATTTTAAATTATAAATTTATTATACTTTTTACTGGAATATTTTGTCCTTTTCTTTTCCAGTTTTAACAACTAGTCCTTTACTTTTCCATGCTTAAGCTTATCCATATTACTTTTCATGCTCGCATTTTTCTATTGTAATGTTTGTATGTTTAAAATCAACTCCTGAACTAATCTATAATTATGAATTTTAGAAGATACCTACCAGGTATAAGAAGTCATGATATGAACGCTATTTAGTTTCATATGAAAAGAACAAAAAAAAAGTAGATGCCTATTATGAAAATTCAGACACTTCAGATTTTTGTGAAACTGTAACAATAAGGATTAAACATTAATAAATAAATATTCCCCACATTTCAGGTTCCTTTTCAGTATTTTAAGAAAAGTTTTTAGGGGAGGCATGATACACAACTTCCATTAAAAATTCAAATATTTCAGATTTGTATCCATGGTCGTTAGACACTAATGAAGCAAGTGTTACTGAATTTTAATTTCTTAAAATCCCTTACATTTTAGACATTTCCTAAAATCAAAATCATGTAATGAATTTAGGTCAAAATTGGAATTGTGTTCTAGACATAAGTTTAGTATCATTATATCGAAATAACGGTACATAAAAGTGGAGCAAAATTAATTTTACCTGTCCTAGGATAATTATTCTCATATATATGAGGTGCCTTCAATAAGTCTTCAGACGTTTTCATATGTGCATATTTTTTTAATAGTGCGCACATGAAACTCTAGTCTCTTTCGAAGTAATCTCCGCTGGCTGCAATGAACTTGTACCATTCCAACAACTTCTGGAAGGCCTTATAGAAGTCCTCTTGTGTGAGCGTATTAATGACCCTTATCACAACCTCTTTCATCTCCTTAATTGTTTCATAACAGCCTCTTAGGTTTACCTTGAGTTTAGGGAATAACCAAAAGTCACAGGGAGCAAGGGTGAGGAACTGTCTTCATGTCCATCTTGGTTGAATAGTCTGCGACAAGGATGGAGTTGTAGACTACACTCTTTAGACAAACTTCACACAAATCTTCCACATTTTCAGTTCCTTGCAAGTAATTGTATGTGCAGTTCCCACACTGACATCAAACTGAGCACTTACTGTCTCTATAGACACACAACAGTCCTTATCCATGAAATTCTTTATTTGACCAATCAACTCTGCTGTTCTGACTTCCTTACTCCTCCCACACCTCATCATCCCTCACAGGCTCTACATATATCAACTATCTTCCTTTGTCATAATATTTACTAGGACTTATACTTGAATGTTTAAGACATACAATCAAGGAGTTGACTCTGGGCATCAGCAGACCACTGTATAGCATATTAGCTACACCTCCTCAGCGTTGCTCACGATCAATTGAAATCAATTTAGTTTTTATTTGTTTTGACATTTTTAAGTTTAAGATAGACCACTCCTACTATATTCTTCAATTTGGGTGGTTATTTAAATTTGCATTTGCATACATAATTGTTGGAAATGGAAAACAGTCATAGATAACAGAAGGATTGTTAAAACAGAAAAACATAAATGATAGAGAAGATACTTAACGTACTCCTGCAACAAGTAGCCACACAATTAAGTAGACGATCTACCCAACTTCCAGTTGCCCTTCGGATGACTTCTAACTGAATATTGTTACAAGAATTCATGACGAGGATCTTTAAATATTGTATGTCTGTGTCTGCTTGCGTTTGGAATTGATGTTGATTTAGGAGTAAACACCAAACAATAAAACCTTAATAATTACTTTGACATCCAGAATTATTTTTAAGTGATTATTTAAATATGTTTTGTATATAGCAGTTGTCTGGATCAGATCAAGTATGTTATATTGCCAATAACATAGTATAACAATCTATATATATATATATATGTGTGTGTACATTTTCTTAAGCAATAACTGTCAATTTTCAGTCTAAAGACTCAAAATTTGATATACAGGGTACTGAGATTTGGGAAAATCTTTGTAATCCATTTTCGGCCAGAAATTTGGCTGTTAAGGGGTCAAAGTTCAACGATTTGACCTTTGAGAACTCTACCAAACCTCCGCTAATTTTGGATCTAAACACTTGAAATTTTAGATATGTTCCTTGAACATGGATCTAACTTAACTTGATTTGAGCCCAAAATGATAAATGTTAAGGGGTCATAATAGGGGTCATAGTTTAAAAAATTGACCGCTTTTTTTTTTTTTTTTTTGCTCAACATACACTTCCAAACACCCGGGCAACGCGGGACTGAATTGCTAGTAACAAATAAAAATTGGTTATTCAAAAGTAAAGTTCGATTTGTCAGTTTAAAGGTTATTCTAATCTGACTTTGAAAATTCAAGATAACTTTACATTAGATGGCCTACCATTAATTACCAAGTGTAGCATATGAACAACTGTCACATTTCAATCATAGCACTTTGTTGCCTATTTTTAATTGCTGCAGATGTCTCAGTCTATTTTGAATGATAGCATGTGATCCACTGACAATTTTATTTTATGGCAAACCATAAACGATAAATAAACAAGAAAAGTGCAGGCATTCAATTCTCGTATTTATCAGTGAAAATGCTTTTTAGCATAACTGACCAAAACAGCTTATTATATGGATGCATGGAAAATGCTAAAAAAAAAAAAAAAGTCAACACTTACTCAGGTCAAAAGCAACTCTAGAATAATGATCAATGCGATTGTCGTATGGATGATGAACAATAGTATGAGAGGATTGGAAACGAAAAGGGGAAAGTGCAGCAGCTTGATAAAAAAGCAGAACTGTGGTATCTATATTCCACAGATGGGAAACGTTGGGGAAAGAAACTGTTCATTATTTAAGGCAGTTATTTGTAATACTTTTAAATTTATTTTACATTTGTAATGCTTTTAAAATTATTTCATATTGTAATGCTTTAAAAAGCCGTGTTCAAAACAAATATGAAATATTAAATTTCACAATAAAACCAAAAAAATAAACTTCAATAACGACATTCAGATAAATATTAAGTTATGTGTCTTTCTTTGCATCAGAGCTAATCCTGGATTCCAACTAGGACAAGTAATACTAACATAGGACTAAAACTTTGTAGTATTACATAGACTAAAGTACTTATTGTGTTAAAAAAAAAAAAAAAAGACAAGAAAATATTATATTTTATTAAACAAATTAAGTAAATATTGATAAAAATAGGCATGATTTTGTTAGTTCAAATCAAAGCATGATAAACTGATGAAAATGGTATTTTAAAGTGATACATGTAAGATGCAAATTTTTTTTAGTTCAAGATTTTTTTCAGTTTATTTTTATTTACATTAGTGCATTCATTATTTTTATTTATGCATTTATTTATTTTTTTATTATTTATTTATATATTTATTTTTTATTTATTCATTTATTATTTTCTGTTCATTTATTATTTTAATCAGAGAATTTTTGTGGACTCCTAAAGTAATGCACTCTCTCTCATAATGGACAAAATTACAAGGGGAGTTCCAAAGGTAATGCCTCCTATTATTTTTATTCTACCCAAATGGATTAGAAGGGATTGCAAATGACATTGTTATTATGACTGAACTTATGCATTCATGAGCTAAAGATTTCACCTCTCTGTTGCAGATATCAACTGTGTGAGACTAAGAAAGCAAGCCCAGTCATAGATGTACATCAGAAGCAGAAATGCATCATTGAATTCTTGACAAAAGTTCATTGAGAATAGAAGTGACTATACAGAAAAATAAATTCTGGACCACAAAGGATCACTCCTTTAAATGGTACCACTTTTGTCTTCATAGCTCTTCAATTTTTTGAGTTAAAAAAATAGGAGGCTTTACTTTTGGAGCAACTCTTGTATTAAATCTTCAACATTACTTTGTTTTAGGTAGAGTAGCAAGTGGAACTTGGGTTTATTTTCAGCAGCATCATAATTCTCGCTTCTTTCTTTTTAGTCCTCATATTCTATGAGTGACATTTTTGACAAAAGGGTGGAGGGAGAACTGCAGTTTTGAGTTGATAGCATGTGGAAATTTTCAATCCTTTCATAATATTCATCATCATTGAACTTTCAGTCTATTCATCTCATGAACATTATCCTGGGGTTTTTTTTTTTAGCTTTGGTGATTCATTAGTAAAACTGGGGAAATGATACAAGAATGATACAATGGTTGGGTAATGTTTGGCCACGGTGAAAGAATAGATGACAATTCTTTGACTAATAGATGTAGGACAGTTAAGGTAGCAGGTTCAGTTCACAGAGAAAGGCCAAGGAAAACGTGGGAGGAAATAATAAGGATGGACTTGAGAGAAAGAAGGATCTGACCAGAAATAGGTTAATTTGTAAGGTAAGCCGTCTAATACATATAGCACATAAAACAGACATTAGACTAAATATATGATAATGCCAGTGTTGTACAATTCAGTATAAGATGGAATAACTAATCATCACACAAAAGAATGACTTTCATCCTTAGAAAGTTAAAAATACTAAATAAATAGAAATCAAATTTGAAAATAAAGGCATGAGGGGTGGGGGGTATTAACTAATACCAAAACTAAAATGGTTACAGTGCCTAACTATTTGCATCAGGTCATTTCATCTCCTATACTCTTATCCTTGAGTGACTTTTGGCTTTGATAAGTGGTGACTCATTCAAAAAAAAAAGAAAAAAAAATTGGTAACATCAGACCAAAAGTAACAAAATTTATTGTTTTGTCTCTTCGTCCACAGAGTCTACATTTAATATTTTTCTCAGGTTTTGGCTTTTATGCAGTTTGCTACGATTGCATTGCTTTATATAATTGTCAGTAGCAATTTCATTTAATTGTTTAAAGTGTCATTTCCATAGCCATGTCTTTGCTTAGTTTTATAAATTGTCCATATAGCTGCTTCTCGTACTATTTTGATTCTCTTATCTTTTGTCCTCTCCCCATTTCTCTGTATTATCTTTGCAGTGCTTTTGCTGGCAATAATCTGCCTTCCCGTATTTGCTTAGTGCAGTTTTTCCAGTGCATTGTTCATACAGTTTTCCATACATAATAGTGCCCTTACCTTTCTTTACTATTTACAGTCAGTATCATCCTTCAGATACAGTAGTGCGTTGTGCTTGGTCATTAGTTTTTGAGTTGTTTTTATCCAGGTTCCTAAGCACTTTTTTTGTCCAGTTTATGAAGGGCTCAGAATAGATTACTAAGAATACTGCCAAAGTATTGATTACTTTAATATACAAGTTTGTTTCTAGGAGCTTTCTTGTTTGTTGTAAGCATTCTTTTTAAACAGTCTTCCATCTTTTTAGTGACTTGGTTTCTCTCGTCGCAGATCTTGATTGGGTAATTTTATGCCTTTTACAATTTTCAGTTTTCCCTTCATCTCAAGAAGTATACATTTTTCTATTTCAAACTGCATTTCCACGGCCTCACTAAAGATCTCAGTTAATCATTTCTAATTCCTTTTTTATTTTTGCCAGTATTATAATTATTATTATATCGAGATAGATAAACATTTTGTACATGCAAGTATAAATTTCTCTGTAGTCACCATCTTTTCTTCTAATATATAAAATAATGTTGGCTGGATTTTAAAAGCTAAACCTAAATAGCATTTCAGCTGACAAACTTTTCTTCTGACTAACCATTTTTCATTTGTTATTGTTGTATCATGTTATTTGCAATAAATCAATATACTTTACTACAATGAAAATACAATTCAAATTCAATTTGATAGTTTTCTAATATGTAGAAATTACTAAAAATAAAAATTAGCTAAGGGGAAGGACTTATTCCTTTTTATGAGAATTATCGTTCTTTATTTGCATTTTATTATTCAAAGTTTAATAACAATTACATTTTCTCATTTTTTTTCTATAAAAACAAACGTTTATTTTTAATTTAGACACTGATGGATTATTGATCCATCCATTATTTTGTCCTTAATCATATTTTGTTCTGATCAAATCAAAACAAAGTTCACTTTTAGCTTATACATAAGAAAAATGAGGTGTGGTTATAGAACAGAAAATGAAAAATTTGAATGCAATGGATCCCAGCTAACACTAGATCAGTACAGCTAGTACGTTTATAAATAAAATCATTTATACAAAGTCCTTCCTGTGACTTAATACAGGTTTATGATTACATTTAATAATCATTTTTTTGTAGGTTAATGAATTCATAGTTGTTATTTTTCACATTCACCCTTCAAATTAAAAACAATCTTTTATGCATGTAAAAGTGTTGGTATAATATGCAGTCACATTTCCCAAGTGAATGTAGAAATCAATTCCAAAGAGCGGTGGTGGTGGGTTTTTAATTTGACAAACTTCTTTATGTTTCCCTTTATGTATTATAGTCAAGATTTGGTAAATTCATTCTGAGATTTTTATCTATATTTTTTAATAATGCCATTTTTACCCATACTATTTTTATTGTGCCATTTTTTAACCTCAATTCATTATGATCTATAAATTTTAGTTTTACTCATAATTTAAAATCAGTAGATACTTACTATCTTATTAAAAAAAAAAATTGTTTTGAAGAAATTGTTTTTTGAAATTGAAAATTAGTTTAACTTTTCCGATTCCAATACTCCAAGCTTCCCATATTTTTGATTCCCAATTCCGATTACTTGACTGAAGACTAGCATTTACTCTGGATTATTCTGACGAAGCATGATTTTTTTTTTGTATCAAAGACAGAGATTAGAGTTATTTATTCATGTTTCAGACGGTTTAGAATGAAAATTGAAAAATTTATTTCTGAAAGTTTTCAAACTTTTGTTCTAATCTTAAATTTATTTTTACAATGCGTTGCCAATATAAACATGTGTCAAACTCTGGAATCCTTACAAAATTCTGAACTTTTGTAGAAAAAACCCCCAAAATATTCATTCCAACCAAATGATCAGGCGACATAGTAATTTGTTGATGAAGATACACACTGATGAGACTGTGATGAGGATAAACTTCAGATGCTCTATAGGGATAACACACCTGCATCCCAATAATCTGATGGAGATGTTGACTTCCTGTGTGAAAACAATTTAACACATAAGTAATAAGTCCAGCTCCTAACTATTAAAGCAACAATTAAGTAAAATTAGATTTCATCAGTATAATATACAACTCTAGGAGACCGATTCCAATGCTTCAGTAACAATTCAATGTCTTTTAATTAGAATGATTGGACTTTGGTAAAATCTCTTGCTCTGGAACATTCTTTTGAAGTCTGCAAGCAGCTAGTAGTGGTTAGAGGCCAGATCTGAAGAATAGGATAATAATTCAAAGAAGCAATTCAAAGTCAACTTATGACAGGGTTCATTGTCTTAATAAGAGAACTGTTTTTCGTTTGTTATCATGGTGTTTCTCATTCAAATGCACTAATAGTGTTGTATAATATTCGTTATCGATGACTCTTCCTTTCTTAATATAATCGAATAAAATAACTTGCGCATCCCAAGATTTGGAGGCTAAAGCTTTGTCTGCTGATATTCGCATTTTTAGCTACTTTGAACAACTTTCATTTGCTGCCATTCAGTCGGCTAGCTAACAATTTGACTCCGGCATGAAGTGTTGGATCCAAGTTACAAACAATACTCTGAATTATCGATGCGTTGTCATTTTTGATCGACTGCGAGTAAATGCAATGTCAACATTATTATACCCAATGTAAAAAATATATTTTTTCAAGTGCACATTAATAAAATAGCCAAAATATTTAGATTACAATAAAATTTATATTTAAACAAACCATTTATATCACCAGTTTCATCTTAGATAAGGTTTTGTTAAATTAAAGATTGCATGAAGTATAAAAATGTACAGGGATTGAACTTCTAGCCTTCAGATTATGAGAAATATGTTTAATATACTCCTTTCACATCTTATTCCATTTAACCTTTTTAATATTTCCACATTATGCCAGTTTTGATTATTTTGTAATTGAGATTTTTTTCTTTAATTTGTAATAAAAGTATACAATTCCAATGTTACACACATTTCACGTTCTATATAGGTAAAATTGGACTTTCCTGTCGAACTGTGACACATGAGGATCACTCAATTAAGTTGTTTGAAATCCACGTGATTTGTTTATAGTGGTGAAGTAGAACAATCTACTTTCTGAAACACTGATAAACTCAGTCAGTGCAAATCATATATAAATTGGGACAACTAATCAACATTGGAAAAATCAGGACTTTTTGAGATATCAGAATCAGAAAATTTTTAGCCTAATTTCCGCCTCCAAAGACGATTTTAATTTTTTTTCGTGACAAAAAATGAAGCCAACACAAATTTATTTATTTATTAGAAGTTGTTCATTTACAACAACTGACTAAAAGCCACTCCCAAATTTAATATTGATTCTCAGGGTCTTATTTCTTTTATATATATATATATATATTACTGTAAACATGCCTTTGTACCGAAATAATATTTATGGTACTTGCTTTGGACACAAGTAAAAATGTGTTTATCAAAGTCTTGGATAAAATACATAAAAGGAAAAACCTTTAGAAGTCTTCCGAATTACATTTAAACTTTAGATACGCCTCCAAAAAAAAAAAAAAAATGAAGTTTGGGTGTTTGTTGCTTTAACCAACAAAATAAAAAGAGACAAAAAACAAATAGTCAACAAATAAATGTTACCAAAAGACTCTTCTATCTATCTGGATACATTTGTATTTAAACTTATTTTAAAGCATGTTTTCAGTTCAAAACAAACTTGGTGTTCACTCTATTGAGTTAGAACAAAAAACTGTCAGTCCATATTTATAGAGGGAATGTAGAAATATAGATACACGTCACAATGTTAAGAATGATTTTATAAACAGTAACATTATTATGTAGAAAATCATTCTTAACATGGGACGGCTGTGTTAACTATTCTGTTCCTAACTTGTTTTCTTATTCTGTTCTTAAACTGTTTTTTTTTTTTAATTGTTTATGAAAATTTCAAATGACATTTAATAAATCCAAGTAAGATTTCTTTTAAAACAAAGACAAATCTTTTTTCAGAATTTTCATTTTTTTTTTACATGGTAGTCACCACTTATCAAGGTCCGGAAGCCACTTGGGGATAAGGGTTATTGCATGTACAGTAATCAATGGGATAATATCGTAGTAATCGTTAGTAATGGAGATTTGATACAGTTTCTTACTTAAGGAGGTGGTTTATCAGGGATTTATGTTGGACTTGAAAACTTCCAACTTGTAGTCAGGTGGGAAACAGGCAAACGGAAGAGAGTTCCACAGGTGTGCACTTCTAAGAAAGAAGCTTTGTTCATGGAATCTATGTTTTGATTTAGGCACAGATAAAGAGCGGGGAAAATTATTGACAGTGGTTTCAACTAGATGGGTGTTTTTTGTGAAAGATTGGCGAGGGGGGACAAGAGATTGGAGCTCAGATGAGAACCTGCCATGAAAATAATGATAAAACAAAGACAGGCTCGCAACATCTCTTCTGTGGGAGAGAGGTTGGAGGGAAGAGAAAAGAGCATCCCCCACTAAGCCACAAAGTCTATTTTGTACTCTGTCAAGGCAGGATAGGCTATTTTAGCAGATCCTGCCTAGATGTGGCAACAGTATTTCATCCTTGGACACACTTGGCTTTTATATAGATAGAGAATTGCATCAACAGTGAGATATCTTCTGGAGCGGTAGAAGAATCCTACCATTTTTCCAGCCACCTTGGCAACAGACTTGATGTACATGTTCCATTTAAGATCAGGAGTAAAGGTCAATCCCAGAAGCTTGTCAAAACATAGAGCCTCTCCAAGACAACAGCCATCCATTTCAATTGATGCCAGATGGGGATCAGAGCATTGATGATGTAAAGATAAGAGCTTGCATTAAAAGTAACCAGCCACCTCTTCCCCCACTGTACCACACGCTCAAGATCAGAGGAGAAAGAATTAGAGAGAACTTTGTCATTTACGGCCTTTGATGTGCTGCCATAGATGATCGTGTCATCAGCATAGATGTCAACGAATGATTTAAGTATGTGTTTTGAGAAATCATTGATGTAGATCAGGAAGAGAGTTGGGCCCAGGATGGACCCCTGAGGAACTCCAGCATTAATACTCCGGGCCTCTGATTTCTGCCCATTAACCACTACTCTTCTGAGCCTATCAGAGAGAAATGATTTAATAATTGAGAAAACATTTCCAGTAATACCGTAGCTGGAAATCTTGTGAAGTAGACCTTTATGTCATACCTTATCGAAAGCCTTTGATATGTCAAGAGCAATTGCCCTAGAAAGGAAGCCTTTGTCGAGAGATTCACTAATTCTATGAGATATAACCATTGGGAAAACATTAGATAAAAATATTTTGAACATTTTTAAAAAGCATAGACTATTTAATTAATTTAAGAAATTTTAAAAGAATCGGAATCGGGAATTTGGAACAAAATTGTTAGTTGTATCAGAATTAGGAAAAATTTTGGTATCCCATCACGAATGTAAATAAATACACATATACATGCATGCATACACAAGCATATATATATATATATATAGACATCATAATAGGTTTCCAGACTTTTTGCATGGGCACTGTCATTGATAGTATTCATATAAAACTCTAGTCCCCTTCAAAGTAATCTCCTCCGGCTGCAATGCATTTGTGTTACCGTTCCAACAACTTCTGAGAAGTCCTCTTGTGTGAGCCTGTCAATGACTCATCAGCCTCTTTTATCTCCTCAATGGTCTTATAATGACAGCCTCTTAGGTTTTCCTTAAGCTTAGGAAATAACCAAAAGTCACAGGAAGCAAGATTTGGACTATAAGGAGGGTGAGATACTGTCTTGATGCCCATCTTGGTCAACTAGTCTGTGACAAGAATGGAGTTGTGGACTGGTGCATTGTCTTGGTGGAAATGCCACTGACCAGATTTAAAGAGTGCTGGCCTCTTTCGACGGAATCTCTTCCTGAACTCACTTAAAACCTCAACATAATATTTCCTGTTGACTATCTGTCCATTGGGAACCCAGTCCATATAGATCATGCCCGTGCTGTCAGAATTTTATTGCATATTGTTCTTCTAAAGTGTCTTCACGTCCAGATTGTATTTTTGAAATTCACCAGCTGTGACAATCAGGCTTTAGTAGGGTGTATTCTAATTCCTGCTGTATCTGTTTATTTGAAGCTGAAATCATAAAAATTGGTCAGTCATCTCATAAGATGTATAAGCAATAACATACTGAATTTTCCAGAGTCTATGACAATGTTAAATGCCTATACAAAATAAGTCTGGAACCTTATTAAAGGCACCTCGTGTATAAGGAAGATGAAGGGAAAGGTTTCTTTGTTACCTGAAAGAAAAGAAAAATGAAAAACATTTGGATTTACCATTCTTCAAAAATCGTCAAACCCACTGAGAGAACGTCATTGTACATTGCATATTTATATTTTTAGCTACTTGTGATTTTACATCAAGCCGTTTATACCTATGTATATTGAATCTCAGCTTGAAACATTAGCCACATTAAAGAGCCGTGATATAGCAAAACAGCTGTCTGTGAATAACATGAATTGAGCTCTCTAGTAATGGTTGCCACTTAGCATAAAATATTACTCTCCATAAATAGATGAGAACAGTAATGTTAAATATAATAGATCACTTCCCTTACATTGGTGACAAAACAAATAGTATACTGGCAAGACCTGATGGTGCTAGAAGTGGTCAGGTTTCGGATCTGTTTGAAACAACCGTCATATCAAAACGTATGGAAGAGGCATGATCGTTTAAACACTTATCTGTGAATGACATAGTTTGAATATATGTCACTGTATTGAAAAGAATAAATAAACTTGATAACATCTTTGAAAACATTATTTCACAAGTTTAAATTGTAAATTTAGAAAACTGAATAATGTCAATTTTTTTTTTAATAACTATAAAAGTCTCAAAAACGAAATGATTTTAAGGATTTAATAAAATTATATACCAC
The DNA here is from genome assembly GCF_053919585.1 of Euprymna scolopes. Taxonomy (NCBI): domain Eukaryota; kingdom Metazoa; phylum Mollusca; class Cephalopoda; order Sepiida; family Sepiolidae; genus Euprymna; species Euprymna scolopes. The sequence goes on from NC_136510.1 coordinate 70,399,244, forward strand.
TAGCATGGATGCCCAGCGTTGCCTGGGTGTTTGGTGGTGTATGTTGGGGAAAAAAAAATAGTGGTAGTAGGAAAGCAGGCTCAAACCCGTACTGCAAAGGAGGGAAAAAAACGTGACGTCTTTGCTGTTATGACCACTGCCAAACCGGAAGTGATATAGGCTTTAAGGCTAGACAATTGAAAGGAGAGGATGACTTTTGGAAATATCGGCGAAAAAAAGTGAGCCCCCTGTAGAAAAGTGCCCAGTTGAAGGTGAAGATATTAATGTTTTTAGCCAATTTTTCAATATTTGTCATCTGAAAGGTTGAACTTCAAAACGATGCTGATCTTGTGAAAATCTGTTGCCTCTGTCGAAAGTTTTAGGCAGACATGCAAACATACATACATACATATATTTATATATTGGTAACTCAAATTTTTTACCCAAACCGATTAAAAAGCTTACCCTATCTCTGAATACATTTTATGTAAAATTTCAAATGTTTAGACCAGAAATTGTCTGAGTAATTTGATAGAGACTGAAGCAGTCAAATTTTAAAAATTTTTTTACCCCTATTAAGATTTATTGTTTTGGGCTCAAATCAAGTTATTAAGTTAGATCCATGTCCAAGGAACCTATATCTAAAATTTCAAGTGTTTAGACACAAAATTGACGGAGGAGTTTCATAGAGTTCTCAAAGGTCAAATCGTTGAACCCCTTAACAGCCAAATTTCTGGCCGAAAATGGATTACAAAGATTTCCCCAAATCTCAGTACCCCATACATCAAATTTCAAGTCTATAGACTGAAAATTGACAGTTATTACATAGGAAAATGTACACAGACACACATTCACTTTTATATATATAATAGATAGATTACTTGGTTTTCTAAATTTTCAAACATTTTTTACTCCCCCCCCCACCCCCACTAAACAAATATTGCCATTTGGACATAAAGGGTTACTATTTGTGATTGTGTCTAATAGGAGATTATGGGGAGCTGAGCAGTGAGATGTCTGTTCACATTACATTTAAACTTTTACATCAGGGAAAAAGGAAACGGAGAGAATTCCAAAGTTTAGTAAGCGATGACCTTTTCCGAGGCAAAAATCTATTAGAGTAGAAGGCTGTCCAGCATCTAGATGTCTCAGTGATTCTGTTTTGTCGGTTTCGTAGAAGTATGCATGTCATTGAGACGGGACACAAGTGCTAGGAGTTCAGAGTACATTCCATTAAAGTTTTTTTTTTTTTTTTTTAATTTTTACCTGGGAGTTACCACTTATCAAGGTCCGGAGACCACTCAGACATAAGGGTTAAGTGTTAGGTAGATGGGGAGTCAACAAGATCGGTCACGGTGGAATTTGGGTAGGGCTAGATTATCTAAATGGATGACTCAATAAGAATTTATTCACATTAGATTTTAAGACAACCATGTTATAGTCAGTCGAGAAGCAGACAATATTTTGTTCCACAGAGAGACAGTTCTAGGAAGCTTTCCTCATGGAATTTTTGTTTAGTTTTGGGCACAGATAGTGAGCAAGGAAAATTGTTGGTTGTTTCAGTTAGGCGAGTGTTTGTTGACAACATTTTACAGCAAGGGACCATAGATTGGAGCTCAGTCGAGCACCTCCAATAAAAATATTGATACAGCAGAGATAGACTCGCAATGTCTCTTCTGTGAGAAAGAGGGAGTAGGGAGGTGAAAAGATCGTCACTTACTAAATTTTGAAAGTGGTTTTGTACACTGTCAAGGTAGAAAAAGGTGCTCTTATGATCTCCACCCCCGATGTGACAACTGTAATCCATTTTAAGACATATTTGATTGGTTGTTTTTTTTTTTGTTTTACGGCATATCAACCCTTTTCAAGTTATTTAATGCCGAATCCAAAGATTTTGAAGAAAAATTTTTAAATAGAATATATTTGTTGTTTTCAAGTCAGTTTCTATTTAACCCTTAGTTGGGACCCTGACAGGTACTACCACTCCGGGTCAGAGTGGACCTGGGAGCAATGGCAATTAAAGGGTAGCTCCACACTCTCCAAAGCCCGCAAGCTGAGGCCTCACCATCGGATATAGTTTAAGGTCATATCTAGGACCTAAGATGTATTTGATTCTTGTAAAACAAGCTCAGGAATGCAATATTGTGGTAATAGGACAGAGGTTGGAGATGGCAGATAGTGTGGGACTTATTAGATTTGAGACATTTTTAGATCCTGTCTAAGAGTGAGAGACTAATGGTAAATACATCAGCCCAGACATGGAAACAATATTCCATGCATGGGCAAATTGTGGTTTTGTAAAGAATTTAGAATAATGAAATTTCTACAATGCAAACAAAAAAATTTATGTTAAAAAGAATTCTGGTATAAAATATATAATTTTACTAGTAACAATTGTTTGGTGGTCTGAAGTATTTATTATAGTAAGAGCAGCAGATTGTTTAATTGCTTCCAGCTATAAACCTCCCTAGAATAAGTTTATGTTAACTAGGTACGTGCAAAACGAATGCCAATGCTCAAAATGTATAATCATTTTGACCCCTACTTAAAAATTCACCAAAAATCAGGAAATTAACCAATTTTAATGAAATTTTCAGGATTTATCAAATAAAAATAAATGAACCCATTATTTTTATTTAAATCTTAGTGGAAATGTATTATTTTGGTTAAACAAAAAATACCTTTACTAAAGTTATTGTTTTCAGTAGTAAAAAAATAAAAAAAATTTTAAAAATGCATGAATTTATTTTTGGTTTTTATTATGAAAATAAAGCATTGTAAATTATAACAAAAAAACAAAAAAATTTTTACAGGAACATTATAAAAAAGCCCCTGAAGTCTGTATTAATGAATTCGATATAACTAAAAGAACTACCAATATTATCGCACATTGAATTAAGCATTGTTTATTTAATATTTTCACACAAAAAAAAATTATAATTGCAAAAATTCTTTCTTTTTTTTTTTTTCAATTACAGGTTTCGTATAATTTTTATATGTAAGATTCTAATATTTTCCTTGCTTGCATGAATGTGAAACTTTTGGCATAACATAATTTTTACATAATCTTGAAAAATAAAAATAAAAAATTTTAATTTAAAAACAGGAACATAGAAAAATAATTAAATTAAAAAATGGTAAAAAAGATACAAACGTTCAAGATAGGAATGTACGGATGCACGGCTGGGGAAAGAAAAAAAAGAAAACCAGCACCTCCTACCTCCGTTTAATTACATGACATCATTTTCAGACAGGCTTTTGACGGTCTAAGATTTGGAGTTTCAGTATAATCAATGTTTACAAAACTTCCGTTTGTTGTGACTTTGCGAAGGACAGAATTCCTCGATTTTGGGGGCTAATTAAGCTATTTTTTGTACAAACAAGGTGGTTTTTTTTTTTATTTAATTCAATATCTTAGGACTTTACTAATTATCTTTGAAATAGACCCAGAAAACTAATATGTATCTTTCACAGGATTTTGACAATGAATTTATTTAACTTTCAAAATTTAGCTAAATTGGTTAGCTCGCCGTGAAAACATTTTTCATAACTTTTTTTTTTCACGTGTACAAATATTTTTTTCCTTTGGGAAATTAATTTAATCTTTCAAATACAATCAAAGTAGTCGGACCCCCCCCCAAAAAAAAAAAAAAAAAAATTATGATAATTCGGCTTTCAAAACTATGTCTCCCTATCTTAATTCGGACATTTTTGTATTTTGGACAGATGTACTTTGATGATCTTTTGGAATCTGTAATGACTTTATCAACTGGGAAAGCTAATTTTCAACATAATAAGAAAAAAAAAAAGTAACTTTTAGGTATATAAATTTAAAAAAAACAATAAAAATGATTTAATTGAAAATAATTACACATGATTGAAAATTAGAATTTTAAAGTGAGATACAAAGACAAAAATACAGAGAGACACAGACAAAGGACCAAGACAGGCAGAGAAAACAAAAATACCATATTTATTAGATTTATAGAAAAAGTTTCACTTATAGCATTTAATAAGTTAATAACCTTAACTAATTTTAGGTTCTTACTTGAAGTTCACCATGGAATTTCTTTAGGCCCTCTTTGCAGAAAATAAAAATCCTTTTTGCATATGAATAAGTTTGATGTTGTAAAGTACTCAGTTGTTTAGAATAAGTGAGCTGAACAAGCTATTTGCAACATTGTTATTCTCACGGAATGGTTGAAACTTTGCCAATAACATGATCCCCCACCCAACTCTTTCAGTAAAGGTAAGACCAGATATGAGAGATTACACTCAAATCTTCCTTTTGCATGCTGACACATCACATACTGCTGTATACACAAGCTATGAAAAGTATGGAAACAGGGTTTCATGTAAAACAGGCGCAGGCAGCAATGGATTTCTTTTTCTAAATTGTATAACAAATCAAATAACTCTCTCTCTCTCTCACAAAAAAAAAAAAAAAAAAAAAAAAAAAACAACAACAACACTCAATAAATATACACAAAGAAAAAGCGAGCCAGGCAATTTTCATACATATGTATAACAGAGATATACTTATGCATAGATACATGAGTAACATACAGACCATGCATATATGAATACATACATACATATTTATATATCATTAAAAACAGGGGGCAGCCATTAATATATATATTATGCATGCAAACATATTCTATCGAGTATATACACATTTTGTGAGTGTTAATAACTTTGAATAGAAACAATTCTCGATAAAGTTGAGTGTGTAAAGTATATAAGTGTACGTATATGTACATCTATAGAGACGCTGTATATATTCTAATACGTGTGTTTATGGTAACGTATGAAAGAAAGTTTACATTCACGGAGTAAAAATCCAATAAATCCTTTCTGTATTTGTATAAAAGTAAATAAAGTTGTTTATTAGGTATACAAAAATTTTTTATACTTTTTATTTATGCAAACATTATTTAGCTACACATTTTTAGACATTTCAGTCAGAGCTACATATAGGCAGACTACTATGGGCTAACACCTTTTTCTTATGGCTGCACGAGATGGAATGAGACAAAAAAATTTTCTTATACATCATCTGAAAATAAAAAAAAATTCAAAGTGAATAAAATGTTCTATCCATTAGAATTTTAATTTATGTATTTTATTTAAAAATTGTATATTTATTTATGCCTATTCATGACACGGACTGAGACACGCCTGGAAATATGTAGCTAAAAAATGTTTGTATAATAAAGTTTTCATACCTTATATAAAACAAATATATTTCACCATCTGAAGAGTAGCTATTTTAGAATATATCATGGTGAACTTCAAGTAAGAACCTAAAATTAGTTAAGGTTGTTAACTTAAATGCTATATTTGAATTTGTCCAAATGATTATGAAACAATTGTGATGCATAAGGAAATACACTCTATGATGTTCTCATTGTTTATTTGGTTGATTTTGCAAAAATATTTTATGTATTTTACAAAGGCATCACAACTTATCAAAGCTCAAAGGCCACTCGAGAATAAGGGATAATGAGTGTACAGTGGTCAAAGGAACACGTCATAGTAATCGTTAGTAGAAATTTGGTAAATTGGATTACTTAAAGGGATGACTTACCAAGAATTTGTTCATGTTGGACTTGAAGACAATCATATTGTAGTTAGTTGGAAAGCAGGAAAATGGAGCAGAGTTCTACAGGCGTGCAGTTTTAAGAAAGAAGCTTTGTTTATGGAATCTACGTTTAGGTTTAGGCACAAATAAAAAGTGGGGTAAATTATTGATAGTGGTGTCAACTAGACGAGTGTTTTTTATGAAAGTCAGGAAAGGGGGGCATAGATTGGAGCTCAGATGAGCACTTGCCATGTATATAACAATTAAGGAGAGACAGGCTCGCAACATCTCTTCGTGGGAAAGAGGTTCCAGGGAAGAGAAAAGGGCATCCCCCACTAGGCTACAAAGCCTATTTTGAGCTCTATAAAGGCAGGATCAGCTGCTTCTAGCAGCTCCTGTCCAGATGTGGGAACAGTACTCCATCCTTGGATGGCTCTTATACAGGTAGAGAATTGCATCAGTAGTGAGATATCTACTGGAGTGGTAGAAGGATCCCACCATTTTTTCTATAATCATATTTATAACCATATTTACTGCTTTTAGTAGCGTGCCTGTGGATTCTGACAATTTTTTTTTTTTCCAGGCCTTACTTAAAAAAAATTTTCTCTTCAAGGAGGGGAGGAGGTAGAAATTTGGTTTTAGTAGTGCTTTTAGCAGGGCCTCTTTAATTTTAATTAGTGCTTGCAGTCTGGAGCTTTATTTTCATTGTTTAAAAAAAAATGTTTTTCTCAAGACAATAAAAGACAATATAATCTCAAAATCACATTTTTCATCTCCTCCTATAAGGGCCAATGGATAGACTAGTACTATTTAAAAAAAATAGTGCAGGTCGTTAAATGCAAAAACATCTTTTAAAAAGTTGTAAATAAATAAAAAATAATGACAGGGGAAGCAGACAGAACTTTTCTGAAAGTCACAAAAAAAAATAAATAAATAAATAAAAATAATGATGGGGGATTGGGCTGAAGGAGCCAACGTCAACGTCAAATCGGAGCTGTAAATCGGTTTTTAAAATGAGGAATCAATTTACTAGAATGTCGTATGTGAAACTGAACCCACTTCCAAATCTTTAAATATTGATTTTTTTCTTTAATTATTTTTTTATAATCTGGTAGCTTAGTGTCCAATAATCTACAGAAATAGTTAAAAAAAAAAAAAAGGCGAAAAGGAAAAAAATTGTAAGGGGGCGCCGATTGTTCAGGTGCACCTACATATTTTTTTTAAATATTTTTTTTTTACCCAAGTTGTGTATAATTAAAACTAGATTAAAAAAAAAGTTTTTTGTGTCCCAAATTATTTACTTACGATTATTTTATTTGTATTTTTGATTGAAAGTTGGAATTGTTTTCAAACAAAAAAAAAAAAAAAAAAGAAGCAAATATGTTTTTCTAATGTAAAAAAAAAAAAAAAAAAAACTACTTGATCAATTTAAAAAAATATTTGGGTTTTTTATGACCTAACCCAGCATAGTTCACCTCCTAAAAAGAAATAAAAATTTACCTTTTCTTTTTGGCTAATATGTTTCAACGGCCTTTAAAGATAATATAAAAGGAATTCTTTTAAATAATTAAAATTGAACATTTTAGTGTGGGGGATCACTTTCCTATATAAATTTAACAGAAAATGAGACCTCACTTCTTGGCAACGTAGCGGGACATGTAATCGTTAGTATTTTTTCAAGTTTGATGGTGGGGGTGGGCGCATAGAGGGGAAATGGGGTGAAGATGGGGTCATAAGTTCCAAGCATTTTAAAAATATGTAGAAACACTTCAAAAAGTGACTTCTCATTACTTTTTTAGGATTTGCTTTGAAAAGGTTTCACCGTTAAATATTACTTAATCAGTTAAAAATTATTTCCTGATTTTTTTAAGGTATTAATACAAAAAAAAAAAAAAAAAAAAACTAAGGTGGACCTGTACAATGCACACTCCCTCTTTTTTTTTTTTTTTTTTTTTTTTTTTTTTTTTTTTTTTTTTTTTTTTTTTTTTTTTTCAATTTTTTTCAACAGATTACACACCTCTTATGTAAAGGATTTTTCATTTAATCTAAGGGAAATGATGTTAACATTTATCCAATGTATTCTGTATGGTTTTCACGAGTCACCATGTTTTTTTTTCATGTGCGTGTGCATTCAATTTTTTGTGCGCGCACAAAATTGCGTATTGTTTGCACTGGCTGCTATGCTTGTTTTTGTGTGCGTATTTAATGCTTGCCCGTTTATACATTTATTCTGTATACTCACTATTCCATAGCTAGCTTATAACATACTGACTCAACAGGTCACAAGTAGTCTAGTACATTATATATATATATATATATATATATATATATATATATATATATATATATATAGAGAGAGAGAGAGAGAGAGAGAGAGAGAGAGAGATTTAGTGTGTGTGTGTAGACAGCATTCTTACATTTCAGCAAATATTGTTAAGCATAACAGAATTATTCTGATTGATTATATCTTTTTTATTTTCCTAATTTTTTAAAAGGATATTTTTGTATCAAAATCCAAAAATTAATATATATTCCAGGTTTCACAAACGTTTTCAATCTTTCATTGAATCATCTCCAAGTAAAAAAACAAATGAATAAAAAAAAAAAAAAGGGTTGGAGAAAAGAATTTTAAAAAGCTGCCAAGAATGCGCAAGTGAAGTCAGTCAGATGTCCAGGAATTAAAATTGTTATCGCCTTTCCAGGAATGCCACACATTCGTTCTTTCGACATCTGAAATGTGCATTCATGGCTGTTTTTTGACATTTTTTTTTTTTTTTTAATTTTCTCCAGAAAAAAGTCACTAAGTATTGTCTTTTCTAAAATATGAAAATCAGTTGTTTGAGGGATAATAATTCTGCCAACTGAAAATAAGACTTATTTAAAATAAATAAAAAAATTGTGTGAAGAGAATGCTAAGTTTGAGCCCTGTTCCTTTTATTTTACAATAATAGAGACCTAAGATGCTCAATCTCCGCTTACTTTTGTTAGTTGCCTTCCAAAACTCTTGGAATGAAACCATCCATTTCTAAGCTTCATCCCTTTTTCTTTTGCTCCTACTTTAAGCCTCATTCCCATTTAGAGATTAACACTTATTTTGGATTTTAAAACCCAAAACAGCGATTAGCTTACTCTTAGAAAGGATTGAAAGGGTCTTAATAACTTGCCCCATATTTTATTTTTTAGGGGAAGAGAGTCCTACCCTCCATCTTTTTCCAATGGATGAATGAATCAAAATAGGTCTAGTTAAGAGTACAACAGACAAAGTATGACAGACGACCCTCCTCCCAACTCCCGCAGCTTTGATAGCCTTGTGCCTAATTTGGTTACTTTTTTTTTTCAAATAATTCAAGTGTAGTATCTGTTCAATTTCAGATCATCATTCTTCTAGGCATTATCTTCCTTTGAAAAGGGCGATATCACTATTTTGCTTATTGCTCAACACTTATTCAAGAGAACATGCCACCAGGACCAGACAAGTATTTTGAGTGAAATTTTACCATTTGCTTCCAAACTGGACACAGAAAAATAAAAATGAGATTCTATTTTCTTTTTATTTATTTCCTTTAAACACATCAACACTTTAAAAATATATGGGGGGGGGGGAAGTAATAATTTGACCTAATGTGCGGATTCACTTTATTATATTTTTTTAGCATTTTGTTCTAGCTGGAGATTGGTGCGTCCTACTGGATGATCTGCAATCTCAGATATTCCAACTAAGAGATCTTTTTAAGATTCTTCTTTAAGCAAAATTGTTTATATCTCTTTTGCTCTTGGTTCACCGGGTATATTTGTCAGATAGTTTTTGAAATTCTTCATGAGTTCGGTTGCTCCTATAATTAATGGAATCATGGAGAGTTTCCTTAGATTCCAGTTACTTTTTATATAAATATAACAAAGTAATCCATCATAGGATAGAACGAGTAACTACTTTTTTTGTATTTCCAAAGTGGCTAGCATTTTTATAAATTTTTCTTTTTAAGCTAATTTTTCAGAAGTAATATTTTATACTTTTTCCTATCCAGTGTGCCCTTTTTCAGAACTGGATTTTCAAGCATATTAACAACGGACATTACTCCTAACTTTGTCCTAGGGACATGGGCCGCGACCGTCGTGTGCATAAAATACAAGTTGTTCAATATACAAAGGAAACGATTAAACAAATGAAAAAAAAAAAAAAAATCACACACGCGAGAAAGACAAAGAGCCGCATTACATAAATATTAATGAAAAAAAGTGAAACAGGAGAAAGATATTCAGAGAAATATGTATATCAGTGCATAATGCATTATAATATATATATATATATATATATATATATATATATATATATGACATCTATTGTAAAGATGCGCGCACACAACACTTGTCTGTTTGACTATCAGAAGGTAATAATAAAATTATGACTTGCTACAAAACTCAAATTACCCACCCACACGGAACTGACAGGAAGGGCAGGGGTACCTGCATACACCACAATAAAGGTGTGGAAAGAAAAAGAAAACTTTACAAATAATGAGAGAGAGAGAGACTCCTAATAGAACACTAACACTGTATTCATTTTCACGATTATTCAAACATTTGGGTGCAATGTACACTTAAAGTAATCTTTAATAACAAAATTTTGTGGACACTTGCTATGTGTCTGTATTTCTCGCCTCTTTGTGACTTGTCCTTTTTTTTTATTATTATTATTATTATTGGTCCACTGACTTAGTCGAATTTTGACCTTCGAATTCACCCTTGTCCATTTGCTCCCAAAATTCTTAATGACTACTCATTACATTTTTCTGAAATTTTGCATGAAGTTACAACTAGGCAAAGGAGGAAATGTAACATTCTCGGATTTTTTATAAAAATTTTGGTTGCATTTCCAGTAGGTCAAAAGGGATCAAAATGGCCAAAAATAGCACTTTTGGGGACATAGAATCTTTTCCAACCATTAAATTTTGCTGAAAATTACCAAAAAGCAAAACATGATATACCTCTGAAAACGTAATATTTGACCCGGGAAAAACTCTGGTTGCTTCCCCAGGGGGGTTGAAAAGGGACAAAATGGGCAAAAAATAGCACTTTTTGATACATAAAATATTTTCTGACAATTAGATTTTGCTGAAAATTACTCAAAAGCAAGACCACATGATATACATCTGGAAATATAATATTTGACCCTAGAAAAATTCTGGTTTCGTCCCCAGGAGCTAAAAAAAAAAGGGTAAAATAAATGTGGATTTTTTTTTTTTAAATAAAATGAAAAATTTAGGTTTATTTGTTTCTCTGTCTCAGATAAAATTTGTAGGTTATTTCCCTTTGATTGTTAAGTTTTTATTTTTTTAAATATTGTTCCTATTTACTTGCCTCCCCACGAGGGCAGAGTTAAACACAAAAATAAAATTGCCTCAGTCTAGAAGGATACATTAATACATTGAATTTGAATGAAAACTGTTTTTTTTGGCACATGCATTATATGGACGGTACCATTGTTAGGGGTGGTAAGTCCAATTTCTTCTTGGAATAGTAACACAACACCGCCTCACATGTTAAATAATAGGTTTTTAAATAATGACATTAAAAAAGAGCATCACACTTAAATTTTACATTTACCAAAAAAAGTCAAATTGTTTTCTCATCTAAATTCAATAAAACATAACTTCTTTGTCAAATAATATACAAAACAAAAAAATAAATAACACCAAAATACTTGAAAACCAAAAGTTATTGTATAAAAATGTATCAAAATATAATTGTAAAAACATTTATTTAAAAAATACATTTTTTTAATTTAAGCAACATTACTTAGTCTTAGTCTAGGAACAAAGTGTAGTATCTGTTGTGGAGGAGAAATCCTTCTAGACTGAGGCAAGTTTTATTTTTGTTTCTTTCCCCACATTATAAACCGACTGTGTCTAACTCTGTCCTCACAGAACATTGGATTTTTTTTTCAAACAATTTAATGGAAACTCATCGTAAGAAAATAGAATTTTAATAAAAATTAAAGCAACGTTGGATTTTTCAAACAATTTTAAACCATTTTTTGAATTGAACCATCATCCATCCTCTCCCATACTCACAGAACTGTAATGTTGGTGGTCTTCTCATAAGTTTCTTCTTCAACCTTGCCCAATTGAATGCAAAGTTAAAGATTTTCCAAACTTTTTGACTCTAGCTGATAGCACCCAAGTCATTTTTTTTAAAAACTTTTGAAACCACTACTATATATTGGATACAATATAATAATCAATAGAGAATAAATACGAAATCTGCATGAATTAGAATATATTCAAGCATATTTTAACACTGGACGACCTGCTATGATAGTTTTATTATATTATTAGTAGTGTCTGTAGTGAGGATTGAACCTTAACACCTTTATCCATTATGCGACAGATCCATGTGGATAATATCAATATGAATTTTTTTGGAGTTTTAAACCTAATCATGTTTATGAATACATCATATTATTAATTGCATCACTTTCTTTTTATTCTAATGCTATTCTAATCTACTTCGAAACATGAAAATAATAACCAAGATGAGAAAAATAGTCAAAATAATCCAAAACACAAAAATTACTAATCCTTATCTAGAATGAAATTTTGGAAGCTTTAAACCCAGTAAGGATTAAAACTTACAGCATTTATCCATTGCGCCACAGATCCAGTATAAATTTTTTGGAGCTTTAAGCTCAATCTTGTTTTTAAATGTATAGTATTACTAATTAATATGCACATATGCCCGACCTGTACTCTTGCAGGTCTGTGAAACACGATCAACAATGAGAGGTTAGAACAACACGATCCTTGCTGTGGCGCATCAGATGGAGAAAATTGCCAATCTCATTCTACAGGCCTTCATGAGAAAGTATGTTGCACAACGTTTTTCAAATGCATGTGGTTAGACCGCTTAAGACAAAATGGATCAGTTGATGACCACCTTATCCTGGTAGATGGCACAAGCAAAATGGCAAGAGGAAAGTTGGAAATCAGTCATGGAATGTTTAACTTTAAGCTTATTACATAACAAAATATGAAAATAATATACGAGGAGGGGGGGTCCAAAAGTTTATGGAATTTTCAAGAAATTTATTTTATAAAAACATATATATATAGACAAGATTATTTCAACGTAGGTCAATGTATTTTTCAACTTAATATTTCCATGTTCAGAGCCAAGTAGTGGAACAGTGTTTTTCTTATTTTGTTTTATCTCATTAATATGGGTTTCTTTGAAAATTTCTAGGAGTTTTGAAAAGGGGAAGAAGTCTGATAGAGCTAAATCAGGACTATATGGTGGGTAAGGAAACACTTCCTATTGTAATCCTCAAAGGATCTGACTGATGCACTGTCATGATGAAATCAGATCCTACCATGAAGTTTCCCTTTTTCATTGAAACATTCTTTAGCTTATATTACTTATATTGATCGGACTATTGTTCTCATCTTGAGTATTATTTGTGCAACGTTTCGGTCGCATTGGCCTTCGACTATCCTCAGGCATGTTGATTGTTGTTTAACTTCATTGAAATCTCAGCATAATAAACTCCTGTTCTTTGATTTTCAAGGTAAGCGATAAGTATCACACTCCCTGAATCACAGAAAAACCATTAGACTCACTTTTTGAGCAAATTTCCGAGATCTGAACTTGATCGATCCTGAAGAGCCATGTGAGAGTCCTCACTATAATTGTTTTTGGATTCTGGATCATTACTGGTAAATCCAAATTTTATCTTCGGTAATAATTTTTGCCAGAAATTGTTTTTTGTTTGCTTCAATCTTGTTCAATGTTAAGGAGATATCATTTTGAAGATCGGGTTGATCAACTCTCACAACATTTGAAACCCATCATGCCAGAAGCTTGCTCAGTCACAAATTATCATGAAGAACTGAATTTGCCAATCTATACGAAATGTCTAGCAATGTAGCTATCTGATTCAATTAAACTTTGAGCAGCCTCAATGTTTGATATTTTTTGAGGTTCCTGGTCTTCTGAGCAAAAGGTAATCTTCAAAGTTGCTTCTTCGTTTATTGAATCAACTTGTAGATTGTAGTCTTTTTTGGGGCACAAATTCCATAAACATTTTTAAAGCTGCAATGATCTGTGTTCCTTTCCATTCAAGTTTTACCAAAACTTTTATACTCAATTATCTCAAAATATCTGTTTTCCTTAGTCGAAAAAGTAACTTCTTTTGATGGTCTGAACAATAGAGATTCACATAACTGATCACAGGTAAATAAAAAGCAAGGTAAACATTCAGTGATTATCTGACATGTTTTAACTTGGTATGCTGCTAAAAAATTCCAAACTCTATAACTCCCATATCTCTATCTCGACTATTATATAAAAGGAACTTTGTGTGTGTGTTTGTTCCCTATAGATTCCGAAACACCTGGGCAGACTTTGATGGAATTTCACACAAATGTACTTCATGTATCTGGCAGTGTTCTTAGATAGGTTTTGTATTAGAATGTCTTCGATAAGTATTGATAATCGATATAATCTGATGAAAGCAGAAACAGGTGATTTTGATTAAAGTTAACACCTTATAACAGCTTAACATCACAAGTGCATTTGAGAAGTTTATTGCCCCACAAGTAGAAAGGTTCGACATACAAAATCAACAGTAGGTTGATTGATATGGCAGGGGCATATTTGAAATTAAAGTTTCTGTAGAAGCACGATACTTGACTTTGACATTTTAAACTTTAATTCAAGCCATTATATATAAAAATAATTTTATAAAAAAACAGTAGGTTCTCCACAGTGCAATGTAGACTAAAATGTATTGTGGACTGAGTAACTACAGGGAGGCATGTGAAGCTTACTGCTATTGCACCATGATGGGTTCCCAACTAGAGCAGATAAACAATCAATTTGATTGAAAAATAGGCGATTTTACAGATTTCAATGACAATAAAAATATAAGAATGTGAAACATTTGTTGATCATCATTCAATCCCGGGCAACGTTGGATCTCCCTGCTAATAATAACATCTCAAAAATTATGAAACAAAATCAAATTTGTTTAACTTTTTTATTTTTTTTTAGTTTATGTATCTACAATTGATAAGCCCCCTCCTTCACCCCATCACTATTAATACAAATATTAGAAAAAGAATTTTATGCTGATTTGTAATTAAACATCTTCTCAGAATTATGTTTGTTAACCAACAACAGCTGCAACAAGCTTTGAAAAAAAATAATAAATTGGGGAGGTGGGGGTTGAAAGGTAAATAAATTAAACAAACAGAAAAAAAAATGAAAAATGTTTTGAAAGTAATAAATGACACTTATTTTTATTTTTCAGATTTTCTGGGGGGTTTTCCTGCAACATATTGAAAAAAATCTATTAAAAATATAATTACTGATCAAAGTGCCTAACAATGGAACATGTAAAAATGGCACAAATGAACAAATAGAAAAAAAAATGACAAAGCACAAACAAAGTAAGAAGCACAAAAAATATCTGTACTGTGTAGAGTGTTAGTGGTAGGATTAAGGTTTTTTTCTTTTTAGAGAGGAAGGGTCTGGGTCTGTTGTCACTAAAATTTAGGGACAGTGATATGGTTAAGAGAGTTTAATACACTCCCTCCAAAAAGCACACCAACTCCATTTAAAAAAAAAAAAATGGATAAATTCCTTATAAACACTATCTGGTTAAACAATGGCCCAAAATGGAGTGATCATTTTATGTTAAATTTATATGTCAAACTGATCATCCAATCCTTTAAATTTTAAAATAGTTGCCCCCCCACCACCAAAAAATAAAATTCTTAGGGTGTCACACATAATCACCTAAGAAAAAAAATAATTTCATTTTATTTGGAGGAAAGGGAGGGAACTGAAGGTCTTCATCTATAAGTTTACCTCAGATTTAAATGTAGATATAATCTCTTTAATTTTAACTGTCCCTAAAAAATAATAAAATAATAAACTCATTGTGAGATTTATATCTGTTTTTTTTTTTGTGTGCCATTTTTACCTAAATTCACTGACCAGTTCATAACCAGAAAGCAGTTATTTCCACCAAACTGTCCACTGTCTCATGTTCAACAAGGTCATCTTATTCCAAGGGAAAATGCAGCTCCTTAAGAAAGGAGCACTTTGAATGTGTGCAAAACTATCTGTTATAAACCTCTCTTTCCCAACTTGAAGGAGGGGGTAATTCCTGAAGAATGGTATCCTGATATTGCCCAGAACGAATTCTACACTCTGATCTTGATCCAAAGGCCAAATATGTTCAGATATTTGCACAAAAAATATACTAAAAATACATACAAAACATTCACCCACTTCCCACAGCAGCAAGGTTAGACCTGAAATCAGTTTTATGTGAGGGTAGGAGAGGGTTAGCTCCGTCAAGTGTATATAAAAATAACCAAATTTTGACGTCCCTAAAAAGTTGATAGTTCTGTTATACACACTACATGCATACTGTTTGTTTTTTGGTTTTGTATTGCCATTAAAATATTAGTTTCATCGCAAGCATAGATTGATCAGGTTCATTATAAGAAAGCCAACAGCAAATTTATAGTATAGTCAATAACCGAGAAATAAAAAATCAATTTTATTATATTTAAATTGCAACTAGCAACTTTCATCAAACATTAAAATCTTCTATTGACCCATACACCTTTAAAGTATGGAAACTGATTGCATGAATTTGTAATCAAGTTCGGGGGGGGGGGGGTATCGATTTTTTTAAAGCTGATCACTTAAGTTTAGATAACTTCAGGTTGAAAAGATGGCAATAATAAAAATCACAAATTATTAAATCACCATCAATATCATTTTTGTATGCTTAATATTCAAGATTATATCATAATAGTTTTGAAAATTGGAAAAATAAATTTTATTAATTTGAGCATTTTTTTTAATTCAACAGATAATAGTATATATTAATGAGAAAAGGAAGCAAAATATTTCAAAACAATATTGCATTTCCACTTTTTATTTAAGAATTTACAGAAATTTTACAGAAATATTTAATAAATAAAAATAAATCTGATATTTTTTCAGACTCTTTCGCTTTATATTAAAATTTTGATTGATCAAATTACATCTTTTTTTCAATTTATTAAATTAAACAAGAGGAAAAGAATAGTAAACGTTTTTAACACAGAATACAACAATCAGAAGACAAGTTCATCTACTTGCCTGGCAAAGTTAAATCAGTTTATAGTGGGGAATCCAGACTCCTCCCCTCCTAAAAAAAAAAATGGGAGAAGTATTCTGAATGAGTGCAAAATTTGTCGTGGTCGACCATGCCAGCATTCTTTGGTGAAGATGCCTTAGGCAATTAGCAATAACTCTCCATTCAAAAGGTGATGGTAATACCTGAAAGAATGACCTCTTGGACTGACCAGAACAGATACTGATTTTGATTCCTCCAGAAGGCTTTGCATCAGGCAAGGACAAGTTGGAATTTCGATCACTTTAAATGCAATAAATTTTGTTAGAGAGGCGGGGGTGCAGGTTGCAGAGAGGATGGTTGACTGTCTCCGGACTTTTGGAGACGACGTCAAAGAAGTCAAAATGGGGGACATACAATCTCCTGAGATTAAGTAAGCAGGGCTAACTGACACTACAAGACAATGCATGGTGGAATGTTTTGACATCATCTGTGCCAATGAAATAGAGGGAGCAAACAACAAGGGAAGGAGAAAGAGAAGAGCCACACAACGAGGACAAACTGACACATTTTTCTTTACTACCAAGCAGCCATACCCCCATCATGCCCCTTCACTGATGTCACAAGTGTCATACGGAAATAAAAATAAAGGTGGTTATTTGCCAATAAATAAAATATTTTATAACCCAGCTATGTATGTTTTATTTCATTGACAAGT
The DNA here is from genome assembly GCF_053919585.1 of Euprymna scolopes. NCBI lineage: Eukaryota > Metazoa > Mollusca > Cephalopoda > Sepiida > Sepiolidae > Euprymna > Euprymna scolopes. The sequence continues at coordinate 70,416,653 of NC_136510.1, forward strand.
GTATATATCGAGGCAGTTGACAAAAGTTGATTTTTAGAAATTATATAGACTGAAAAGCACATTGAACGACCGGCCGTAGCAAATATATAACAATTCATTTAGGATTAAACCATAACATCTGTTTGGAGTCAGGAGGCCATAATCCCAGGCATTAACTTTTCCTTTCAAAGAGGTAGGGGCATGAGTTTATACTTGTCACCCAAGGAAGTGACAACAGGTACCATTGTGGCCTTCAAAAAGGTGATTTTTAAGAAATTTAATTACTTTTATAAAATAGGATCTTTAAAATTTTGCTTCATTTTATGCTATTTTATCTTTATAGTTTGGATTTTGATAAATACATGATTTCTGGTAAATCGAAAAGAAATAGTTCAATGTACAATCATCAATACCTGTAAAGTCTTTCTCTTCTCTATTGCTATTTTCATGGCAGGTACTCAAATGAGCTTCAGTCTTTGGTTCTCTATGTAAAACATTCACAGCAAAAACTCATCTAGTTAAAACCACTTAATTTTCCTTTTCTTCGTTTGTGTACCTAAAACTAAACGGAACTTCCATGAACAAAGTTTCTTTCCAAGAACTGTCTGTTGGACACATTACCATGGGGCTGCTTCAAAAAATCATTTTAAAGTTCAATGTTAACAAACTCTTGTTCAACCATCTTTTTTAAATAATCAAATTCTGCCCAGTTTTAACTATCATTACCAATTCTTGTAGCGTTGTCTCACTGTTCATTTCGATGCCTCCATTCAGTTTTGAAAGACAAAGGATATCCCCTAGGGGCAGCTGCACATGTAATTGTAAGGCAAGGGGCACAATCCCCAACCACGCCTCTCTTGAATCGCCACTGTTTGAGTCCAGTGGCTAATTTAGTACTGACCATTGCTTAACTTTGGTGATCCAGCGGAAACCTGTGTGCCAACGTGATTATGCCATATCCACCGTTCACCTACCACACTCATTAACCATTATACTAGAATGGTTGTTGGGACTTGAAATGATGATTCATTAATCCATAAAAAAAAGTTGTCTCATAATCTAGTAGTGGCATCATTAACTCAAATGGGAACACATCTGACTCTTGAGATTACAGTTAGTAGTGACCTGGCATCTGGGTTTCGAATCTCTGGCTTGATGCGCTTGCTAGGCTCAACCACACGGATTAATTGACTGTAATAAAAAGGTAGCAAATTTCTTAGATTTAACTATGAACCTATGGACTAATACACATGACCCTTAGCATACACCTAAGAAAAATTTATATTACATGCATAAATACTAACCATTCCAAATCTACTATTTAACTTTATTGTGCCAAATATGGCTCAAAGAATTTCTCGTATTTCATACTACGATCATATTTTTGATGAAAACTTCACAATTCTATAACGATGCTTTAAGAAATTTGGGTTATGAACAAAACATTGTCTACATAAAATCATCTGACCACCATACAAGAGATTACAGTAAAACTATGACTAGCGGCTGTATTTTAAGTAATACTAGCAGGAGTGTTTGTAGGTGTGTGCGTTGGGGGGGGGGGGGGTAATAATAATAAAAAAAAAAAGTTTTGGTAGGTAGATAGGATCGAACCAAGAGTGTTAAGGCAAAGGTGGAAAATAAAGTGTGAAAAAAACCTGACATGTTTACCCGCTCAGCCAGCAAGGGAGAGTAAGAGAAAAACGTTTGAATTTATTTAACAATTAAAAAATGAGGTCAAATATCATGCCATCGAAATCGTGCAGTTAACGTTTTTTTGAGGTTTGTTTACACAAATTGACAGGTGTGTGAATTTAATAAGGTCAAATAGAAATACCGCAGTTAAGTTTTACTGCAAGGCAGTTTTTTTTTTTGTTTTTTTACCCAACTTTGGCTGGTTTTGTTTACCCAAGATATTGGGGGAGAAAAACCAGCTCCCTATAAAAAGGAGAATGTCTAAATTGAATAGCAATTGTCTGATATAAGGGGTTTCCCCCCGCATTGATCAATAGCTGATTGCTTTCTGGATGTTCCCGGCACGAGGCCAAGAACCACACCTTCACATTAGATTTAGTTTCGCTTTTATACGAAAAAGCCCAACACACACATGGCCAGCCGAAATAGCAAGAATTTTGTAAAAGTCGATGTAAATAAATCTAGACGCGCTTTCACAAATCGTACATATTATGATCTAGGGGGTATATAAACAGTTCTAAGACATAGTACCCCCCCACCCCCACCCCCGAGAACCCCGGCGAAAAAAAGCCTTTCTTTGACATACAAAAATGTGCACGCTGTATTTGCCTTTGATATATATAGATTGTCCATAATATGGCGATGAAAAACAGATGTAGACCTTGTGACAACATTAATGGTGTGATTGGCAGAGATAATCAAGCTTTGCATCAGCAATATGCTAATGAAACTTGAAAATTATCTAGTCCTAAATCTGAAAATGGTAAGAACCAGCAGTGTACCTGTATTTGGTTGAATCCACCATATAACAAAAACTTATACAATCTTCTATAGAAGTTGCAGGTAAAAACACAAAGTTCATCAATTTATTTTATTGTGGACTATTATTCTTATCTTTCTTAGTTTTTTCACAACGTTTCGGCCAACTATTCCTCTTCGTCAGGTGGTAATCGCAACAGAATAGGATCTCCGAATCTCCTAACTGCATTCTCAGAAATTACATCCATAGTTGCTGTCGTCTCACCACATTTTTGGCCAAGTAAGCCTTTGGCCGGCTTTGGGTAGGAGTGAAACTGTTATCTTCAGACAATTCTCACCTGGAACTGTAGAGATTCAACATCTCTATCCACAGCGCCACGGATCCCGAAGGGCAATCAAGGTTGAACTTTTTGGTCTTATAAATCCACGTTTATTTATTATCTGATCTTCCATAGTCTGGGCCGAACCGAATGGTATATATATTATTTAACTGAAATTCATTAATGAGATGAATATTATTTATTAATTTATTTTATTGCGGACTATTATCCTCATCTTTTTTAGCTGTTGTTTAATGACATTTCGGCCAACTATTCCACTGGTCTTCGTTAGGTGGTAACCGCGACAGGATAGGAACTCTGGATCTCCCAACTGCATTCTCAGCAATCACTGCCATCCATAGTTGTTGTCGTCTCACCACGTTTTTGGCCAAGTAAGCCTCTGATCGGCTTTGGATAGGATTGAAATCGCTATCTTCAGACAATTCTCACCTGGAACCACCTGACGAAGGCTAGAGGAATAGTTGGCCGAAACATTGTAAAACAACAACAACTAAGAAAGATGAGGATAATAGTCCACAATAAAATAAATTAATAAATAATTCTCATCTCAATAATGAATTCCAATTAAATAATATACAAAGCTCATCGCTAAATAGCAAATGAAAAAGTAAAATTTTTCATTTGCTAAAATATTTTTATCGGTTGTCTTTAGACTTAATAAAAGAACTGCTTAAATCAAGACTGCCAATTTATAAGTTTCTATTTGGAATTAGTACCAACATTAAATATTGTTTCCACAAGTTACATTTTATTGTGGAGAAAAAAATTACCCCTTCTCTCCTAATGCATATTTCTGGGCCCCGAAAAAAAAAAAAAAAAAAAAATGTACACTAAAAATCTTGAATGGTGTTAGTGTATAAAATTCCTACTATAATAAACATTAGATCACGTGATATTAAAAAAACAACCCTTAAGCATATTTTTAGGGAGATTTTCCTAGTGGGAAAAAAAGTATGCCTTGAACATGCTCTATTTAATAAATAAAAAACAATTTTTCATATATTTTCCTTAATTATTTTATATTTTGACAATTTTTGATGCAATTGATCTGAAAAATCTGTGTAATTTTTGATTAGTGCACGCTTTGAAGAACGTTTTCCACACACACAAGTTGGCACTTATAAAGTTTTATTCCAATATTTTCATTTAAAAAAAAAAAAAAAAAATGTACGCCAAAACTTACGCAAATTCATCTAATATTTTTATTTTATAAAAATTGATCGGTAAACGATTTCTCGCTAATATTATTTGTGGTGATTGTGTATGAATTCAAGTTTGAATTACGTTCCTTGACCTTGATGTAAGCAAAAAAATGGAAGAAGACAGTTTGCTGTTAAATGTGTTTTTCTTGTTCAAAATAAAATAAAATACTTGAATTTGCATGTTTTTTTAACCTAATCTGTTAGTACATAAAAGTTTTGGAGTAAACCTATGCTTTTTATTCCATGACATTGCACCAAAACACTGGGGAAGGGGGGGGGTTCCTGGGTCATAGTCAACAACCTTCCTAGAGCTGATAACAACAAATTTCTCAGTTTGCAAACTTATATCACCTAAGGTGTTGTAGGTTCTGCCTATCGCCCAACTTCCATACTTATCCTTTACTCATTAGCCAGATGCAGTTACAATATGAGGGACTCACTTGAAACACTGTGCCTGGCCTTGATTCCTGATTAGGCCAACAAACCCCGACTCCCCATTTCCTAAATATTTTTCTTAAACAGAGCAAATGGCTTTGCTTGCATGCTACTCATTGTAAAGTTGTTGCATAATGTACTTAAATTAAATTTCTCAACTTTATTTCCTGGTAAGATATATTAAATAAAATTAAAATATAAATTTCAAAAAAAAAGATCACCCTGCTGAACTACTGACTACAGGTTAAAAAATAGAAATGTAGCTGAACACGATGTGTAGTCGAAACTTTTGTGGAAAGAAAGCCTCTTACTTTTAATTATTTACTTACTACAAAGTTATTGCATATTCACCTAAACTTTTCTGAATTTTTGTGCTGAGGATTGGTCATTCATATTATTTGGATTCTTCGGACTACTGTTCTTATCTTGAGCATCATTTTCATAATGTTTTGGATGTAACCTCCGACCTTCTTCAGGTGTATCGTGTCGAACTCAGGAATTTCAAACAGAACCCTTTATTAGCGTGCTCTTGTTCCGTCAGCCATGACGGGATCGAGGTCCTAAGTAATTCGCAATTGTATTTTTTTGGTCACCCACACCGAGGATTGAACCTGTGGCACCATGGCACAGTGGTTAGAGTACTTGGAAAATCAATTGTAAAAAGTGATATTCTCCTGAAGGTTCAATCCTCAGTATGGGTGACTGAAAAATAGAATTGCGAATTACTTAGGAGCTCTATCCAGTCATGGCTGATGAAACAAGAGCATGCTACCCTCGTTAAGTAAATATGTTACAATAACAGAAGCCTGTTCTTGTAAGTGAGTAAATATGAAAGAGGATAGTCAAGGATTCGAACTTGCGAAGCTAGATTTGAAATTGAGAATTCCAATCATATGTTAAAATAAATACAAAATGTTATTGAAAATAAGGAATGTGGAATCGCAATTGTTTAGTTAGATATCTGTTTATTGGAAAAGGAATGTAATGATGAAATTTGTTTCTGTGAAAATTAAAATAAGGAATTTAATCGTCAATTGAAATTGTAAACATATTTTGTAAAGAGGTTACTCGAAAAATAGGTTACTGAACTCGGGGTCATGTCAGTGTGGCATCTTTTGCAACGTGACGCATGTCAAGGCAACATGCTCGATGAGTACATGTTTAATCATGCGATGACGTGAAGAGTTCTCAATATAGGTGGAGTTTTAGATGCAGTCTGGGAGAAAAAGAGGAGAAGAGTCGAGAGAGAGAGGTCAGAGACAGCTGCTGACACCAAACCTTGGAAACAAAGGTTAGAGAAGAAAAGCCATGTAAAGAAACTTTGAATTCCTCGAGCGAAATCAGGACCGGTCATGAAATAAAGGATTTCATCATGTGGTTTTGTATCTGCATCGTCGTGTTGTTATTCAACAGAAAAGGCATTGTCCATTTATATTATAAGGACCTTGATAAAATCATCATCTAAAAAATATGTGTTAGAAAGTATATGTGTCAAGGTATAAATGTTATAGAAACACTCCCGTTCACAGAACTGTCAAAAGTATAAATATAAAACTCTCGGTCTATCTATCAAGATATTCATAAATCTCCTCTCAATGTGTATTACATGCCGTTGGCTATTGTAGTAACATGTACACTGCCTATTTTATATATAAGAACTGTCTCTCTCTCTTTATATATATCCCATCTCTTATATATACAGAACTGTCTCTCTCTTTATATATATACCCTGTTTATGTCTCCAAAATATCTATCTCCACAAACATGAACATCTTAAGACAATATGAACACTCACAATGAATATATATAATATCTAGCATCTCACAACATGAACACTCCTAAGACTGTCTACCACACTAAGACTCGCCCAAACAAGAACACTAAATAAGAACAACAAAACATTTGGTACATCAAAAATAACATAAATAAAGGGTTCCGTCCAAAATTTCATCCAAATTTCTGAGTTTGACAGAAATATTCTCAAGTTCGACAAGCTACGCCTGAAGAAAGTCAGAGGTTACATTGATAGAAACATTGTGAAAATCAAACTCAAGATGAGAACAGTAGTCCAATAAATCAAAATAATACAATTCACCTAAACTCTTAATTACTGATATTTCTTCACTCTTATCATTACTTCACTAAGTGCATGTCTAAATATAAGGCCTAGACTGGCCACACATATGGTTACTTATGTATGATACTAAAATAACTGGTACAAATTCTTTTCTAAATGTAGAGTTAAAAGGGCTAGCCACTTTGCCGCCAAGATGACTACCTGTGTCTGTTTTGCATGATAAACATTACAAATCCTTATACTCCTAGACTCTTCCCATATCTCTGTATATCCTAATGTATATTAATACTGTATTCTAGTAAGTTATATCATCTTTCCTGTTCCAGCTGGACAACTAACCAATCGCTCTTCTCCCCAAGCTGCTATAACATCACATACTTGCACATATCTTGGGAGAAGGGTTTAACTTCCGGTCCTTAACTTTAGAAGGCTGACCTTTAAAAATTGATACTAAACATCTATAGTTATCTATTGAGACGGCATGCATTATCTTATAACTTATACCTGTATTTTATAGCTTATTTATAAAATATACTTATTAGCCATAGTTTGTACTTATATTCAAAGTGATCTATATTAAGTAGCAACTATATCTTTCTTTCCCTTAGGTGGGCCAAAGTACTGGTGATTTTCTTTACATGAAAACTAACACCTGAAGCTCATTTCGAATCATACCCTAACTCTTTATACTATAGTCTTTCCAATGTATTTATTAATCCACAAACCATATTTAATCCTCATTGAACTCTAGTAGATATAAACTTTAAATTTACAGCACATACTCATATATACCTCCACCCGTGGTTCGACTCAAAACGTGTAAATAACCACATCTTCCAATCTTAATCCTATTTTGAGGAGTGTAACTTCAAAGCAGATACTAATTATCTTTGATACTAACTCAATTAATCCTAACTACCCATGCAGGGGTGTAGAAATACCTAGTTTTAAAACCAGGAACAGGGATAACCCTCTCAGTGCTAATGGAGCTGTAGATCTGGTCAGGTCATCCATCTAGGAGAAGGAAAACTAGTGTTAAACCTGTGCCACTAACCTCATACATCTTGACACCAAACGGGGGTGGGAGGCCTTCTCAATCCTGGTCAACGACCTACTTAGAGCAGGTGACTCGATCAAATCACTGGTTTGCAAACCTGAACTGCTTAAGGAGTAGATAGGCTCTGCCTATCGCCAGGCTTCCATACTCCTTTTTTGCCTATTAGCCAGGAGCAGAGGTGTAATCACATGGACTCATTAGAGATGTCCAGTGCTTAGCTATGTTTCTTGACTAGAGCAATGAATGCTGTTCCCCACATGCGCACCATTCCCTTCTAAACCTGAGCATTTTGGGGGTGCTTGTTTACCATGTATGCTAACATGATTGGACTGGACCACTCTTGCCTGATAGGTTTGAGGGTACCAGTTTAACAGTTTGTCTGGCTGCTGTATTCCGACTGACAGTACAGGTGTCCTAACTATTTGGTAGCACTTAGAGCGGCTGCTCTATCATCAGTTGTATATCAGGATGTTTGTAGTGCCATGTCTCACATGGAAAGGGACCTTGCACTCATCTCTGGTGGGCATTCTGGAGACCACATTCCTGTGGATGAGGAATCGGCTGATGGTCTACTTGTGTTGCATTATGGTAGCTATGCACATCCACTTTGTCTAGCACCTCTCACCCTGAACTGAAACTACGAAATAAAAATAAATGACAGCTCAATTCAAAATAACGACTAAACCAGACACACTCGAACAATGATTTGCCTCTTCCCTTGAGTCTTACATTTACAAATATCCGTGAACTTGGAACTAACTTAGACGATGTAGAATCATTTCTCCTAGCAAAATCCCCGGATAACACTAAGTGAAACTAATTTGCACTCCTCCATCCCATCTAACCACTTTAACATGTCTGGTTATCTTCCACTTTGTCGTAAGGACTCTGACAGACACATGCACAGACTTGGAGTCTACATTCGTAACACCCTCCCCCATGATTAAGGAATCTAAACTAGAATCAGATGACCAAGCCTTCATGTGCTAACTAACTTTACAACATAGCATAGCAACTTATATTTTCTTTATCACTCTTCCTCGACCCAGGATTGTACTCAAATCAATCGTGTCTTTGACAGCATAGATGTAGTATCCTTCCTTGACACTAGCATCTAAATACATATATTTGGTGACTTTAATGCCCACTACAATAATCGGTTTGGCTTTTCTAACTACATAGATACAGCTGGTAGCATCATTCATAGCTTTTCTAAATCCCATTCCTTGACACAGTCAGTCATGTTTCCTACCCGTCTCCCAGATCGTCAGGACCAGTAAATCTCACTTTTGGACTTATTTCCTACAACAGTTCCTGAGGATTGTGTAACAAATGCCCATTGCCCATGCAAGAATGCTGATCATGCTGTGATAATGATAGACGTCACTCTAAACTCTCAAGCCCAAATTGAAGAGCTATTGCTCAAAATGACAAGGTACTACAATAAGGCTGATTGAGATACCCCATGGGAAATATCTTTCTCTTCCTGCGGAACAGCGCGCAAATAAGACCATTGAATGGTTAAAAGCAGCAATAGAAGCACATATTCCCACATGGAAGTTCTATAGCAAACCCCACTCTCCCCAATGGTTTACTTCTACTTGCGCAGCTGCCATTGCTCCAAGGAAACATGCATACCGCAGATTTATCCGACATAAGTCTAGTACAAACAGACTAAAGTTTATTGAAGCTAGAAGTAATTATAAGGAAGAAATAGTGACAGCTAAGAGTGAATATACTGAAACCACCAGGAAATGCATTGAAGCGCAGAAATTAGGAACTCGTGATTTCTGGAAAATCTATAATAGTGTAGTAAATAATGGGCAATCAACAAATCCCCCACTATCCAACAATCATGAAGTTGTTTGCACGGCAACAGAGAAAGCTAACATGCTTGCTCGTCAGTTTGCCTCAAACTCTACTTTGGACTCCCCAAACTACTCCCTCCCTGAGTTTTCTTTGCGGGCAGTAACCACACTAAATGATCTGAAAATCACTCCTTCTCAAGTACATGATATAAAAAACTAAACACCTCAAAAGCATGTAGATCCGATCTCATCCCAGCTGTACTATTAAAGAAAAAAAATGCTCTGCTGAGGTTGCTCCAGTTCTCTCCAAACTTTTCAACAAATGTCTTAAATCTTGCTTCCCTGACTGTTGGAAAACTGCTTCTGTGGTACCAGTTTACAAGAATGCTGGCAAAAGAACTGACCCATTAAATTATCGCCTCCCTCTTGTCACCAAAATATTTGAGTCCATACTTAAAGCTCTAGTCCAGCATCTTACAGTTCTGTCTGACCATCAATATCGATTTAGGCAACCCAGTTCTACTGTAGATATTCTAACTAATCTTTGAATGCATATACCATGCACTGGATAAGGCAGGGGGAGGGGAAGCAGTAGCCCTAGCTATATCTAAGGCTTTTGACAAGGTATGGCACCATGGTCTTCTCAGAAAAATATGGTATTACTGAACTAATAATTAACTCCTTCTTAAAGAAAAGAAGAATCCAGATTGTGCTTAATCGTCACGTCAAAACAATGATATAAATGCGGGTGTACCTCAGGGGTTGATCCTTGGACCTGTATCATTCCTGATATTCATAAAATGACCTCCCTGACAAAATTGTCTTTGAAATGGGCATATTTACTGATGACACCATGCTTTATAACAGGTACGAGGGGAAAACGAATGAACACATATCCAAGGCATTGGCAGAAATCCTAGAGAAAGATCTCCAGTCTGTAGTGGAATCGGGACAAAAATAAATGGTAACGTTCAGTGCTGCCAAGACTATACTTGTTTATAATTACAAGAAACCTTCTCTACCACTAATAGCTATGGCTTAAGATACATTACCTGAAATTACTTTGTTCAAACTCCTCAGCTTAACGTTCACAGGGAGCATGAGTTGGAACAGATACATGGAAGGCATTGTCAAGGCTACTGGGAAGAAGGTGGACTTTCTTTACTGTGCTAGAAAGTTATATATGCCTGAAAGTATCCTGTACCTTTACAAGACCATCATTCACCCATGTGTGGAGTATTGTTGTCATATTTGGGCTGGCGCATCTGCTACTAGTTTCTCATTCCTGGACAGGGTTCAAAAGAATGTCGCCAACCTGATAGGTTCTGAATTGTCATCTAAGCTTCAACTATCCCATAGACGAAATGTTGCATCCCTCTGCTTTTTTTACAAGTATTTTAGTGGTAGATGCTCCAACGAACTAAAAGCCCTTGTGCCCACTCGACATAAATACCCCCTACAACAAGCAGCAAAGTCTCACCCCTACACAGTAGAGATCCCCAGATGTTAGAAAGCTTTCTACTCTAATAGTTTCTTTCCCAGAAATTTTAGACTTTAGAATTCCCTTTCGGGTTCCTGCTTCCTCAACTGTACTGATATACAGAAGTTCAAGGGTAAGGTAAACATATCTTGCTTCTCAACTCCCTACATAGCATCCCTGCAACTTATCTCCCTGATAGTAGCTTCCTACAACTTCATTTAAAAATTCACCAAAATTCAGGAAATAAACCAATTTTAATGAAATTTTCAGCATTTATTAATCAACGATCATAGAATATAATGAACAAACCCATTATTTTTTAAATCTTAGTGAAAATGTATTACTTTGTACAAATAAAAAATACCTTTATTAAAGTTATAATTTCAAGTACTAAAAAAAAAAAAAAAAACGCATGAATTTTTTTTTGCTTGCCTTTTTTATGAAAACATAGATGTTAACAATTATATTTTTTTTAATATTTCGGGAATATTACAAAAATAAAGCTCATAAAATCCATGTTAATGAAATCAATATAAATTTCTTCAATTAACAATATTATCGTTAGACTAAGTATTGTTATTCAATATCGTTAGACTAAGTATTGTTTATTCAATATTTTCACACACACACATGCATCTACAATTATATAAATGCAACTTTGTCACTGTGTGTGAGTTCATTCATTATAGACTGAAAAACAGCTGGACCAATTTTTATGAAATTTCACACAAAGGTACTTGCTGTGCCTGGCAGTGTTTTAAGGTAGATTTTGCATTGAAATGTTTTCAACAAGTATCGGCAACTGATAATCGCTATGTATTATTGTACATATGCAAATGACCGGCCATTTTTTAGCTATAAGCCAGACCGACGTTGACATCATATTTCTGTTATGGAATTGTTCGTACTACTACTTCATACTTCACAGCGTACGTACAGACGCACACACGACCATTACAGCGTGTTTTCTTTTTCCTTCTTTTTTTTTGTTTGATGACGTAACTTCTTAATGTTGTTCCATTAATTGGAAAGACGTTTATTGATACAATTGGACAATTTACTTTCTTAAATCAAAAATTTACAGACGGTAATACCTCAATTACAGTACAACTTAACATTTCTTTATATTTTAAAATAGTTCTTCCATTTTTTCCATTAACTTGACTTTAACTAACACTTTAAATAACAAATAAATATATTTCTAGAAAAGTTCTGCTAATCCTCATAATTCTTCACTGATGTATCGGGGAATTTACATATATTGATTGCCTTTTTCCCGGACATTTTTTTTAATAAATTTCTTAACATACGCACTACCTAAATATTGACTCATTTAACCATTCTTTCGACAGAGTCTATAGCAAACTAAATAAACATCTACCGCAATCCTTTCTGACCACTTCCTTGGAGCATTCTATTTCCCAACACTGCAACCAAAAAAAAAAAAAAAAAAAAAATCAGCTCGGACGGCATGGTTTTGAGCTGGAAGAATAGCTGCTAAGGGGAAAAATCAGAGAAATTATCTAATTTCTCTGATTTTTTCCCTTAGCAGCTATTCTGTTGCTGGCACGTTGGATTCACTATGTGAAAGCTACATTGGTCAGTAAGGTATCAATATAACCAAAATTTACTAAAATAATTTTAGGATTACAAAAAAATATTGAATTTTACCAAAGATACAGACAATAAGCATAAAAATGGCATTAAATCAACACCCGACCAAGGTCAGGTAATACTGCTAGTAAAAAATATTTTGTGATTTTACCGATAACAGTTTGTGGGGAAAATTGTAAGTGTGATATATTTCCCTTGTATGCATGAATGTGTAAACATCAGCATAAGAAATTTTTTTTATATAAACTTGAAAATAAAATAAAAATTTAGGTGTCGAGTCAATAAGAAAACAATAATTTTAAAAATGGGATAATTTCTACTAACGATTAATTTGATACTTCTATGGGTGGACAGAACGGCAAAAAAATAAAATGTAAGTTTATAAATTTCATTTAGCAAATCATTTTCTTTCAAATTTGAATTCTATTTAGTCATAAAATAAAGAATTGTTTAGCTAATTTTTTTAAAATTAATAATAAAACTTAATAAATCGAGTAATGTAATTGCTAAAATTTATGCAGTATGTAGTTTGAAAATTTTGAACAACATTTAAAGTTTAAGGAAAAACATTGATAAACCGATGTCATCAAAAACTTATACCAAGTTAAAGGTACTCTTGCATAATTTGACCCGAATTCTTGTGAATTCCTGTCAAGCATGGATCGGGCGAGACCGGCAATCATCAATGTCGGCCGAGCGTTGTTCAAATGTTTAAACACTAATTCGACTTTTTATTTTATTTAATTTTTTTTTTCTGCTATGTTTTTAGTAATTTTTAAGGTGATATTAAGGGGGTGGGGTGACTTTTTATTTTCTGATTAGTTATTTATTATTTTTTTAATTGAATTTTTGGGAGTTTGATTAGCCAAATGAAAAAGCGCTATCTAAATGGAAGCAGACGACATTCGAATTGGAAGAAAGCGACTTATCCAGCAAAAAAAAAAAAAAAAAAAAAAAGACAAATATATTTTCAAACTCGCTAAACAGAAAAATGATAGGTAAGGAAATAAATCTATGTTACAAAAAGAAATAAAAACATCGATGCAGATAATCTCATACTGTCAGGAAAAGAAATTGCTGTCCCCAAAAAATGAGGTGCAACAATTGTAAACACAAATGTTTACTTAAAAAAAAGATCGTGTGTAAAGGATGGTTTCTCCTAGAGATGTACAAATGGACAGTGTCACCAAAAAGAACTTGACTGAACGACAAGTCTTCAAAATAAAAAATAAAAAAACAAGAAAAAAAAATACGGTTACAAAAAAGAAAAAAAACAAACTTGTACTTACACCTAACAATTATACGATTAAAAAATCTTTTCTTGGAGAAAAAAAAAACTTTCTGTCGATAAATATTTTGCAAAATAAAAAAAATTAAATACACATATAAATAAACATATTTTCATTTTTCAAGGTAGGCTTTTTTTGTTTTGTTATTTTTGATTATTTGCATTTTTTCCGGTTTTTTTTTTTTTTTTTTTTTTTATCATTAGTCTGCGTCCGTTACGACGCTCGGCTGACTCGCCGGTCTCGCCTGATTCATGCTTGACGGGAATTCGGGTCAAATTATACAAGAGTACCTTCTTTTTTTATTAGCTGCTACATTAAATTAAACGAAATTATTACAATTAGAGTTAACAGTTTTTGAAAAATCAGTTTGTGTTTACAAATGATTGGCGTTTTTGTCGTTAACTAACCAGTTTTTTTTGGGGGGGGGGCACTTGTACAGTTTAATCAAAACATTAAAGAATGAAAATATTGAAAAAACAAAAAAAAAAACATTAAATTGTACGTATCCGTTTTGAACTGAAGATCTCCGAAAAAAAAATTTCACTTAATTTGATAATTTTTTTTTTTTTTTTTTTTTTTACAGCGGAAAAAAACAGGTTTTTATGAGAGCGCGTTGAAGGCAGAGATCTTGGATTTTTTCTTAATTTTTGTTTGGAGTTTAGAAGAGCTACGGAGAGATAACTCCAGTTAAAGCGCCGATACTCCCTCCCAACTAGCTTTTCTTCCTAAAAATCGAACCTTTTGCTCGGTATCATAACAAATTGGTTTTTCGCTGTAAAACAAAAACTACTTGATGAAATTAAATGAATTGTTTTTTTTTTTTGGGGGGGGGACTTCATTCCATTCGTACAATTTAAACTTTTTTCGATATTTTCATTTTTAATGTCTTGATTAAACTGTACAAGTACCTTTGTTTTTTTTGTTGCTTTTTTTTTTTTTGTAATTATGGAATTTTTAGTAAAAAAATTTTTTTTTATTCGTCATCTTAAGATTTTAATTTACTAATCGTTGAAATAGTTTCGTAAAACTGATAGTTATTTTTCCCGAGATTTTTTTCTTTTGGAGATTAACTTTGATATTTTGGTGCTAGTGCAGAGAGTGATCCGCGCTATTTTTTTTTAAATCGTATTTCCAAGTTTAATTAAAGTTTTATGTTTTTTTTTATTCAACTGTAAGGTTGAAGTATAGAATAGGCACAAAACACCCTCCCCCTCACCATGTTAAGAATGGCTTTTTAAATAATAACGTTATTATTTACGTCTGGATCACTCTGCACTAGTACCGAGATTTTATCTTTCAAACGGTACTATTAAAATTTAAACGTAAACTAAACAAAAAACAAAAAGGCACTTTTGAGAAGCAGAGTCGTTTTTTTTTTCTTTTTCCGACTAAAAAATAAAATAAATAAAATTAAAAAACGAATCGATAAACGCGCACGGTAATTTCAGATGAAGGGGCCCTTCATTGAAGGGCTCGTTTCTTCCCTTTACACCGGCTAATCTAATGTTTTCGATTGCAATAATTTGGTACTGATCAAATACATCAGTGCCCATTGAATATTGTTTCACACTATTTTATGGGGGGGGGGGATCTCCCTCCCAATATATATTATATAATATTAGTTAATCCACATTTACCTTTATGTAGCACAAATTTTGATTTCCCTTTTATGATATTGGAAAAATGTATGAAAAATTAAAAAAATAATTCCTACCGCTAATTCCCCGGAAGTCGGTGCTCGCTCAGTTTACGTTATTAAATTTCCATTCTATAAACTATTTAATTTTATTTTATTTTGAAATTCTTTTTTCTGCTTTGTACATGCACCACCAGGAAGAATCAGATTCTACTTTCATTTTCGTCCCTCTCCTCCTCATTTTATCAAATGATTTTTTTTAAACAAAGTTATTTAATAAAAATTTTTTTTTTTGAAAGTTGAATTTAATTAAACCAAATTGGGTATTTATGCAGAATACGGATCGTGCTTAGTATTTTCGGTGCTTATGTAGAGAAAGTACCGTACTATTTTTTTTTTTTTTTTTAGTATTTTTAAGTTAAATTCAAATTAAGGTTATTTATTGTTTATTAAATTGTTAGGTGAAAGTACAGAATAGTTACAAAACATCCTCCCATGTAAGGATGGGTTTCTCAAATAATGACGTTATTTCAGCACGGTACCTTCCTTGTATAAGTACTGGATTTTCAAGTCAAATTAAATTTTTACGATATCTTGTTTATTAAATTGTTAGGTGAAAGTACAAAATAGTTATAAAAAAAATCACCCTCTCCGTGTTAAAAATGGGTTACTAAATGTTATTATATAAGGAGGGTCCGTAACTTGTTTACGTGTTTTAAATACTTTCAAATTTCGAAGGGTTATCGGGGTTTTTTGTTTGTTTGTTTGTTTTTTAACTATTAATAGAATAGAATGAAATAAATTAAAGACTTGGGTAAACACGCATATTAATCAAGTTCAGCTTGGCCTACGTAAATAGAAGGACGTTCCATTAGTCATGTAACCGGCCGACATCGCAGAATAAGTATAATGGTCACGGTTAGGCGATTATTACGAGAATTATTTTAAACCATGTGCATTTTAAAATCAATAATAATACACTAAAAAATAAAATAAATAAAAACTTCAATACAGTATTTTCCCAGCAAAAATACTCCATTTTAATTGCCCATGTCCAAATGTAAAATAACTCTTTATCTTTCGGAAATGAAAACAGTCACTTTTGGATCAGTTTTATAAATCCCTCGGCAATTTGAACATTGAAACAGCAAATATTAACTATCCTCGTTATAGTCATCTATCGCCTAACCGTGGCCATTGTACTTTATTCTGCAACGTCAGCAGGTTACGTGACTTTACTGGAACGGCCTTCTATATACGTGGGTCAGTGTCACGCTCGACTAGGTTAATATGTGTTTACCAAAACTTGTTTGGGAAAAAACTGAAATTCATTCTGGTGGAGTTATTTATTTCATACTTTATTGCATTTTTTGTCAATAAATAATCGTAATTAGAAATGTGCAAGTAACACAACGGGGAGACGCGTTAACATAATTTTATTAATATAGATATTAGTCATACCAAAGAGAGGGGCTTTTTTAGTACATCATATCGAATCAAATACTCGCTCAACTCGTCAAAGGACCCGAGCTTGCCTGGTGTCAAGCACTTGTGGGGAAAGAGAGGAGGTCGACTGATAAGGGGGGAATAGGAGACTATTGAATTGTGGTTGTAGCTCTCTGCAAATCAAAGATTTAGAAAATCCCCTTCCATTTTTTTTTTTTTTTTTTTTACTCGCGCTTTTCTCGTAGTATTGTGTTGCTTAACAATGGCATATATATATATATATATATATATATATATATATATATATATATATATATATATATACACACACACACATACACAAAGTCTCAAAGTACATCTACATCTGGCTGGTAATTTAAGAAACACCTGCCGATCTTACCTTTACTGAAAACCAGCATATCATTTATGAAAGTAAAGCTGCATATTCATAATGATACGCCCAACACACACGTACAGCTAACACGGTAAAATAAATAAGCTGCTAATTGCAAGGCAACCTGGCGTTATCCGGGAGCATAGATAAAATAGAAGAGTAAAAAGGGCATGGCTTGTTCTTTTAATGTATATGTATGTGATTATAAAAACAGAGTGGACTAAAAGTCTAGTTACAATCACACATTTTACTTTTATTAAAAAACTGGAGAATTATTTACGCATTCTATATTGAACTTTTTAGCTCTCAAGTGTTCAAAGTGCCCACCTTCAATTGTTTTCTATAAGTTATTATTGTGAAAGTGAAACAGATGAAATAATATTTCGATTTTTCGAAGAAGAACCAAAATAAGTGCTTACAGAATTTGAACCGAACCAGATTGACTTTTGCTTAAAACTCGGGTTAAAAAAAAAAACAGTTCAATCAATTTAAATTCTGTGGATGTATCCTCTGATTTATTACATTTAAAAAATATGTCTGAAAATAAACAGATGATGTAACATACATAGTCTGCCAGACTATATTATAATGCGTACGATTGCTCAACTAACTACCGTAGTAAGAGGCTAGCACAATATATTTATAATATACAATTAGAAACCGCCGGTACGAATAGCTGATCAGCACATGATTGCATGATCTTATTAAATACATATAGCAACTAATTCAATATAATAAAAAGAGAACTGACGGATTGGCCTAATTTCAGTGTTGTTTTTAAAACTACTAGTAAAAAAAATCTTACTAGTGAGCTGAATGGAATATATATATTAACGAATTCGAACCAAACTTAATTTTTTTTTTAACCCAAAACTAAGTTTTAGAGTTTGACAAAAAAAAATCCGTTCGGTTCAAATTTTGTAAAAGTACATTTTTTTTTTTTTTTTTTTTTTTTTTTGATAGAATCAGATCTGGGTTATACTGAATCTGATGTGTGTATCTTGCGTAGTTTCCGAATTTTAGCTTGATACACAGAAAATACGATCTTTACACACGCACTCACTGGTGCTTGTAATAGTAGTAGTGGTGGTTGGTGGTAGTACAGTACAGTACACAGAAAAAATATTCTTTTTACAGAAGAATATTTCACTCATGGTGAAAAGAAAAAATAAAACTTTCAGAAAACAATTGTCACCAAATCAAGTAATGACTTCAGACATACAGATTTTCAATTATTTTTAAATGTAAATAAAGAAATATGCTGCCTTTTTATTGATTAAATTACGATTTTAGCGTCCCAAACCCTACATAAAAAAGCATATTCTAAGCGATTATTCGGTACTAGTGCAAGTGCACTTATTGATCCGTGCTGAAATAACGCTATTATTTAGAAAGCCATTCTTAACATGAGGAGGAAAGGGTGTTTGGGTTTGTATTACTGTACAGTACAGTACACAGATTCGAAAAAGTTGTCAACAAATATATAACAAATAAATGTTATCAAAGGTAAGGTAAGTTACTTTTCTACCTAACTTGATGTTTTAGTGTTTTTATTTAATGTAACATGTTTATTCAACTCGAAAAACATACGGTGTTTACCGATGTATGGGAAAATTTTAAATGGCGCCCGGCCCGACTCTTTGACACGGTAAGTTTGGGAAAAGGAGTTAAAAATAAAAAATATGCAAAATACTGTTAAAAACCCACCGAATATATATCAGCCTCTGTTACGGTAAAATATATTGAGCGAGTTTCTAACAGTATTTTGTCTAGTTTTTTATTTATAACTCATTTTCCCAAACTTACCGTGTCAAAGAGAAAGTCGGGCGCCATATAAAATTTTCCCATACATCGGTAAACACTGTTTTTCGAGCTGAATAAACATGTTACATTAAATAAAAACATTAGAAAATTATCCAGTGAGGTAGAAAAGTAACTTATCTTACCTTTGATAACATTTATTTGTTATATAATTTTTTTTGACAACTTTTTCGAATCTATATGTACAGTAATACAAACCCAAAATGGATATTAAATGTTTATGAATATTTTTACTTTGTTACATCAAATAATAGTGTGGCATGACGTATTTTGAAAAATGAGTTTGCGGCCCGAAAACATACACAATTGAAAAATAAATGGTCTCAAATTCACGGTCTACTCTTTTTTCTTTAAATATATTAATGATTATAGCAAACGGTCAAATTCAGTTGCTGGAATATAACTTCCGACCAAACTTTCAGTTTTTCCAAATTTATTTATTAAATCGGTAGGGGAAAATACAGAATAGTTAACAAAACCCCTCGCCATGTTAAGATTGGCTTTCTGAATAAAGTTATTTCAGCAGCAGCAGCAGCAGCAGCACTGTCAGTAAACCATTCTTAATATGGAGTGATGGTGGTGTTTTGTTAACCATTCTGTACGTCCATCTAACTATTCTGTACTTCCACCCAACAATGATTAACCTAATCTTAATTTGATTTAGTTATTAAAAACAAATCAAATTAAAATTAGTACGAAACTTGTCAAACCATAATAGTAACCAAAACAGGAAGTCTTGAATATCAAGAACTGGATCTGACCGGACACCGTTTGCTGCGCATTGAGTCGGGGATTCTTCTGATTTAGCATTATTAATCATAATTAAAGGCCTTTTTTTTTTTTTTTCTATTTTTTTTTTTTCAAAATTCATTTATTTAAAAAAAAAAAAAAAAAAAAAAAAAGGTAAAACTATACAAACACCGTGACAGCGAATTAACCCTACCCCTAACCCCAAACCTAACCCTAAACCCTAACCCTAACCCTAACGCTGTCACGGTGTTTGTATAATAATACCAAAAAAAAAAATCAACGCACGTAGAAAACAGTTTTAGACTAAAAACAGTTTTAGTTATCAACACTAAAAACATTTAAAAGGTGATTATTATAATGACATTTATTTCTACAATACACATATCTTTCATTTTTTTAAAGACGAGATTAGTCTCGTCGCATTAAATGGCATTTAAACTAATTTAAACAAAACTGATAAATAATCAAAGATTTACTGAACGCGGTTTGTTTATGTAAATAAATAAAAATTGTAAAAAGTAAAACTGGGAAAAAATGATTCATACAATATTATTTTAATAAATATACTACTGAATCAAGTAACGCAGATCCAAGAAAGGTGGGGTGTTAAATATTGCGCCAGCCTTGCTTCACTATAGATTCTTCCTACATGGGGTACTGATCGTCTCAAAACTGAAAGGAGGCCAATAGAAGCTTGATGAAAAAAGGCAAAGTTTATTATATATATATACACGCATTTGAACGTAATTATTACAAAGTTTAACGTCTCAATTTATTCACAAATTAAACATATTTTGTCACCTGAATAGAAAAATTAGGTTGAAAGATATGATAGTTTCAATCAGGTGTTTTTGTATTTCTTTTAATGTGTCAATTGACAGTAAAATTATATCTAAATTATAAAATTAAAAATATATATATATATATAAGTACAGAACTCATAACCGGTGTTACCTGGGAGTATTTATTTTGTACTTTCATATTTGTTTTGCATTTAATTTTAAATGTCATTTATTAGGGTTTTTTTATTTTTGTATGAAAATAGGTACTCATGCAATCATGCATGATCCGTGCTGAAATAATAACGTTATTATTTAAAAAGCCATTCTTAACATAGGGGGGGGGGTTGTACCTATTCTGTACTTTAACATTACAATTGAATAAAAAAAAAAAAACATAAAACTTTAATTAAACTTGGAAATACGATTTAAAAAAAATAGCGCGGATCAGTAAGTGCACTGCAGTACTGCACTGCACTAGCACCAAAAAAACATAAAACTTTAATTAAACGTGAAAATACGATTGAAAAAAATAGCGCGGATCACTCTCTGCATTAGCACCGATATATATATATATATATATATATATATATTACGGCAAGTTAGCTACGCATAAAATGTTTGTTTTATTAGGCTAATATATATGAATGATCCTTTAGAATACGGACAGTGCTGAAATAATAACACTATTATTTAGAAATCTATTTTTAACATGGTGAAATGGAGGGCGTTTTGCAACTATTCTGTACTTTCACCTAACAATTTATTGAATTTAACTTGAAATAATTTTTTTTTTTTAATTTAAAAAATAGCACGGTTCGCAGAGTACCATGTGTGTGTTTCGTTGTATCACGGCTCTTCAGTGAGGCTAGGAATACATATATTTTAGAAATATTAAAACCAATTATATATATATATATATATATATATATATATATATATATATATATATATATATATATGCGTGTGTGCGTGCATAATTTGTTTTACTCGATACTTTTTAAAAATTTTCTTTTGAAAAAAAAATTACTTTTGGTGATCGATTTCATTTTAAAGGACGCTTTTTTACATAACCAATGTTTTAACATCGTGCACGTTAATTGATATATGGATAATTTTTACAAACGAACCAGACTATCCACACACAACCATATAAAAAAAAAATTTAAAAAGAAAGAAAATCATATACATACGTTGATGTATTCCTCGTACTCAATCCGTTATAAACCATGGGACAAAAAGCGACAGACATATCTTTTTTGTGTTGCTTTTTTTTTGTGTTGCTTTTTTTTACCCGTCCCTTTTTCAGTTTTGATACGATTATTACTTAAAATTTCCCCAAGAACACATATAGTAGCATTAGTAGTTACTACTATTCGCACTAGTACTGGTAGAAATTAACTAGAATAGATCTCGTGGACATACAAGAAAAAAAAAAAGCAGGGGAGTTAGGAGAAAAAAAAAAGAAAGAGTTGTCCCGTTCTGGTAAATCGATTGTACCTTTTCAGCGAGCGAGTAATTCCCTCCTACTTTCTCTTTAACAATTAATACGTACGTGTGTGCGACGTGCGCTAAGTGATGTCTTCTACCTCCCTCTATTGAAGACATTGCCAATTGGTAACTTCCTCTCTGTTAGCTCCTCCTACTACGCTTGTTTCTCTCGCGATACGCGAGTCAACAGCTAAACAAATAACCAAGGGTTGTCTCCCCTTGTTCGTATTTTCAGCAACTTCCGCCGGTGTTCGTTTGTCATCTGGCGCTTGCGTTTTACATCGGCACCCAAAATAACGGTCTACATTGTTCCTATAATGACCCTGTCGATTGCAGTATGAAGCTAATCCTGTGCAGTTGTAGGAGGTTCACTTTACCAGTCTTTGCCTTTTCACTTTGAGAAGGGATTAGTTTATTGCTATATTATTGTTATACTTATCAGACGCATTTCGATATAAAACCTATGTAAGAACACTTCCAGACACATCAAGTACCTTCGTGTGAACTTAAAAAAATATCTACCCAGCCGTTTCAGAGCTCATAGGGAACGAACTCACACACACAAAGTTCCTTGTATATAATAGATAGATAATTATTGTGTACATCTAGTAGAGTCTATTTACTTACCTACTCACGAGGACAGGGTTAGACACAGGGTCTGTTTTTTAAGGCAGGAAAAATCCAACTCTCCGCCAAAGGTATTTTGAATTGACAGAAATTAAAATTGTCTTGTTTAGGCCAAAGACAGAAATGAAGACAGATTGTTCAAATGTGAAGAAACTATATTTGAATGGTAAAACTATTGAGATTGTCCATTGTGTTACCTTCGTCATATAATTGAATTCATATTATTACTACCTCTATTTTTCTACTACTACCATTAGTATTATTACTAACACTTTTAGTTCTACTTTTTATTTTACTGGCTGGTTCTGCTGGCTCACTATTGCTTTACAAAGTTAACTACTGAAAACATTAATTTAAAATAACCACAGACACAAGAACATTTTATATATGTAAATAAACGTTAACATTTTGGTAATTTCATTACAGATTTATTTATCTTTTGAATATGATCATAAAGAAAGGAAAAGAAAGAAGAAATCAATTTGCCTTTTCACTTACTATTTAGAAATAGACCTTGAGCAGAGATTTTAACCAGATAAAGCCACAGTGGTTCTTAGAATTTATACACAAAATTATTCGTGATTTATGCATGTTTTTATTTTATTTTAAAAAGCCATTCTTAACATGGGGGGGGGGTTGTACCTATTCTGTACTTTAACATTACAATTGAATAAAAAAAAAAACATAAAACTTTAATTAAACTTGGAAATACGATTTAAAAAAAAATAGCGCGGATCAGTAAGTGCACTGCACTGCACTAGCACCAAAAAAACATAAAACTTTAATTAAACGTGAAAATACGATTGAAAAAAATAGCGCGGATCACTCTCTGCATTAGCACCGATATATATATATATATATATATATATATATATATATATATATATATATTACGGCAAGTTAGCTACGCATAAAATGTTTGTTTTATTAGGCTAATATATATGAATGATCCTTTAGAATACGGACAGTGCTGAAATAATAACACTATTATTTAGAAATCTATTTTTAACATGGTGAAATGGAGGGCGTTTTGCAACTATTCTGTACTTTCATCTAACAATTTATTGAATTTAACTTGAAATAATTTTTTTTTTTTTATTTAAAAAATAGCACGGTTCGCAGAGTACCATGTGTGTGTTTCGTTGTATCACGGCTCTTCAGTGAGGCTAGGAATACATATATTTTAGAAATATTAAAACCAATTATATATATATATATATATATATATATATATATATATATATATATATATATATATGCGTGTGTGCGTGCATAATTTGTTTTACTCGATACTTTTTAAAAATTTTCTTTTGAAAAAAAAATTACTTTTGGTGATCGATTTCATTTTAAAGGACGCTTTTTTACATAACCAATGTTTTAACATCGTGCACGTTAATTGATATATGGATAATTTTTACAAACGAACCAGACTATCCACACACAACCATATAAAAAAAAAAAAAAAACATTTAAAAAGAAAGAAAATCATATACATACGTTGATGTATTCCTCGTACTCAATCCGTTAAAAACCATGGGACAAAAAGCGACAGACATATCTTTTTTTGTGTTGCTTTTTTTTTGTGTTGCTTTTTTTTACCCGTCCCTTTTTCAGTTTTGATACGATTATTACTTAAAATTTCCTCAAGAACACATATAGTAGCATTAGTAGTTACTACTATTCGCACTAGTACTGGTAGAAATTAACTAGAATAGATCTCGTGGACACACAAGAAAAAAAAAGCAGGGGAGTTAGGAGAAAAAAAAAAGAAAGAGTTGTCCCGTTCTGGTAAATCGATTGTACCTTTTCAGCGAGCGAGTAATTCCCTCCTACTTTCTCTTTAACAATTAATACGTACGTGTGTGCGACGTGCGCTAAGTGATGTCTTCTACCTCCCTCTATTGAAGACATTGCCAATTGGTAACTTCCTCTCTGTTAGCTCCTCCTACTACGCTTGTTTCTCTCGCGATACGCGAGTCAACAGCTAAACAAATAACCAAGGGTTGTCTCCCCTTGTTCGTATTTTCAGCAACTTCCGCCGGTGTTCGTTTGTCATCTGGCGCTTGCGTTTTACATCGGCACCCAAATCAACGGTCTACATTGTTCCTATAATGACCCTGTCGATTGCAGTATGAAGCTAATCCTGTGCAGTTGTAGGAGGTTCACTTTACCAGTCTTTGCCTTTTCACTTTGAGAAGGGATTAGTTTATTGCTATACTATTGTTATACTTATCAGACGCATTTCGATATAAAACCTATGTAAGAACATTTCCAGACACATCAAGTACCTTCGTGTGAACTTAAAAAAATATCTACCCAGCCGTTTCAGAGCTCATAGGGAACGAACTCACACACACACAAAGTTCCTTGTATATAATAGATAGATAATTATTGTGTACATCTAGTAGAGTCTATTTACTTACCTACTCACGAGGACAGAGTTAGACACAGGGTCTGTTTTTTAAGGCAGGAAAAATCCAACTCTCCGCCAAAGGTATTTTGAATTGACAGAAATTAAAATTGTCTCGTTTAGGCCAAAGACAGAGATGAAGACAGATTGTTCAAATGTGAAGAAAGTATATTTGAATGGTAAGACTATTGAGATTGTCCATTGTGTTACCTTCGTCATATAATTGAATCATAGATATGAGCTGGTGCTAGTGTAATAGCATTGGTTATAAGTTGATGGAGTAAATGCAGGGAATTTCAGCAGAGTATTATCGCTGTTGACCAAGAAAAGCATCTATCAGGCAGATATGCATAGCGTGATTATGTATGGGAGTGAATCCAGGCTAGTAAGGGTTGAGGACATGCATTGCATGGAGAGAAATAGTATGAGAATGATACAATGGATTTGTAATGTGAATCTTAAAAACAAGCTTAGATTAGAAGATCTCACTTGGACAGTATAGAGAGATGTACGAGGCGCCTTCAATAAGTTTCCAGACTTTTTTTGTATAGGCACTTTTATTGATAGTACACGCATGAAACTCTAGTCCTCTTTGAAGTAATCTCCTTCGGCTGCAATGCACTTGTTGTACCATTCCAACAACTTCTGGAAAGCCCCATGAAAGTCCTCGTGTACGAGCATGTCAATGACCCTTGTCACAGTCTCTTTCATCTCCTCAATTGTCTCATAACAACAGCCTTTAAGGTAAAATCTGGACTATAGGGAGAATAAGAAACTGTCTTGATGCCCCTTAGGACAAACTTTTTGCAAATCTTCCCATCTTCAGTTTCTTGTGAATAATTGTGTGTACAGTACCCACACTAACATCAAGTTGAGCACTTATTGTCTCTATAGACACACAATGGTCCTTATCAATAAAATTCTTTATTTGGCCAATCAACTCTGCTGTTCTGACTTCCTTACTCCTCCAACACCTCTCATCATCCCTCACAGACTCTCTGCCTTCCTTGAATCTCTTATGCCACCCAAAAACTGATGCAAGATGGTCCAAAAGCAGTGTGGAGCATTCCATATGTTTCTGTGATATTTTTCCCAAGTTCAAAACAGAATTTTATTGCATATTGTTCTTCTAAAGTGTCCTCACGTCCAGATTGCATTTTTAAAATTCGCCAACTGTGACAATCACACTTTAGTAGAGTGTATTCCCATTCATGCTGTAGCTGTTTATTTCAACCTGAAATGATAAAAATTGGTCAGTCATCTTGTAAGATGTATAGCAATAACATACTGATTTTTCAAGAGCCTATGACAATTTTAAATGCCTGTACAAAAAAGTTTGGAAACTTATTGAAGGCTCCTCCTATGTAGAACAGGAAACTTTGTTGGTTTAGTTACATTGAAAAAATGGATTAGAGTTCTAGGGTCAGTAGATGTAGCACAGATGATGTAGCCAAGACATAGGAGGAAGTGATAAAGATGGATTTGAGAGAAAAAAGGATAAATAAAAACCTTTCCTAAAATAGGCTACTTTGGAAGTTAATTTCTAAAAAGCAGTTCAACTGAAGCCAGCATGTCAAACGGGCGTTAAACAAAAGAAAAATTATTACATCGCCTATATATAAAAGAAAAGTCGTAAAAATATGCTTTGCAAATGTCTATATAAAATCATAGAATGACGTCAGTAATTTAATGTTTTATATATAAATAATTACACTGGGCTACAATCTTTTTTACTTTTTGAATGTTGTCTACATTTCTACAACTGATTTCAGGCATTTTTGCACTGCTGAATCAGGAAATGGCATCCATTTCTTTCCATTAGGTCAGGTTTTCGTGCTAAGTTGATTTGAAAAATAAATCAGAATTTGTGACGAAATCGATTACATTTTTGTGGCATTATTACCTGATTTTTGACAACATATATCATCCTAAATATGTTTTTAAGAGAAAAAAATGTTTTGCCAACAACAAATATTGATTACCCGATAGAAACATCGATTACTGTAAACTGAACGGTGGACATTGATAAAGCTAAGTACACGTAAATCATATGTTGTTTCATCATTGTTCAAACTTCCGGGATTGAACTTCTCTTTCTTTGAGCTCCTAGAATGCTTAGTGGCAGAGAGGTCTCTCTTCAGGTTCCAACAGTAGCAGCCATTATGACTGCGTCCCCACTACTCTGATACCTGGTCTCCATCTCTTTTAGGTCCTGAAGGAGTCTCTCGCCCTGCTCGTCACTCATTGAACCCAGGTTCTCAGGAAACCGGTCCATATGTGAAAATATATAGTGCATCTTGACGCTCATATTGTAGCTCAGGTTTCTGAAAGCAGTCAGCATGTTGTTGACAAGTTCTGCATAGTTTCTGACCTTATTGTTGCGAAGAAAGTTCTTCACTGCCAGAACAAATGCCTTCTACGCTTCCAGTTTCACTTTGTTCATTGAGTTTTCGAACCCTGGATCTCTGAGCTACTGGATCTGAGGACTGTCAAAGATGCTAGCTTTCAAATTCTTTATGGTCAGTTTTAGAAAAGCCTGTCATAAGTAAGTGAAGCAGTCACCATCCTTGTCCAGAGCCTTGGTGAACTGTGTGATTAAGCTGAGCTTGATGTGCAGATGTGGGAAGAGTATTCTCTCTGTCCACCAGAGGTCGTTTTTTTCTTACCAAGGCACCAATTCTTCCTACACAGGCCAGTTCTTCTTTGTGCATGCTGAATACCAATTTTTGGAAGATTTTGAGGTTTTATGACTTCAGACTGATCCCTTTTCAGCAGTTACTCAGAACCTGAATATTTCTTGTCATTAAAATAATCATTTCCAATGAAAACATGGCATTTTACCCAACT
Organism: Euprymna scolopes; assembly: GCF_053919585.1. Lineage (NCBI taxonomy): Eukaryota > Metazoa > Mollusca > Cephalopoda > Sepiida > Sepiolidae > Euprymna > Euprymna scolopes. Next base: position 70,444,590 of record NC_136510.1, read on the forward strand.
TCTTCTACAATGCTCCACACATGCGTACATGTTGTTACATTTCCAATTCAGTAACGAGTGCTCTGGTTATCTTCAATCCATGCATTAGTCAAGGGCGGGGAAGTCCACCATTGGAAATGCGCCACCAGACTTTATCTCACTAAACGAAAAACCATGGGAAAAATCTTCAAATGATACCGAGTCAGGTATGGACTATTATGTTTATCTCCTCCGGGAACCTCTATATTTACAATTTCTATGCCTCAAATAAAGAAGGAAGTGAGATAGGCAGGTAGTAAAAAGCATAAATGTTCAACAAAGACAAAAATGGAAAAGAAGACACAAATCCAGAGAATTCTTAATTGCAGGATAGCCCGACGAGGCAAAAATTCTCATGGCATTGAGAGTTGACATAATTTCCCCAGGATTACTTATTGAGCTGGAATATCAAGGTGAAAGTTGAACAAAATGCAAATCAACTAAATGCGCGTGACTGTGCAAGTTCCAAAGTCATTTAGATTGAGCCGGCAGCCTTTGAAATACCATATAAGATATTTAGAAAGAAAAAACCTTAAAAGAAATAGAGAATGAAAATTAATTTGTCACCAACCTTTCCACTGGGGTTAAATCCATGTGAGAAATATTAATACACATATGATGATCTCATGCAATTCATGGTGTTCTATTTTCTTTTCTTCTCTTTTTTTTTTGTTGTGTTCTTTTCCTTACTAAAGAAGGCAATCCACAAGTCGTAAAAACCTGAGGTCTTGCGTCTTACTTTGTTAAGTTGAATCCATAGCTTGCAAAAATTAAGTAGAATTTACAAATCACAAAAGATCTTGTGTCGCAGGATGCCCTCTTGGGGAGATGCATACTTCCAACTCGAGCAGCACCAAGTTCATAATTTTATTTCTGTTTTAAATAAAATATCTTTTCATTTCTCTCTGTTACTTTCATGAGTCAGTAACTTTAAACTTAAGGCCTTGTGCCATCCAATTCGGAAGCAGTAAATTTCAAGTAGTCATAAAATTTTCATCTAGACAATTGATTCATTTCAAAATGTTCTTGTCACGTTTTTTGCAGCTGCCTTTTCCTGTCTGTCAGACATTATGCATTTCAACATGATTCATTCCCACTTCTTTCTTTACCTTAGGTGACGATCACACAAGGGGACTTCCTTTCATTTCACTGCTGCTTCAGGAGTGATTTCTTTAACTTGTGCCGGGTCTTGGCATGATCCTTCACTTATACATTAAGCAAAATAGGTTAATTTGATTGGTTAAATTCGATCGCCTGACTAAAAGTTTCCACAGACTCTATCTGCTTACATAACGAAGTGAAATAAGACAATGGCGGCATCTGATTGTAAGGTGATCTGATGATGCCCAGCATTAGGAATGTCACAATGTAAGCAAAAACGTAAAAAAAGATATGTGCCCATAGCTAAAAAAAATGACCTGATTGAGTAAAACTAATGTGATTTTGGGATTCAGCGCATCAGATTCATCTTAAATCAAATGAAAAAGGGCAGGCAACAAATTTATTGTCAATCAGTGTTATAACCTAATTTAGAGTGGAAGATTTCTTTCTAAATTAATTTTAGACAGTAGGGGTTATCTAACTTGCTATTTACTTTTCAATGTAAGTATTTCTAATGCTTTTTACATTTGCATAGGATGGTTATGACAAGTGGAAAAAATATGCAAATTATTTCCTAAGGAAAAAACAAATACTAACAGTTCACTTTGCTTTTATTTAATCTTTTTTTCTTTTTATCGTTGAAAGGTAAGGAGCGACTAGAGATTTTTTTTTTAAAAAATGATGCTTTTTAAAATCAAAGAGGTTAGCAGAAGTGAAATGGTTAAAAATGAAATGAAAGAGAACAATCGTCACTCACTTAACTTTATAAAAACATTTTTAAAAAAATAGAAGAAATAAAAACATCTCAACTGGAAAGTTTAAAATAAAAAAATTAAAAAAATTAATCAGTATAAAAAAGCAGAAAGAGAGGAAAAAAGAAAATGTCCCATTATGGAAAGAAATTTGTATATCCCTTGCCTTTATTAGCTGGGTAGACTTTTGTGTGAAGGGAAGGATATATATTTACAAATTGATATGTATTGCTTTTTATTATAGTGGAGAATTATTATTTATCTATTTATTTATTAAAAACTATTTGGATGGAGTTGATTCTACTTATAGGGACTATTAGAATATCTCATTTATTTTTTTCTTAGCTTTCGCTCATATTTTGGATAAAATTGTTTCTTTTATTTATTGCCCTGAATTGAAATTCTAATTTACTTTTCTTAAAGTATTTAGAAGCTAACTTTAATTCACCATTTTTTTGTTTGGTTGGTTTTTCCTTACACCAAAAATAGGCAACAATTTTGATAATCAAAATTGACACAGTACACAATATCTTCTATATAATAAAACTGGCAGTTCAGCCCGGCTTTGCTTGAGTCCTATGTACTGTTCATAACTTTATGTGCATATATATATATATATATTAAAAAGTTTGACTCATGTCCAGGTAACCTACATCTAAAATGTCAAAATTGGCAGAAGAGTTTGGTAGAGTCGGCAAAGGTCAACTCTTTCAACGTTTACCTCTTGGAAGCAACATTTTTGCTCAAGAACTGATTAAAAAGCTTATTGCATGTCTGAATACCCTTTATGTAAAATTTCACATGTTTAGATGCAAAATTGGCTGAATAGTTTGCTAGAGATAGCAAAGGTCAAATCTTTTGAACTTTGCCCCCTTGGCAACCAAATTTTTTGGCCAAAAACCGATCAAAAAGCTTGCCCCTTATCTGAATACACCTAATGTAAAATTTCAAATGTTTAGACCAAAAATTGCGTGAGTAATTCAAATTAAAAAGTTTAATCCATGTCCAAATAACCTACATCTAAAATTTCGAGTGTTTAGACCCAAAATTTGCAGAGGAGTTTGGTAGAGTTTTCAAAGGTCAAATCATTGAACTTTGGCCCCTCGACAGCCAAATTTCTAGCCAAAAACCAATTAAAAAGATTTTCCCAAATGTCAAAATCTCGAGTCTGTAGACTGAAAAATTGACAGTAGGAAAATGTACACACTCAAACACACATACACACAATTTCACTTTTATAAATATATAGATAGATAGATGATTGTAGAAATGGGGCAAAGTATCGTAGGTTTGCAACAACAGATGTCATATGCAAATTCAATACATCTAGGCTACAGCCATTATCTTACGAACACCATTTTATACACATTCAGCCGTGATATTAAAATGCTACATTGCATCCTTCAAGCAACACCATCACAATCGCAATATCTTTAGAGAAAGGATTCTCTATTTTTCTCTCTAAATATTTAGTCCTGCCACTACTACCAGTTGTCACCAGAATAAATTCTACACTTTCCACAGATTCTGTACTTTCACTGCTCATAACTTGCTAATAAATACATAGACCTAACATAATCTTCACAGTTTCTGATTAATAAATAATAACAGTTCCTTTGCCAAACTCTGTCCATTGTGATTGGCTGAGCTCTGATAATTCTCATATTCCGAAATCCAATTTTACACTTCATAAATGAACGGTTGCTAAAATTAAATTATGGCATCACTAAGAGACATATTACTTCACACAGCGGCAAGTTCGTTTCATGCGTAGATCATTACTGTCTTGTATTTGTATGTGTGTGTTGCACTTCACAATTCACTGGGCATTTGCTATAGACATTAACACATTTCAAAAGATTGTGTATCCACAAGTATTGAAACATAAACAAACAAAAAACATGCATCGCTAATGGTTCTTTTTATAGTCTGTGCATACGTGTGTTTGTGTGCGTATGTTAAAAAAACAGCTTTTATTGTTAAACCAATTGCAAAAAAACTAATGAATGCATATGAACATTAACGAATGCAACTTTTCGTGAAATAAATAAATCAATATATATATATACACATACTCAGTAAATTTACAGCACATTTTCATTTTTTTTTTATTGTATTTCTATTTAAACAAACTGAGCCACAGCAAAGCGTGGCCGGGTTCAACTAGTAATATATAAAACAGAAAATATTTATATAATTCAATTAAAAAACATAAATATTTAAACAATATATATATATATATATATATATATATATATATATATATATATATATTACAAATCCAACATTGGGATGAATAATGTGCATGTTTTTTTTTTTGTTTTTTTTATAAGCTCCTACTTCGGATTTCAGAGTTGGGGTTAATCAAGGTCATTTTTAATATTGTTTTACCTCATAAATATCTTATTTTATGATTACGTTAGCCATTTTTCTTTTTTTCTTCTTTTTTAACTTTTTTTTTTTTTTACATGGGTGTCACCACTTATCAAGGCCCAGAGGCCACTCGAGGATAAGGGTTAATAGGTATACATTAGTCATTGTGATTTTAGCATAGTAAACAGTGGGAATTTTGTAACTTTGATTACTTAGGGGGACGATTCAATTAGAACTTGTTCACATTGGACTTTTTTTTTTCATAGGCATCAACACATTATCAAGGCCAAGAGGCCACTCAAGGATAAGGGTTAAAGAGTGTACAGTAGAAATTGGACAATATAATAATCATTAGTAATGAAACTTTGTTAAATTTGATAATTGTATGGAACGGCTCATCAAGAACTTATTTACGTTAGACTTGAACACAACCATATTGTAGTCAGCCGGAAAGCAGGAAAACGGAAGAAAATTCCACAGGCGTGCAGTTCTAATAAAAAAGCTTTGTTCATGGAATCTACGTTTAGGTTTAGGCACAGATAAAGAGTGGGGGGAATTATTGATAGTGTTTACAGCTAGACGAGTGTTTCTTGTGAAAGTTTGGCGAGGGGGGACCATAGATTGAAGCTCAGTTGAACACTTTCCATGAAAATAACGATACATCAGAGACAGACTCGCAACATCTCTTCTGTAAGATAGAGGTTGCAAGGAAGAGAAAAGGGCATCTCCTACGAGGCTACGAAGTCTATTTTGAACTCTATCAAGGCAGGACAAGTCCTTTCTAGCAGCTCCTGCCCAGATGTGGCAACAGTATTCCATCCTTGGACGTACCTGGCTCTTATATAGATAGAGAATTGCATCAGCAGTGAGATATCTACCGGATCGATAGAAAGATCCCACCATTTTTCCAGCGGCCTTGGCAACAGATTTGATGTACGAGTTCCATTTGAGATCAGGAGTAATGGTCAAGCCCAGAAGCTTGTCAAAACTTGAGGCCTCCTGAAGACGAGAGCCATTCATTTCAATTGATGCCAAATGGGGATCAGAATGATTATGATGTAAAGAGAGAAGCTTGGTTTTAGATGCATTAAAAGTAACCAGCCACTCCTTTCCCCATTGTACTACATGCTCAAGATCAGAGGAGAGAGAATTGGAGAGAACTTGGTCGTTTACTGTCTTAGATGTGCTACCATAAATGGTAGTGTCGTCAGCATAAATGTCTACAAATGATGTAAGGATGTGATTTGGAAGATCATTAATGTAGATCAGGAAAAGAGTTGGGCCCAGGATGGACCCCTGAGGGACACCGGCATTAATACTGTGAGCTTCTGATTTTTGCCCCTCAACTACTACTCTTATGAACCTATCAGAAAGAAATGATTTAATAATTGAGAAAACATTTCCAGCTATACCATAGCTAGAGATCTTATGAAGTAAACCTTTATGCCATACCCTATCAAAGGCCTTAGATATGTCAAGAGCAATTGCCCTAGAAAGGTTGCCTCCGTCGAGAGATTTGCTAATCCTATGAGATATAACTGTAAGCACATCTGCTGTAGATCTAGCAGAACGGAAACCATATTGAGTGTCACTAAGAAAGTTATTTTTGTTGAGATGGTTGATTACTTCTGTATTTAACACAGATTCCAGCAACTTACTCATGACGCACAGGAGACTTATTGGCCTGTACTGAGAGGGAGATGAGCGATAACCTGAATTCTTAAATACTGGGCATACTGATGAGATTTTCCAGGGAGATGGGAAACTATTCTCCTTAAGACAACGTTTAAATAGTTTTGTAAGTATGGGCGCTAGTTCAGGTTGAAGTTTTTTGAGTACTATAATTGGAATACCGTCCGGGCCAGTTGCTTTACTGGAATCAAGGTTTTTGATTAGCTTGGCAACATCACGTACAGATATACGTATATCACATAGTGTGTTTTCTGATACAGGAGGAAATATTGGGGGTTGGCGGCCTTGATCGCAAAAGGTAGAATTAGCTGCAAAGTTCTTGACAAAGAGTTTGGCTTTGTCTGATGCTGACGAGATTACCTCAGGTCCATTGATGATAGTTGGGATGGAGCACACGCTTCTGTTCAGACTCACGTTAGAAACTTAAGTAAAGAGAACAAATTAGAGGACACTTATTGGATTTGCGAGATATATCATGGCAAGCTGATGGACAATACAAAATAGAAAAATGTGTGATGACTGCGGCAACAATAAAGAAAAAGACAAACTCAGGTAAACAATGAACATAAAAGTAAGACGTCTCTATGCAAACTCAGAAATGGATAAAGTGTATCTGGATCATGATAGTTGATTATTTTGTTTTACGCTATAGCAGCCTTTTTTATTTAATGCCGAATCTGGTTATTTTGGAAAAAGTTTTTATGCTTCAAGATCTTCACATATTTATTCATGATGTTTAGTTTGGTTGTTTTGCTTTTCAGCATATCAACCCTTTTCGGTTATTCAATACAGAATCAGGTTATTTTGGTGAAAGTTTTTATGCTTTAAATTCTTTATATCTTAAGATATTTGTTCATGGTGGTTTGTTTGTTTATCTGGATGGTGAAGCTATTGAGGTTGTCGAGCAGTTTTGTTACCTTGGATATTCCATAGGAGCACAGGATGGAGCAAGTGCCAGTGTGACTGCAAGAATTAAGAGTAGAGGGATCAGTTCAGAAAATTTCTGTTTTTACTAACCAGCAGAGTGTTACCACTGTCAAACAAGGAAAAAAATCTATCAGGCATGTGTACGCAGTTTGATGATGTATGAAAGTGGTGGTTGAGGACATGCATTGCATGGGGAGAAATAATATGAGAATGATATGATGGAGGATTTAAAGAAAGGCTTAGATCTGATGAGCTTAGGGGAAAATGAGATGCGTGCAGAACTTTGATAGTGTAACTCCATTGAAAGATTGGATGAGAGTTCTTGTGTTAATAGATGTAGACCAGTTAAGGTAGCAGGTTCAGTTCACTGGAGAAAGTTAAGGAAAGCATGAGAGGAAGTGATAAAAATGTACTTTAGAGAAAAAGGGATGAATAAAGATTTGTCCAGAGATTTGTTAGTTTGAAAGTCAGTTTCTTAAAGCCATCTAACACTTGCTAGCATGTAAACTGGATATTAAATCGAATATGATGATGATGAAATAGCTGATGGAGTAGGTCAGAATGTTACTGCAGGCGGGATCAGAAATTGTTGCTAGTTATAGATGGCAGAATTGCTGCTACTAGTTGTAAATAAGAAGAGAAAAGTGATGATGGTGATGATGATGACGATAATGATGACAGCATTTGAAGGTTACCAGCCATCATGAAGTGGATTGTCTCAGTCTATGATGATGATGATGATGATGATGATCAGTGCAGCAGTATTTCCTGTGTAACAAAAGATATTAACCTTGGCACTAGGAACAGAGCTGCTGTTAATGTTGTGTTGTGAATATCATGGAAACTGCGGCTTATGCTGTGGGACACTTTAGTAATGTTGCAGGTACCCATCATCATCATAGTGGAATTGCTATCACTTTGATAAAATTGCTTTGTTGCTGATACTGGAACTCAGTCATCATCAATGTGGGGGGGGGTTATATTGTCTGATGACGTATATGATCGATATGCGATGTCGCCTCATAGTAACAGGTGATCAACCCCCTTGAAGTGATTGGTGAATGGATAAAACACCCCTTTTATACAGCTTTCCAGCTGCTTCTGATACTAACACCTTTATGATACCCCATTGGTTGACCAAAAAGGAAAGTATGCACAGAGATATAAAATCATGGCTATCTTTGCTATGCATGCCAAAGTTATAAAAAAATTAATATCTAGTTTTGTTAGGAGTGCCAGGCCACAAACGGGAGCACAACAATGTCCTTTCCCAAGCTAATTGATCATATCAATTAGAAACGTTCATTAGGAAGAGTTGTTTATGAAACTGATGTGCACAGCTTCTCAAAGTGAATTTATAAGGGCAGTTGAAGTGCAGAGTGCAATTGTCTGCACTGCACTCAAAGTCAGTGGTACAAACTGCAGTGCTCAAAGCTGACAATTTTTTTCCTTAAGGAGTTAATCAACGAATGTTTGAGTATCAAGACCAGTGGTGCATTCTGCTAAAAGATAATGGTGCAAGCAGATCAGAATGGCTGTTAAAAACCAATCAAGCTGGTCTGAAAATTCTAAGTAATAAATGTTAGTGAGTCTACACTATTGTCTGTGTGCATCAGTTGAAGTTAATGAGTACTCTTATAAAGAAAATAATGAATCTCCAGTGTTGTTGAATAATTAGCGCATATGTATCTGTACTCGTTCAAAGTTCACGTGCCCAGTGATGCTGGGTTGAACAAAGCTGAGAGTGAAAAGATAACAAAATACCAAGATCAACATGAAAAGAAACTGGAATCTTAAGAAGATCTGTCCCATGCCAATAATTATAGGAGCAACCGGACTCATGAAAAAGAATTTAAAATCTACATGGCAAGAGAGATTCAAGCAATTGACAGTTAGAGTCTTAAAAGTTAGGTTAGAGTCTTAAAAGTTGAGTCTCTCAGTTGGAATGTCTGAGATAGGATGCTCCATCTCCAGCTAGAATAAAATGATAAAACTAACAAAATAATAATAATAATAATAAAAATAATAATAATAAAAATAAAAATAATAATAATAACAATAATAATAATAATCTCGTAAGACTTATTTTATGGTGCTGACAGAAATGACTTCATTGATTGAATTCCCTGAAGGTTTTTTATAATGGGTGAATGTTTGGGAGTTTTTGGTCATGGCATCGTTGCTAGCTAGAGTTTTGTTATACGAGGGGCATGCAATAAGTAATGCCCCTGACCCACTTCCCATAGCAGTAGAGCAACGAAACTTGGCACAGTTATTAGTCTTTATTTACATAGGAACCACCCAGAGTTATGCATTTCTCCCATCGTTTGATGCAGCTCTGGAGACCGTTTTTGTAGAACACCCCAGGTTGGTCCTCCAATCACGACGTGACTTCAGAAATCCAGGCTGCATCATATGGGAAACACTTTCCTTTCAAAAACAACTGTATGGCTAGGAAGAGGTGAAAGTCAGAGGGTGCAAGGTCAGGAGAGTAGGGAGAATGGGGGAGATTTCATAACCACATGCCCATGCTTCTGATCTGGCAACATGCGAGTTGTGGACCGAAGCGTTGTCCTGCAGGAGGAGGGTACCTTTGCTGATCTTGCCCCGCCTCTTGATTTTGATAGCTTCCTTAATTTCCTCAAAAGTGAAGTATAATAGGCTTCTGTAATTGTGGTACCCTTTGCCAGGAAATCTGTCATCACTACTCCGTCCTGATCCCAGAAGACTGTGAGCATGACCTTGCCAGTGGAGGGCTGCACCCTTGCCTTCTTTGGAAGTGGTGAGTCCAAGTGCTTCTACTGCATTGACTGGGCTTTGGTCTCTGGATCATATTGATGGACCCAAGTTTCATCCTGTGTAATCTGTCTTTTGAAAAACTTCAACTCATCTTCTTGGCACATCTCCAAATTCATCCTCGAGCACTCAACGCGTTCTCGCTTCTGGAATGGTGTGAGCAGCCTGGGAATCCATCTGGCAGACACCTTATGCATATGCAAATGGTCATGAATAATAGTTTACACAGACCCTGTACTAATCTTGACATCTTGGGCTATTTGGCGAATAGTAATGCGCGGATCTTCCAAAATGGCAGCCTCAACTTGACGGACAGATACCTCATCAATGGCAGAAGGGGGGGGGGCGACCAGGTCTGGGAGCTGTTTCCACAGACTTCCAGCCATGTTTGAATTCATGATGCCAGCGTTTTACAAGGGGCATTATCACCATAAGTTTCTTTCATTTCATCAAAAGTCTCCTGTGGTGTGTGTCCTTTCAAATACAAAAACCGGATCACTGCTCGACATTCAACAGACTCCATTTCACACCTGACTCAGTTCAGACACCTGTAAAACAGAAACCACAATTAGTTTAGAGCTGTAATTTGCCACATAACCCGTAGATATATAAATCATTGCACATGCAAAATTTCCGCTAGATCAAACAACTGGAAGTGGGTCAGGGGCATTACTTATTGCACGCCCCTCGTAATTGTACCATAATGAACTCTTTGATCTTTGTGGAAACATTGTACTAATTGTATCATTTTTTTTGTTTAATTAAAATCGCTGTTGAATAGATGTGTTCGTTAGGACTTTTGATAAATATATAAATATATCCTTTTCAAAGCAAGACATTTTTTTTAGGTTGTTGTTTTATCAAACCTTTTTCAGTTATTTTATGCAGAATCCAGTAAGTTTATATACTTCAAGTTCTTTATATTTTCAAATATTTATTTATAGTGTTTGGTTTGGTTGTTTTTTTTTTAATGACATATCAGCCCTTTTGGAATAATTTAATGCAGAATCCAGTAATTTTTTTTTTTTAATTTAATCTTTGATTTTTTATATATTCAAATATTGATTCATGATGTTTAATTTAGTTTTTTTTTTTTACAGAAATTTTGTTTTTGGTTTTGCAAAAGAAAAGTAATCAAAACAATAGCATCAATGTTTGGTGCATTTAAGTCAGGAAGCCAATATCTTCGGACAAGTGTATCTAGTAGCACCAGTTTTTTTTTCTAAGAACAAATGGAAAAGAAAGTTTTGCTTTGAAAACAATATATTTATTGAAAAAATCTTAAAAAATGATTTTTTTTTTCATCTTGAAATTGCATCATCGTTTTGGTTTTTCAATGTTTAATAAAAAAAATCTGCACAAGATGCAAAGAAATTTAGTGTAAACTTGGTACTTTCACAACTAAAATCACTTAACATCTTCATCACATTTTCTTTTATGTAAAAGACACACATTAAATTCAGTTTTGTTACTCGCGATCTAACCTTATACTCATGAAGATAAAGAACCAGAAACCAGTCTAATAATTAAAAAGAAAAAAGCTTAAAAAGAAAGACAGAGAGATAACGACCTCATTTCTGGACAAAAATAAACCTAATGAATATTCAAATTTACAATTGTAGTTTTACAAGTGGAAAAGCAAACACAAGCAACACTGACCCTGATCCTAACAATAACCCCCAAAACACGATAATCACATTTTCATTTTGATGCATTTATATTAACGCGCTCATACATGTTTTAAGATAAAGATGGATAATTCTGATTATTTGGATTATTATTGTCATCTCCACATTTTTTTTTTTTTTTACAAAGGATTCATCACTTATCAAAGCCTAAAGGCCACTCGAGGATAAGAGTCAATGAATGCCAAGTGGTTTGTGGGACAACAGTATAATGGTCGGTAATGGTAGAAAGAACTTGTTTACATTGGACTTGAAAATGACCAAGTTGTAGTCAGCTGGAAAGCAAGCTTGTGGAACATTTATAATGTTTCAATCAATGGAACCTCCGACCTTCTTCAGGTGTGTGTTTAGTCTAGTTATTAGCAATGAAAATTCTATTTTAAACATAAGCGTGACAAATTGGCAGTAATGCTATTTCAAATTAAGCATGACTGATCGACCAAACCACTCATAAGTTTTCAAAATTTTAGTGAAAGTTTTCACTACATATTAACTGAACGTCTGCACTGCTACTCGAGATAATATGGTAATTTAAAAAGTCATATCTCATCTTTAGAAAAATTTAGGTGAATTTTAAGAGAGTGGCATCAATTGAAATGAATGGCTCTCATCTTGGGGAGGCTCCATGTTTTGACAAGGTTCTAGATCTGACCTTTACTTCTGATCTAAGACGAAACACATATATAGAATCCGTTGCCAAGGCTGCTGGAAAAATGATGGGATCGTTCTACTGCTCCAGTAAATATCTGACTGCTGATGCAATTCTCTATCTGTATAAGAGCCAAATACATCCTAGGATGGAGTACTGTTGTCACACCTGGGCAGGAGCTGCTAGAAGCATCTTATCCTGCCTTGACAGAGTTCAAAATAGACTTTGTAGCCTAGTAGTCTTCCCTGCAACCTCTTTCCCGCAGAAGAGATGTTGCAAGCCTGTTTCTGCTCTATTGTTATTTTCATGGCAAGTGCACACCTGAGCTCCAATCTATGGTCCCTCCTTGCCTGACTTTCACGAAAAGCACTCATCTATCTGAAACCATTATAAAAATTTTCCCCCAATTTTTATCTGTGCCAAAATCTAAACGTACATTCCATGAACAAAGCTTCTTTCTTCGAACTACACGCCTGTGGAACTCTGTTCTGTTTCCCTGCTTTCCAGCTGACTACAATATGGTTGTCTTCAAGTCCAACATAAACAAGTTCTTGATGAGCCGTTCCCCTTAAGTAATCCAATTTACCAAATTTCTACTACTAATGATTACTATGATATTATCCCATTAACTACCGTACACTTATTAACCCTTATCCTTGAGTGGCCTCCAGGCTTTGATTAGTGGTGATTCCTTTGTAAAAAAAAAAAAAGAAAATCACATTTTCAACAAACAATTATTCCAGGATTAAGACTAAGCCCAACAATAGGGAAAATAACATAAGAAAATAAGGAATGGGTTTTTGAAAGAATGGAAAAAGTAAAAGAACAAAAAAATGAAAAATGAAGGAAAATGAAAATATCGTAACAGATGTAGAAGATGAAGATAGATTGAGGTCTCCATGGAGGGAGAGGTCAATTTAAGGCATCAAACCTCACAGATTCTGGGATGTGTAGCATGGTATACGAATGAGATAGCTAAATAAATAGAGCAATCTTTGGGCATGGGGCACTGCTGTAATTATGAAACTTGATTACATGATTAACACGGCACAACAATGGCCCCCAATTCAAGTGTTGGGGGATTAATCAGAATTGGAATAAAAAAAATTGGAACTTTTAGGGGTATTAGAATTGGTATCAAAAAAATAATGTACCGATTTTACGATGCCAAAAACGATTTTTTTTTTTTTTTTTTTTTTTCTTATTTGATTAAAACAATATTTTCTGCTTCTGGTGTTAATGATAAAATAATAAATATTTATTGATTTTAAACTACCAGTAAACCTAAAATCTATAGATCATCCTCCGCAAGGGTTTTTCTTTTATGCTTAAAAAATATCTGCATATTTAGCATGTGTATTTATGGTAATCAGGAAAAAAAATGACAAGTCTATAGTTAAATATTTAGAGATTTATAAAGAATCGGAATCGGTAAATGTATTGGAATTGGGGAAAATATTGGAATCGTCCCATCACTAGTGTATTCATTAACAAGATTTATACATTGACTTTATAATAACAAAAATTGTAGATGATAAAAAATTTTCAAAAATATTTTCTGCATCTAAATTCAGGCAAAAAATATCTATAATCAAAATCGATAACTGTTTGAGCTTTGACTTGAAACAACATTCACCCAGAGTGTGTTGAACCGGTTCCATCAATCCAAACAAACAAACAGCAACATATTACTGTTACCAAACGCAAGTAAATTTATTCTCTACTTATATAATTTTCAACGATGTTTACTAATTGTAAGATTTATACACATGAATTAAAATCTGTTCTCCAGAATACTGCAGATATATAATCAGCTCAATAGTGGGGAGTTAGTCCTCTAGAACTAAACTATTATTTTTTTTTAGCTACCAATCTATTCGATGTTGAACTTAAATGCCCTTAATGCTACATGTTGATCTTTATTTTGGTGTGACTCCTCTCCCATCTCCGAGCTGTGTAGATTAACAAGTATTTTTGTGTTGATAATAGGATTGGTTAATTAAAATAATCAATAAGTTTGGATTCAAGAAACAAGTCATATAAAATCTTGGCCCATTGTCATCCGGGGCTAGATTCCATTAGTTGAGCTGTGATGTTAATTGACCAATGAGAATAAGTGTGGTGAAAAATTTTTCCTTTCAAACCCACAGATAAGTGCAAACTTTGAATTGGGATGATAGCTTTCAAAGAAAGAAAATCAATAAATTGAGCAATTTTATTTATTCAATTAGTAAAAGAAAAAAAAAAAAAGAAAAGGATATACAAATATGCAAATAATGAAAGGGAAATATACAAAAATTCAGTTTGCCAATATGTGCATTCTTACCGTAGTGGTGAAGAAGTGTCTTTGTAGCTGGTGTGTGTGTGTGTCTGTGTGTGTGTGTCTTATGTGGTAGGAGTTTTATCCCTTGAGGTTTTCAGCTCTTGTATTGTTTGGTGGAGTGAGATGCTTTCTCAATGACCTCTCAGTATAGAAAGCCTTTCTTATGCCAATCATACCAATCAAGGATCCGTCCTTGGCAATCAGTCCAACAGAGATTGGGTCCTTTTGACAGTAGTGCCCTTTTCGGCTGGATTATAGTATTTCTTCTGTTCAGCTCTAAGAGGTCCACGCTCCCAGGCCCTGCATTCTCATTTTGGGAAGGAGTTAATTCATAGTTAACTCTCTGGAGCACCTTCACAAAAAAAAAAAAAGCCAATAGGGCTGCTCAGGCAATTTTTAAAGACCCAGCGTGCATTACGTCTTGTGTGCTGGTCTAGTCTCTCACCTACTGGACTTGTGCTACATCTCTCCATGATGGGAGAAAGTAAATGCACTCACAGCTGCTACGTCTGTTGAGAAGGCTGTTAACAGAAAAGATAATGATGACTATAGTTTTGTTGGGAGAGCTTTTTGTGTTTGTATCGACTTTTTTCATGTGACTCCTAAGTGGGATTACTTTTTGTTTGGCCCATCTCCAAAACTCTTAAGTGGGTATAAACCACCTCCAATATATCTGAACATTCAACCTGTTACTTACAAATTCCAATATAGGGGATAAAAATAGATATATTTAATTATGCATCCCTGTCACCGAGAATATTGTAACGTGATCGTTATTCTTCAATAGTGTTACATTTTAACACTCGGACCCAACACATTGTTTCCATGCGACTGTCTCAGGAAGAAATTCAACTCAACATTTTTTCCAGTTTTAATAAAAGGCATTTATTATCCGTCTTTTCAACAAGCATTGCATCTTGCTTTAAAAGTCTCTTAGTTCATCTCATCTGCCAAGTAGTTAACAAAACCCTGCTGTCTTGACACTGGCTTAAAAGTCTCTTGTCACCATAGGTCACATGTTCATCTTACGCTGCCACACATTTTTTTTTCTCTGGCCCTTGCCATGTGATGCATTTTTTTTCTTTTCTTCTCTTCCTCTGCTGTGACGTCACATCATGCACTGGCTTGGTCATATCTGCTGCTACTAACACATGTCAGCAACTGTTACAGTATCAGTAAAAACGGCATTTGAAATAAGTGCACAGAGTTTAACACTAATAATAAATAAAATTAAATCGTTAAATGTTTAATTTAAAAGATGAACTACTGCTGTTATATCTAGGGAGATGCTATTCACAGCATCCTTCCCTTGCGTTGATGGGATACAAAAATCAACTTTACAGTCTAGTGAGGAGTTATCGTTTCTCTTTCCTACAAAGGAAACATTGCTAGTCTCTTTCTACTCTATTATTACTATTTATTATAAATGTTTGGAACCAATTTTACAATTATGGAATTTTCAGTAAAGTGTGTTTCATCTTTTATATAGGGAGATGCATGCATAACAGGAGACGTTGTTGGTTTGGTCTCATTGAAAGAATTACTGAAAGTGTTTCGGCTAGTAGACATAGAACAGATGATGTAGTAGTATCAGCTGACAAGGAAAGTCCAAAGAAAACATATTGACAAGGATGAATTTCAGAGAAAAAGAGATAAGACCTGGGGAGAGATAGGTTCGTTTGGGAACCAATTTCTAAAAGCCGTTCAATACATACTAGTATGTAAAACGGATGTTAAACCAAATAAGATTATGATTCTTGATAATGTTTCATTCCATTGGCATGTGGCAATCATCATGTGTGTTTATTGTATTGATATTGCAAATGTTGAAAAGCAATATAACAAGAAACAGTTAACAAACTATAAATAAAGGTGACATGTTATCTGTGTATATTAATAATTCTGATTAGACATTAAAGGCAGGTTAAAGACATGAAAGTACAGAGAAAAAAAAACAGTTAGACAAACTGAATTCTGAACAAGTAATACAATATTGCTAAACTTCTTTATCCCATTCAAAACGTTGACTTAAAATGAGTGATTAATGCTAAACTGATGATTAAATATGGCTAAATCTATGCTCATTTTTTGCATTTAAATACTAATCCCTATATATCCATAAATGTATATCAAATTGATACTATAATACTTAGTTCACTGCATGTTATCATAAAGGTTTATACAACATTTTAGTCAGATCGGCCCAGTAATTAAAAAAAAGTGGAACTGACAGACAGACAGACTAAGATTAAATATATAGATGTTTCTGAATTTTTTAGTTGAGGCTCAATAATTTCTATTGTTCTCATCTATTATGCATGTTATTTTCACAACATTTCAGGCGATGTAACATCCAACCTACTTTAGAGGTATTGCAAGGACCCATGGTGTAACAGATAAAATACCAAGTAAAATTCAGTTCTAAGTGACACTCTTCTGGAGGTTTAGGGTCAATCTTCAGTATGGGTGATACTAAGAATACAATTGCAAATTATTCAAGACTTCTACTTAGTTATGGCTGACTGAATGAGAGCATACTACCCCTGTGGATTAAAAAAAGGATTCTGTTTGATATTCTGTGCTGATTCCCAAGTTCAACAAGATAAAAAGGTCAGAGGTTACATTGGCTAAAACGTTGTGAGCAAATAACATTCAAGATGAGAACAGTCATTCGAATCATCCAAATAATACAAGTCATATAATAATGTGCTACACAAAAATAAAAATGTGTAAATGAAACAAATATAAAGCTACACACACTCAACATTGGCAATGCAGGACTCAGAGAAAATATGCACAAGCTTTGTTTGGTCCCTAGATCACATCAGAGAGTTAACTTAAATAGAGAAATAGCTCTAACAGAAAAAAAAATGTTAGGGTTTGAAAAGTATGCTAAGAAGCAAAATGGTTTGGACAACATCTGACCAGCTCGAAAGTTGTGTACATTATGAGTTTCAATTTTGAATTTGTGATTCACTGGGAGGTGTGAAAGTATTAAAGTTTGCAACTATAGCAACAACTCATGTTTAAACCAAATATCTCAAAGGAAGATAACTCTGATCCTAACAAGACAAAGTAAATAAATGGAGATTACAAAAGAAACAACATTAGAAATGAATAAGGAAAATATTTAGAAATTTTTTTTCTATTTTGCTCGGTATTTGCCTTATTTTTTATGGAAATCTCTCCAGACATGGCATGAAGCAACTTGTTATAAAGAGCTCATAAAAAGTAGTATTTCAAGGTCCAAAACTAACCAACAATAAGTGCTAGATGGATAGATTCCAACCCAGAAAATAGCAATTCTTTCTCTGTATCAGAAACATTGTTCATAGAATGTGAGGACTAAAGGACAAAATAAGGGAAGCAAGAGTTACAAGGCTGTCGATTTTAGGGTGAAGAAATTAATGTTTTTGGCCAATTTTTCGATATTTGCCGAGCGAAGGTTGGAACTTTAAAATGATACCAATCTCGTGAAAATCCGTGACCCATGTCAAAAGTTTTTGCAAGACATACAAGCACACATACAAACAAACATACATACACACACACATTTTCGCTTTTATATATATACTAGCGAGGGGTACCCGGCATTTCCCGGGTGTTTTTTGGGGTATGTGAAAAAAACCCGAAAATGTGAAAAAAAACAGGTGCCTGTGAAAAAAAAAATGAAGCCTTCATGACGCGCAGTTGGAAAATAGTAAAGTGTTAAAAAAAAAACAGGTGCGCGTTTTTGATCGACGTGACGGCGATAGGTATTCAGCAGTAAGCATTTTGTGCGGTGAATAAATCGGTTTGTTTGTTTTTAAAAACCCGCTCCCTGTTTATTAGGAGTGAAATGAAAGCTACAGTCTGATATGACGAAGTCGACATTGAAAAAACGTTACTTAGCTCTCTTGAGACAACTGGCTTCCGGCCTGTGATTAGAGTCGAGTTTCGCTTTTTTTTTTATACCAGAAACCGAATGTAACACGTGCCGATGCGAGAAATGTCGAATAATTAACGTTTGAAAGTCAATAAAATTAAATAGACAGGCGAGCTCCGTGGATAACTCTGAGATATTAAAATTTATAGATGATATAAAAAGTTTTAAGAAGTTGTGAACCAAGCAAGCACTTCTCTGAAAGAAACCTTTTGTGGATATCGAGGAAAAGCATACATACATACATACATTTTTGCTTTTATATATATAGACTAGCGGGGGGTACCCAGCGTTGCCCGGGTGTTTGTAGGTGTGTGTGGTGTTAAATAAAAAGAAACCGGGGGGAGGGGGTAGGATCGAAGCCGAAGCCCTGAAGCGAAGTTTGAAAATAAAATCGGCCAGCCAGAATGAAGCATTGTTATAAGCGAATAAGTGAAAAATGTTTGAAAGTCGTCGAGCGTTACGAAGACGACGACGACATAAGCATTGTTATAAGCGAAGTAAGAAAAGAAAACGTTTTAATTAGGTGTGGGGGGGGGTAATCAAAACATCGAAAAAAAAAAACTAACGTAAGGCAAATGAACGATGAAAACAGAAAAACGAACACGTGAAAAATGGCTTAAATAAGCCTGTTTCGATATTAAAATTAAAAAAAATCGGTGGGTACCCGGGTGTTTTAGGGTGTCGTCAAGAATAAGCGAAGTAAAAAAAAAAAAAACAAGAAAACGAACGTTACGTGAAAAATGGCTTAAATAATACAGGGTTCAATATTTAAATTTAAAAAACAAAAATCGAAAAAAAAAACAAAAAAACATCTCACACCACGATTCGAACCCAAAACATTTAGATAATGAACCAAGGCATTAACTACCTGAGCTAAAGCGACGTATATGAAATTTGTTCGGTTTTTCAACTATTTAAAGTAAATCAGGTCATGACGTCATCTGACGCATGCGTTGTTGACCTCCCCCCACCTATCGAAAATTGTCGATTTCGGGGTGAAAAAGTTAACGTTTTTCTCTCTCTCTCTCTCACACACCTCGTCTTCCTTACTTAAAAAAGAAAATGGCGTCTGGGTTTGTTTTTTTTGTAAAAAATTTGATCGTTAATATTTTTTGTAAGCATATTTTTTTTTTTTTACTTCACATTTTTGGCTTGTTATTTTTCATTTAACTATCATATCTAACTATTTTTAACGTGCTAATAACTTTGGTAACATTGTCATAGCGTAGAAGTTCATAGTTTAGCTTGTGTGAGGGTTAAATTTTTTTTTACCGATAACAACAATGTTTTTTAAATTCAGACTGCCATTATAGCTTGCTGACGTCAAGATCACGTAACATGACTCAGCGGGTTTTAAATACAAGTTGACCCAAAATAAACGGCCTCGTGTATACTTTATGTAGAAGAGTTGGCGCCCGTATTTTTGGGGGCAGTTATAAATCGATCGATTTAAAATATGTAATGTTTAATATTAAAATGTCACTTTTTTGGCCACCCCCCTCCCCTGCAGAAAATCGATCAGTTGACGCACTTCTGATGGTCTTTTTGGGCTAATTTTTCGATATTTGTCGTCCGGAGGGTGGGGCTTTCATACGAGACCAAGTTTGTGAATTTTTGTTCCGTCGGTCAAAAGTTTTTAGTAGACACACAAACATACATACATTTTCGCTTTTATATATATATATATATATAGATACTAGCGAGGGGTACCCGGCATTGCCCGGGTGTTTGGGGGAGTTAAAAAAAAAAAAGTAAGTATGAGGATCGAACCTGAACCGTTGAGGCAAAGTTGTAAATTAAAGTGTGAAAAAAAAGTGTGATGTTAACCATTGCCCCACCGCGAGATGCTAACAGAAAGACGTTTGAATTTATTTAATTAGTTGGATTTAGCAGGTGCCCATTTT
Organism: Euprymna scolopes; assembly: GCF_053919585.1. NCBI lineage: Eukaryota > Metazoa > Mollusca > Cephalopoda > Sepiida > Sepiolidae > Euprymna > Euprymna scolopes. The sequence goes on from NC_136510.1 coordinate 70,464,735, forward strand.
AATGAGTTAATGAGGTCAACTGCAGGATAGTATTCATTTACTGCTGAACACTTTTTTTCCTCCCACCCCCAAGATGTTATAGGAGAAAGATTAACCCACATGTGGTGAGCGACAAATATTGAATATTTATCTTCCTGAAATCGAGCAAATTAAATAGACAGGCGAGCTTCGTTGTTAACTGTGAGATATTACGATTTGTATGTGATATAAAAAGTTTTAAAGTTGTTAAGCGAGCGACCGCTTCTCTGAAAAAAGCCTTTTGTTGACATACAGAAAAAACGAACACACATACATACATACACGCATTTTCGCTTTTATATATATATAGATAGATACTAGCCTGGATGACCGGCGTTGCCCAAGTGTGTGGAGCAAAAAAAAATGTGGTAGTAGGCAGGCAGACTTGAACCCGTACAGCGAAGGAGGCAAAGAATGTGAAAAAAAAAAACCCTGACATTTTTGCTGTTGCGTCCATCGCCAAACCAGAAGTGACGAATATTTAAATTAAGGCTAGTCAGTGATGACTTTCGAAAATATAAGCGAAAAAAAGCAACCCCCTCCTTGTAGAAAAGTACCCAGTTGAGGGTGAAGGAATTAATGTTTTTAGCTAATTTTCTGATATTTGTTGTCGAAAGGGTCGAGCTTCAAAACAATATTGATCTCATGAAAATCCGTCGCCTCTGTCAAAAGTTTTAGGCAGACATACAAACATACATACATTTAATCAAACAAATGAGATTTACACTATGAATGGCGCCATGATTGGTGTTATCCTGCATCTGAGACTTGTTTGAAATACATTGCTGTCAATTTGTGTGATTGGGTAAAAGTCTCACCTGCATTTAGTGAGATTGATCGTCACAAGGAAGACTTGTATTAAAGTGTTTGCTTAATATGTAAACTTTTTAAAAAATTCAGTGGAAATCACCCTTACTTGCCTACAAGTTATAGCTTGGTTAGATATAGAAACATGCCTCGACAGGGTGTTACCTTAAGGTATATTCTTACAAACACAATGAACTTCCAACGTATACTACGGACTATCATATTTTTTTTTTTATACAAGATATTTTTCTGCGGTCGACAAATCAGTATGAACTAGAATACAAGCACTGAAGAGTATAAGCATTTGAGGCTTTTACCGTAATTATATCTTATTTTTAGAATTAACTCAATGTTAATTAAATTATAATAAAGTATATTTGGATAGCAAAGCTAATAAGGTTATTGAAAAGTTTTATTACATTGGTGATACCATTGACGCTTAAGAAAGAGCAGGTGCTAGTGTTATTGAAAGAGTTAAGAATGAATGGAATAAGTTCAGAGAACTTCTATTAATAACCAGCAGAACATTACCATTGTTAACTAAGAGAAGAGTTGGGAACACCAAGAAAAACATGGGAAAGAGCGATAAGAATGAACGTGAGAGATGGATAAATAAATGAAGACCTGACCTGAGATAAGTTAGTTTGGAAGTCAATTTTTAAAAGCCATTCAACATATGCCAACATGTAAAACAGACATTGAACCAAATATGATGATGTTAATAATGATGGTGTGCTGTTTGATTATTTGAAAATTTTATCACAAGACTTAAAATGACACCAACATTTCAGCCATCCTAATAGTAGGTTTCATATAAAATTTTTTCCAACAATTGTTTAAGAATTTAATGCTAAACAAAAATGTCGTCTGCTTCTAAAAAAAGAACAAAGCAAAGAAAATATACAAAACACTCAAAGCATTGATCCTGAATTGTTGTTTCTGTAAAAACCTTAAGACCGAATAGATATTTTGTGTTAAATATTTCTTTTTATCAATCGCATTCAAACCTGTATGCATTGCCTCTTTTCTTATTTGTCTTTTTTTAAAGTAAATTTCTTGTTCAATTGATGCATGAGTTAAATAATGATTCAAGCGATTGTGTTTTTTTTTCCTTTTTATTTTTATTCTAATTCAGAGAACAATAAACAGACTTGTTTATTACAATATATTTTTCCTTGATTTCAAAATTTTTTATGGATATATTTTTCTCATTATGCATATAGTTAATTAATTTTAAATATATTTTTTCTCAATTGGAATGTGGATTTTTGTGGCTGTGCATGGTCAGAATAAGGAAGAACTACATCGCAAGTACACATAATTATATAGAATGTGACTTGTTGGGTTTAAAGAGGATGTGTGATATTGCTGTCTTCTGTAAGCCGTTTCTTCTATTTTAGTTCAGCTGACTTATCAACTCATGTTTGCTGCTCAGGAAGGACTTTTAGCTGTCTTATTCCGAAAACTCACTTGACAATGGATGTTTGCTTTTTGCTTCAAGTTCCATTGTCTAATTCTTTCAAGACGTAATACTGAATACTTTTTTTTTTTTTTACACATACAGTCCAAAATCCTTTTCACACCTACATGACATGGTGATGCTATGCCAACAGATAAAGAGTCACCATTCAATAAATATCAGACTTACCTATTCATTTCCTGTCCTGTATTAATTTTTGATGATAGCTTACCTGTTGTACTGTATGTAAGTGCAAGTGTAAACTCTACAGAGTGCTCCCAGTGCCAAATATGGGTTCACAAGAAATGTAGTTTTAACTGGGAGACTGGTAGCTGATCCAGATCAGGTGTGCCGTAGATGACCGTCTAATCCATGGTCAAGCTGAAGTTCATGTGGATGGAGATGACATCCTGCTTGATACTGAAACCTTCTTCTGCTATTGTTAAAATCATGAATGTTAGTAGTGGCTGCGAACGCACACTCACTGCTCATTGTGTTGCATGGGGAAAGTTCAGGAAGCTGCTACCAATTCTTTCAAGTTTTTTCAGCCTGTGTTCATGCTGCCATCTTGCACAAAAGTAAAACATTTGCCCTAAACACTTCTGATCTACAATGGTTTGGTGCAATGATGTGCAACTGAAAATTGTAAGGAAAGATCCCATCAATAGTGTTTTACCAGAAACTTGCTTTTGGTAGGATTATGGATGCTGTATGCACTAGACATTTCATATGGTTCATTCATGTACAGCATAACACCACTTGCGTCAACTCTGGATCTCCTGGGCAGTATACTGAATAAGGCCTTGTTCAAATGCATAAGTGATGACTGCATGCAAGCTGACTGATATCAACCCCTTGGATATAGAGAATAGATAGGAGACATTGCCTAGTGTTGTCCAACCTGAAGTTTAGGACACTCATAACTGCTTAAATATCAAAACTGGATGAAAAGGAAGATGGTCGCATAAAAAAAGTAGGAACAGAGCTGTCTTATAGTCTTACATGAACATATATTAAAAAGGTTGACAATCTCTGATATAGGGTATATTCCATTAAAATATTACAATTTAGAAGCTTCTTGGTATAACACTTACCAGTAAATGCACTAAATTAAATTCTAATTTTAAAAAATATATATTTATTATGATAATTCAAAATCAGTAATCAAATTTTACAGAAAATCTGATATTTTTTTTTTATTATTCATCAAATTTCTGTCTTCATATACATTCTCCTAAATAGGAATTCATTATTTGCATCAAAAGTGAAATGAGTTAATGATAAACTAAAAAAAAAAAAAAAAAAAAAAAAAAAAAAAAAAAAAAAAAATGGCAGCTCTTAAGTCAAAAAAAAAAAAAGAAAAAAAGACTACTGCATTGTTTTCCATAAAATTCGTTAGCGGTTTTTAATCACCATAAAAAAATGTATTTTCTAAAAATAATTGTTTTATTTATTTCATGTATTTATCAGAGTGTTATGTCAAGATGCACTGAATTTTATTTATCTAGAAAATAAAGTTCTATTTAAAATTCTAATAAAAAAAAAGCGTTTTATAGACAAAAATTTAAACAAATTTAGCAATTATTTTTTATTATACAAATATATACATTTTAAAACTGTAGACATTTGAATAAAAAAGTGTTCATGTGTTGTAAACCATTCATTAGAAGTATGAAGGTTTTATTTTAAAAGTTTAATTTCTTGTAAGGTGCATAGCTCCACACTCTCCTGAAAAAGAGTAAAACAAAAATGTTTCAAATAAATCATTAAGTGATGGAAGACATTCTTTCAGAATTTGATGGCGGAGGGGGGGGGGGGATTAATAATTGTATTATTCAAACTACTATTCACAGAAAAGATCTTTCTCTAATTTAATTGATAGAACAAGAACAATGTATAAATAGTAAGTTATAATACTATTAAATATTAAAAAAAAATAAGGTATATATATATATACACTTTATTTTTATTTTTTTAAATATTTAATAATAATCCCCGAAACAGTGTTTCATAGTAAACAGCTGATGATCCCTTAAAAAATAAATTATTACTGGTACTATAGTGAATTCGAGAGAGCAAGTTGATGCAGTGATTGCATGACTTACTGACTAAATGGTTTTCTAACGAATGATAAAAAAGAATTTTTTTTTTGTATAGTTTTGAAGGTTACACACACATTGTAATTTAGGAATTTAAAAATTTGTGATTTGAAAAAGATAAATTTCAAATATAGAAATTTTATTGTATGCAAGACAAAGAATACATTATAGTAAAAAATATTTCCTTAACCCATGAGTTTTCGATGTTTATACATCTCCTCGGAGGAAAAATATTAGCAAATATAATGAAAGGTTTGCACCTAATTTGCTGAAAAAAATAGAAAATTAAATTAAATGAAATGTTTTTAAATCATTTTAGCTACATAGAATATGATTTATTTGCTCTATCTAGGATATTGAGCAATTTTATTTAGCTGGGATAGTCTTATATAAAATATTACATCCAATAATATTTTGTAAGACTGATAATCACTGGATTTGCACACCAGTAGATTTATTGTATTTCATTATTCTGAAGAATTATATATTAGTGTTGGGACGATTAATCGGAATCAGGAATTGGAAAAATCAGAACTTTTGGGAGCAGTGGAATCTGAATCCGGAAAATTTGAGTCTTGTTTCAGATTCCAAAACGATTCTTTTATTTTTTTCCTGACAATTATAAAAAAACATTTCATTTATCAGAAGAGTGTTTATTTATAAAACTAAAAGACACAGAACAAAGATTCCTGGGCTCCATTTAATCATTTTATTCATAAATTATGTCAAACAAAGTAAATGATCCAGAATTAATTTATTCCTATTCCCTTAGGAAACCCTTCGGAATGCTCACACTTATTTTAGCACCTAGTTGATAAAAGTCAATATGTTACCCTTCAGAGTTTGCAGTTAAATTAAAAGATTTAAACCGCTCCTGACAAGTTCTATTTTTAATCTTTTTGGTGCCAACCTGGTCGTGTGTTGTCTAGAGTGGTCATCTTTTAAATAATCCTATGTTTTATTGCATTTTTTTTTTGCCACACGTGAAAAACAAAAAAATTTTGTGTTTATAAAAACCTTGGATAAAATGCTTGAAAATATGTAAAGGATAAATGTTTAAAAAAGAAATTATACCTACATTTAAAATCACCCCCCCCCCAATCCCCTATGAAATTCTACTTTAGGTGATTATATGGGAACGCACAAAGAAAACAAATAATCATTGTAGAATTTAGTGTGGGTTGAGTTGCACATATAAATTTAGTGTAAAATAAGCCCCTATTTCCGGGCCATTCTAACTTTTAGGGCAGTTAACCAAATTTTTTTACCACAAACCTTAAGTCTGATCCACAAAGTAATGAAACTCATATTTTTTGCATTACCACCTCGATTTATGGTAAGTACTCAGAAAAAAAATCATGTTTTGTATGACTATTCACAATGACATTTTATGTTAAATTTGGATCTGGAACATTAACATGGCCAAAATTTTAAAACAAATAAAATTGCCTACATCCTTAAAACACTGTCTGATCTAAAAGAGTAATCATTTTCTGTTAATTTTATATGCAAAACCTACTTTTTGTTTTATTTATTTTTCAGGCTGTTTACACATAATTGCCTGAAAAAAAAAAAAATTTGGTTTGTGAAAAGTTACTGTTTTTTTGGGAACTAATATATAATTTGCATACAGAGGACTTCTTGTACTATGACTGAAGGCAGAACAGATAATACACTTTGATCCCAGCCTAGAGGCCTAACATCTGCAATTTCAACTTAACCAAAATATGTGTTTAGATCAAGAATTGAATAACAATACTGTAACAATTCAGCTAAATTTTCAAATTGATTGGAAAAATAAAAAAGACTTTTTGAATGTAATCAAATTTTACATAATGAATAGTGACACAGAAAAGACTATGCTTCATTTTTTTTACTTTTATTGTAATAATAATAATAACTAGCAAGTCCTGTTTCCTGGTGTTACCAGGGAATATAAAAGAATGCTAACTAAAAATATAAAGTATACTTTTTTTTTTTAATTCATATATGCTTAAAATTATTTTGTGTTTACATGCAAACACCCAAAAATATACTTTACAAGCTTTGTTTCTATGCTAATTCTTATTTGAATCCTATAAATAATTGAAATTGCACTCTTTTATCTGTAAGGACCGCAAATGTTTGCTACAGGATTGATGACATCATTATTTTGTGCATATTTTACGAAGCTGCTTATAGGTATATGTTTATAGGTATGGATGTAGCAAAAAGGTAAAATGGAAGAAAAATAAATTAAAATAGGAAGCCTGTGTTCAAAATTCTATGTTTAAAATTGAAGATTTCATAAAAATCGAATGTAAATCATCTCAATCTTTTAAAAATTAATTTTTTAAAGAATGTTTTTTGCTTTACAGTTCATCAGATTATATATATTAATGAGCAGGGTTTTTTTCCAAAACAATAATATTGAATTCATTTGTATTGTTTATTTATGGATTTATAGTAAATATAAATAAATATTACTTCAACATCTATAAATGTTAAAATTTCAAGGGAGTGTAATATATTTTGTTCAGGTTTCATAAAATGAAATAAGGGCATCACATGCAAAAATTATTTTTCCAAATCCTCCCATCCACACACACAAAGAAAATATGAAATGTTAACGAAGCAGTATTGGAAAATGCTGAAATCAACATATTTTTGGTTTTTGTACACTTTCTGTAAAGGAGAAATCGTTGGTAATTGTACCCACAAAAGTAAGATATTCATCAGGAACATTTAGCTTCTGGTATATACCCCCACCTGCCACATCTGAAATTCCTAGGCACTATTTTATCTATATTATTATATTTATTATTTCAAAGGTAATGTAATTATTAACAGTAAATTATACAGATTGATGTAAAAAATACCATGGAATTTCCATTAGATCCTGCTAGTAATAATTCTTCCGTAAGTTTTGCAAACACCAGTCAAGGATGGCTAGTATATAGGTATGTATTTAAATTTGGTTGTACTTACCATGTCATTGGATTCTTCAAGAATCATGATGTCTTTGTCATCTTCATAAATTAGTTCAAATTTATCTTTTTTACGAGCTGCATGTACAAGAAAAAATACAATAAATAAATATTTATATTCAATATCTTTAATTAAAACTGTCCTACTTACAATATGAATTTAAAACTGTGGGGTAGAATTGCAAAATATTTGGCCTAAACATGTCTTGCAATAACAGATATAATAAAATCTAGTATACTAATCATAGTACTAGTATAAAGCTACAATATCCTTCTGCAGAAAGTAAACCATTTTAGTTTGGATACTGTATTCTTATATTCTATTACTTTTTTGTTAGACAAAAAAAATTTTTTTTAAATGTTTAAGCAAATTTTTTTTAAATAAAAAAATTACTTTTACAGAAAAGAAAAAGTGTTTCTTTTAAGAAGCAGTAAACTTTAAATTAACAACTATTTTCTTCAATTGCAGACTTGGTAATTCATCATAAACAGACTGACACCTGAACAGCGTTTGCAAATTGTGCAAATTTATTTTATTCACATTTGGTGAACAAATAATTTCACAAAATAGACTTGTAAACTGACCACCTCACTCATGCAATTTAATCCCATTAGATTATTTTCTTTGTGAGTCTGTAAATGTTTTTTTAATCGGTTTATTATCTATTGAGAGATTATCTACAGAAAAGAGAAAGATTTTGTGGTTATAGTCAGCTTCTTATGTACTTCCTAACTTCCGACGTAGCACTACTAGAAGTGGTTACAAGGCAAATCAATTCCTTCGCTTTTTTTCCTCTCATGCCTATATCTTCCCTGTGCATGTACTCTTTTTTTTTTTTTTTTTATTTATGTTTTTCTATCTTTCTTTTTTATTTAATAATCATTGAAAAGTTTTTTTTTGGTCTTATTTTAATCAAGAATTATTGTAATTAGTTTTATATTTTTAAAAAATAATTATTGAAAATACTTTAAAATCTTTTTGATTTCAATAATTTCATTTGTTATTTTGATTTCAATAATTTCATTTGTTATTTTGATTTCAATAATTTTATTTTTATACTTTCATAAACATATAGTTATTATATAAATTAAAATGAAAACTTATTTTAATTTTGCTATTAAAAGTGCAAATAAAGACAAATTGTGTTATTTTTATCTGCATAATATTGTTAATTTTTATTGTATACTTTTCAATAATGTCCTTTTCTTATATTTTATTTCAATAAATCGCTTCACAGAGAAATACTGAAGAGTAATAAAAGTGATTTGCCTTGTCACTATTTTCGATAGCGCTATGCCAGAAGTTAGGAAGTATGTGAGCTGACTATAACCAATTTTGCATTTGTCTGCATTCACTTTCACCCATTTCTTATGGGAGATTTTAAGCTCAGAAGTAGAGAGCTTCAACTTATAAAAGACTGCGGCATGAGCATGCTGTCATCAGTATAACAAATATTAGTAGAAAACTCATTGCTATGCATCAGTGTTGATTGCAGACTTTCAGTTCTTTTATTACAAATTCCAAGAAATGTTAACTTTAATGTACTCCTACAGTTACTTCAACCTAATTTGTGGTTAGGATTTGTTAATAACATAAGCAAAATGTGAATAGTTTATACATCATGGCACAAACATACAACTCTAAATTTATTTCTTCAATATTAGCAGAATGTAGGAATGTTCTAGGTCACATTAATATTATTGGATTGTAATATGGAGCAGGTTGTGCTAAATAAAAAGGTCACATTAACATATGCTTTTATCTACACGAATATATACTTCTTCGTGGATATAAATAACATTTGATATTTTTGAACAAAAAATGTGCAACTTACTTTTTGGAGCAGACAATACTTTCATCTCTAACATTTTTGTGTCTTCTTGGAAGGAAATAACTTTAGCTTCCTGTAAAACCAAAAGAAATATTTTAATGCTTAGAAAAAAATAATTTACTTTTTTAATCATTATTCTATTTAATTATAGAAGGTTTAAAACTAGTTTTTTTTTTATCATTTCTTTGTCATCAATAGTTTTCTTCCTAAAAAAAAAAAAAAAAAAAAAAAAAAAAAAAATCAACATTTGATTCTGGTTCATCAGTTTTTTTAGTAAATTGCTGCAGCATGATGCTAAGATTTAATTTCTTCCAGAAAATATATCTGGGTCCGAATTATTTGGAAATGGCCATCTTAAAAAAAAAAAAGTGGGGAGAAAAAAAGACCTTTGATTGGAATGAAAAATATTTTTAGAAAAAAAAAAATAATAATAATTTTCTTTTAAAATTGCAAAACAAATTGCATAGCGCAGTGGATAGAGGTGTTGAGTCTCTATGGTTTCAGATAAGCGTTGTCTGAAGATAGCAGTTTCAATCTTTTCCAAGCAGACCAGAGGATTAGTTGTCCAAAAAAATGACGAGACAACAACTATGGAAGGTAGTAATTACAGGAGATAAGTTACAAAACTCAGCATTCCTATCACATCGTGTTTAATCATCTGAAGATTTTTTTTTTTTTTTTTTTTTTTTTACACAGTGATCACCACTTATCAAGGCCCGGAAGCCACTCAGGGATAAGGGTTATTGCAAGTACATTACGTTAGTGTGGAGATTTGATGAAGTGTTTAATTAAGGGAGCGGTTCATTAGGAATTTGTTAACATTGGACTTGAAGACATCCAAGTTGTAGTCCGGAGGGAAGCAGGCAGACGGAACAGAGTTCCACAGGTGTGCAGTTCTAAGAAAGAAGCTTTGTTCATGGAATCCGCGTTTTGATTTAGGCACAGATATAGAGTGGGGGAAATTTTTTACAGTGGATTCAGCTAGACGGGTGTTTTTCGTGAAAGACTGGCGAGGGGGGGACCAGAGATTGGAGTTCAGACGAGCACCTGCCATGAAAATAACGATAAAACAAGGATAGGCTCGCAACGTCTCTTCTGTGGGAGAGAGGTTTCAGGGTAGAGAAAAGGGCATCCCCCACTAAGCCACGAAGTCTATTTTGTACTCTGTCAAGGCATGATAGGCTGTTTTTGGCCGCTCCTGCCCAGATATAGCAACAGTATTCCATCCAGATGGCCAGAAGTTGGCCGAAACATAGTGAAAACAACAACTATAAAGATGAGAATAACAGTTTGCGAAAAAGAATGAATGCACAAATTATGAAGCCTCATCTGAAAAGATTAAAAAAGAAATAAAATAAATAAATTGCAAGTATTGCTAATAAGCAGAGATTTAAATGCAATTTGAACAAACATCATGCTTCCCAACTCCTCATCTCCCCATAAATCTGGCCCCTATCACAGTAACTCCCTTATACATGAGTGACAACACTTTCACATGAACAAAAAGAGTTTGGGAAAATCAGGAGGTAACATTAAAGTAGTTTATGTTTCCATACTTAGAATGAGAGCAGAATTTGAAAAAAAAAAAAAAATATTTAAAAAAAAAGTCCAATAAAGTGTAATACTCCCTATGAGTAATTTCCCTTGTATATAAAAATTGTAAAGCGACTTATTTATCAGTAACTAGAAAAATATCTGTCCCACAAAAGGGAAAATTAATTCTCTGAACAATTTTGCACCGCTTTTATGTCTACTTAGAAAAATAAAAATCAAGATATAATGATACAATTAAAATTTATACCTAGAATCTTTATTCCACTTTTGATTAAAATCCAGTGAAGATTTTCATTCTAGAAAATGGCTAAAATTTTAGGCTTAAGCTTAATAAGGAAAAATTAAAATTCAGGGAATCTTGCTTAATTAGCATTTAATGACTTTGAATCAAAGTCAATGCAAATATTTGAATTTTCAAAATGAAAAGTTGTGCTAGTATTATGCCTAAATCTCCTTTAAAAAATTATCAAAAGAAACTGAAATTTGTGATTTACTTATTAATTGATGTGGAATAGCTATTACTAACATTTTATAAAAATCCAAAATACCTGAATTTTCACAAATGGATGTCACACCCTTTGCATAGTATTATATTAAATTAAATATAGTCTACATCACACATCTTTACACCTCATAGCTATGTTTCAAAATTAATAATGATCTGTGATTAGTTTAGAAGTGAATCCTACAGATACAAATACAGATGCATATACTAGCATTACAAGTGTATGCTGTATTTTCATGGACATTGAAAATATTACATACCTAATGTGCTTCAACAAATCATATCTTTTTTATTTGTAGGTCAATTTTTAAAAGAATTACATTGATGGAAAGAGAATAAAATAAGCATTCCAATGATGTTAATTTATTTTTCTTTTATATGTTCAATATTTTTATGCTCCAAGTTAAAAATGAAAACGTGGTAAAAAATTATGACAATAAATAGGGAAACAGTTTTTTCAATGTTTACATTTTATACACTACATTTGGATACATATGC
>NC_136510.1:70481472-70553972 GCF_053919585.1 Euprymna scolopes
AAAAACGATCAATCATTTGAAATGTACAAAAAAAACGATCAATCATTTGAAATGTACAAAAAAAATGATCAATCATTTGAAATGTACAAAAAAAATGATCAATCATTTGAAATGTACAAAAAAAAAACGATCAATCATTTGAAATGTACAAAAAAAAACGATCAATCATTTGAAATGTACAAAAAAAAACGATCAATCATTTGAAATGTACAAAAAAAAAAAAGCGATCAATCATCTGAAACACATAAAAAAATGATCAATCATTTTAAACTTATAAAGTAAGGATAAATTATTATACTTACAATAAAATCTGACAATCTTGGGGAATAGTCTTCACCAAGTTCTAATCTCTGAAGAAAGACAAAAGAAAACATTTTAATTTTGGAAAATGGAAGTATATTTTTAAATTTATGCTTAGATGTTTATATCTTTATGTACATGATTCATTACTACTGTCGACAAAGTGAAATATGACCAGTGAAGGTTGAGGACATTTGTTGCATGAGGAGAAATAATATTAGAATGATACAATGGGTGTGCAATGCAAGTTTAAAAAACAGGTGTAGTTTTGATGACCCCAGGAAAAGATTAAATCTGGGTAGTATAGGGAGAGGGAGATGTAGACAGAACAGGAAACTTCAATGGTATGGCCATGTTAAAAGAATAAATGAGAGTTGTTAGGTTAGTAGATAAAAAAAATTGAGGTAGCAGATCACAAGGGAAAACCAATTAAAACTTGAGATGAAAGTGATAAGAACAAATCTGAACGAAGGATAAATAAAAATCTGGTTAGAAATAGATTAGTTTGGAAATCAATTTCTTAAAGCTGTCCAACACATGCCAGCATGTAAAACGGAAATTAAATGGAATATAAAGATTCAATTCTAAACTAATTAACCAAACATAAATTTTGGAACACAACTGCCTGGTCTAATGGGCCCAAATGTAGGCTATATTTAGTTTAATGCAAAAAGAGTAAAAAAAGGTGGCAAAACCATTCATAAAAATTCCAATACTTTTTTTTTGTGTGAAATTTTTACAATAATTATAAATATCAATGAATAAATATTCTCAAAATTTCAGTTCCTTTGAAGTATAAAGCAAGATTTCCTGAATTTTAATTTCTTAAAACCCCTTAAGCTTAGGCATTTTCTAGAAACAAAATCATGTAATAAATTTTGATTAAAATTGGAATAAAAGTTGTAGACATTAATATTTAGTAGCATTATATCTTGATGTGAATCTTTAAAAAGGGTACATAAAATTGAAGCAAAACTTCTGTTTAGAGATGGATATTCTTCTAATATATAAATAATTATACATGTGTATGTATGTATATATATATATATATATATATATATATATATATATATATATATATATACACACACAAAAATCTTTTTAATAGCTCAATAAGTATAGGATTAGAGCTGTAATCAAAAAATATTTTAATATAGAAACTATGTCAAATGTAGGGAACAATTTCTCACAAATTCACCAAAAATGAGTTATTTTATTTGCATGCGTTTCGGCCAACCACCAATATATGTGTAATGCTAAAAACACACAAGGCATTTATTTTATTTGAAGACGCCATCATTAGTGCTTGTAAAATGAAAATAATCCTCCAGACAGGACAAAACTGTTCCACATTCATTTATTGTTTATATTTTGTCTCATTAGATATTAATTCATAAAACATTGTTTTTTATTTTGTGAAATTTGACATTTTTAATATTGAATTTTTGATATTGAAGTTTTGGGGGATTTTTTTAGTCATGCAGTAATATTTAAGTACTTCTGACATACCAATTAAATAGATATCAATGCTTTTAGTTGAAATTGACACAAAAAGTCAGTAGATAACATTGTTTTTTTAATTGATTTTTTGTTTCCTCCAATTTCGCTATTATAGTGTATTGCACTATTTATTGCATTGCTTGCAACATATTAGTGTATTTACTTAAAATATTTCATAATCCAATAATCATACAATTATTACCTAATGATCTTAAAATAGAAAAGCAGAACTGAATAGTAATATATAAGCTACAACATAAAGTTTTCAATAACAAAAACACAGGAAAGAATATAAATGATCATGATCAAATAAATTTAAAAAATTTATAAATTAACTGTGAATTCAATAACAGTATTCTAAACAACACTTATTTGTGAAAAACTAGGAAAAAAATTGGAGAAAATTTTTTTTCCATTTATATTTATTTATTCTTCCATGAATATGGAAAGCATAAAAAAGCCAATTGGTGCCCGTTTTATTGTTGCCTCCAAGATGTACATTACAAAACTTTTATCTAAAGTTTTTAAAATCTAAATATTAATTTATTTGTCCGTATGTCCAGTGTCACACAAAAAAAAAAAACAAAAAAAAACATAAAAGAAACGAATTATCTCCCTTCATAGCCAAAAATCATTTAAACCATGTCCTCTTCAAAAATTAAAAAAAAAAAAAAAAATTGGTTATTTTATTTTTTATTTAAAAAAAAAAAGTCATGTTTAGGAGACTAAGTTTTTTTTATAGTTTCTTTTTAAAATTTAAAAAAACATACAAGTGAATTGACATCTGTTCCTTTATAATTTATATAAAAAAAAATTATTCAGACAAAAAACAAAACAATGTATTCAATTTTCATTGAAAAAAAATATAAATTTTTTAAATAAATTCTTTTTAGTTTTAAAATGTTAAAAAAGGATTTGATAAACAATTGTTTTAAATTTGTTATTTGTCTTATTTTATTTTTTATTTATTTTGTGTCTTAAAAATCTTCAACTACCGTGGAATTTCCATGGGTTCTGCTAGTTAATTATTAATCAAATAAATAATTTCCATCAAAAAAGGAAATTCTATTGTAATATAAACCATCCATGGTTTTGAATGTGATGAATCCAATTTTTTAAATTGAAAAATTCAAAAAGAAAAAGATTTAAAAAAAAAATAAATTTTACACAATAACTAAAATCTTATTTTAATTTAAAACCAAAGAAAATTGGGCCATATTATGTAAAACATTGAAATGTGCTAGAATGTTAAAATGCAAAGCTTTTTGGAGTGACAGCTTTGCAGTTTTGAAAATGGTGTCTATTGCATTTTGATTTCAAACTTTTTACATATATGTATGAAAAGTTTAAATGCAGATGAAATAGATGGTAACATTTAATGCCATCAAGATTAAGCTTATTTCTTTAAACAATTACAAGAAACTTTCTTAACCACCAATTTCCATGACCAATAATACTCTACCTGAAAGCTCTTCATTCAAACTTCTCAGCCAAACATTCAGACAAAACAACTTGGAACAAATACATTGAGGACATTGCCAATGCTGCTGTGAAGAAAGTAAGTTTCCCCTACCGTGCTAGAAAATTACTCACTCTTGAGAGTATCCCATATCTCTACAAAGCAACTACTTGCCCATGAATGAAGTATTGTTGTCAGACCCGGGATAGTGCATCTGCCGCTAGTCTCCAACTATTAGACAAGATTCAAAAAGGGTCTCCAACCTAATAGGTCCTACACTATCAACTAAACTCCAACCCCAGTCCCATCACCGAAATGTTGCATCCCAATGCCTTTTTTACAAGTATTTTAATGGAATGTGCTCTGACGAACTCGAAGCACTTGTACCTCTCGACATAAATACCCCCGACTAGCCCGACAAGCAACAGAGTCCCACCCCTACACTGTAGAGATCCCTAAACGCCGAAAAACCTACTCTAATAATTTTTTCCCTTGAACTGCTAGACTTTAGAATTCCCTCCTCCTCTGACTATGCTGACATACAGAAGTTCAAGTGTAATGTTAACAGACACCTCACTATTCAACTCTCTACATAATGTCCCGGTAGCTTTGGCCTTAAATAGTATCCCCTTACATCCAAGTGACAGTGTGCCATGTTTGGGGTGAAAATCTATATATCTGTAAAAGTGAAAGTGTCTGTCTGTGTACATTTCCCTACGCAATAACTGTCAATTTTCAGCCCACAGACTCGAAATTTGATATACAGGGTAGTGAGATTTGGGAAAATCTTTGTAATTAGTTTTTGCCCAGAAATTTGTCTGTTGGGGGGTGGTCAAAGTTCAACTTGAGTCGAGAACTTTACCAAACTCCGACAATTTTGGGTCTAAACATTTGAAATTTTAGATATAGGTTCCTTGGACATGGATCTAACTTAATAACTTGATTTAAGCCCAAAACAATAAATGTTAATGGGTCATAATAAGGGTCAAAGTTAAAAAATTTTTACTTCTGCGGTCTCTACCTAATTACTCAGACAATTTCTGGTGTAAACATTTGAAATTTTACATAAAGGTATTCAGAGATAGGGCAAGCTTTTTAATCAGTTTGGATCGAAAACTTGAGCTACAAATATATAAATCTATGTATGTATGTTTGCATGTCTGCCTAAAACTTAACAGAGGCGACGGATTTTCACAAGATCAGTATCGTTTTGAAGCTCGACCCTTCAGACGACAAATACCAAAAAATTGGCTAAAAACATTAATTTCTTCACCCTCAACTGGGCACTTTTCTACAGGGAGGGGTCGCCTTTTTCGCCGATATTTTTGAAAGTCATCCCCTCTTTTCGATTGTCTAGCCTTAATTTAAACCTATGTCACTTCCGGTTTGGCGGTAGTTGTAACAGCAAAGACGTCACGTTTTTTTCCCATTCTTTTCCTCCTTCGTAGTACAGGTTCGAGCCTGCCTTCCTACTACCACCTTTTTTTTTTTTTGTTTTTTGCTCAACACACACCTCCAAACACCTGGGCAACACCGGGCACCCATGCTAGTCAGTAATAAAACAAAAAACAAAAAACAAGGATTGGGTCTCTAGGATAACTTATAATATGCAATCAAAGTAGAGTATAAAGCAATGTTCCAACCTTTACTGCTGGACATTATTATGGCTAATCTTACTGTATATGTCCTGCTGATTTATTATATAAAGTTTAAATTCTCTTCTTTCCCATATTAATTGATGTTGGCCAAGGAATTGAATATCAGGTTGTAGAGTCAATAGTGACTTTTCAACTGGATTTGAATCCTTCAATTGGCAGTAATTATCATTTCCTATATAATAATATATTGAATAAGCATGAAGTGTAGATGATGAATATTCATGTGAAAATATTGTAGACAATAGGATGTTAAGAAAAGAGAATGTATGTAACCAATTTTCACAATATTAACCTTAAATGCGATCTTGTCCCCGGCTCGAGGATAGCCAACAATTCCAGGTAAAAGACTGTATTCCTTTGTAAATTTGGATGTCATATTAGAACCATTTACAGGTGTGACATCAGAATCATCTTCAACACTCTGTAAAAAAAAAAAAAAAAAAAAGGGAAGAAGCGTTTAAAGCATGAATTCAATTTGAGAGAAATGAAACTTATTTGAAATTTCATTTTTAAAAACAAGCACAAAAAAAGATGCATATATATGCTTTACAGGTGCATATTTATTTGTCATTGTATTCATGCACCTGCATCAAGATATAAAAACAACACCCATCCTCATCAGCAGAAGAAAGGAAGATCCATTTCTTTTTGTTTTTATCCAATTCATCATTTTTCAAACGTTTTATTTCTCATCAATGGCTGCATTTTGCATCAGCTGATTCCAAAATGGAAGACAAAAAACTCAGTACATGAGGCGGACTCTTCTGAATCTTCATCCTCTGATGAATAATAGTACACCACCACCACACTACTAACATGTAGCCCCCCCCCCTTTGCGACTGGGCTGAATTTGAAACAAATGGAGGTAAGTATATGGAAAATTTTTCTCCTTTCGCTTCGTATCGATTTAACATTATTATTTTGTACTTTGAATTATTATCAAAGAAAATCATTACTTTATCTTTCAGTTTTCATTTGAGGAATTGTACGGTAAATTTAGATTTATTTTCGGTTCGCATGTGTGAATTGAAAATAAAACATTCTTCATCAATCATACTCTTGTTTCTCATTTTTGGATTCATGCTAGCATTACATATATATTTTTTTTTTTTCTCGTTTAGATAATGCATATCTCATCAAGATAAATTACTAATTAGATATCAGACATAATTATAAATACATAAAAAATTAATTAAATATTGACAACAATAAACCATTATGCCAACCAGTTTCTGCTGAAAATATTTTGACTTCCTATCAATAAGCAACAGTTTTAGGGTTTGAAAGTATATGAAATATTATATCAGTCCCTAGAGAATGGACATCCCCTGGAAAGGGTGCATGTGCAACCTCCAACTGCACTTCTCTTGAACAATGCACAAAATGATCTGGGTGGGAATGTTAATAGTGATCAGAGTGCAGTTTGAGCACGTACTGAAACATTTTTAAATAATCACGTATTAATAAAAATCAGCAATTTATTTTAATTTAAATACAAGTGTTGTTTAGTTAATAACTCAATTTGTTTTTCTTTTTTGTGTATATTTAAATCATTTTGCAATCAAACTAGTACCTACTCTACAAAAATGATTTTATATTTTAAATTCTACAATACCTTTAGAAATATTGGGTCTGTTATCCTTACCTCACAAGCATGTTCGCTACATAAAATTTAGGCATTAATAACTGTTCTCATCTGGCACCAGGAGAGATTGGCTATCACCAGCATTTTTAATAGCTTGACATTGAAGAAAAAAAAATAATAATGTCTATAACTCACTGAAGTAGGCCCAAAATATTTGATTTAATATTGTTTTTATTTATTTAAAAAAAAGAAGAAATTTTTTAGTATTGAATTTGATTTTTAAAATGATTTCTTAAATAAAAATCAAAAACTAAACTGACTTCACTGCATCCCAGACAATGCCAGCAGATTGGTAGAGTTATCAGACTCAGCCCCTTTTTAAGTGCAAATGAAATGCATTTATTAATGGTACTTCAAAAACAACACATTTCATTATTTTGCAAAAGTCTTTTCGCACACACTTATGCTTT
The DNA here is from genome assembly GCF_053919585.1 of Euprymna scolopes. Lineage (NCBI taxonomy): Eukaryota > Metazoa > Mollusca > Cephalopoda > Sepiida > Sepiolidae > Euprymna > Euprymna scolopes. The sequence goes on from NC_136510.1 coordinate 70,488,445, forward strand.
TTTTAAAAGTCTTTCTCCTCGCCACCTCATGCTTGCTCACCCTCGTATTTACACGTCCATCTTCCTCAGCGCTTCTATCCTCAATCACAAGGTGTATTTTGCTCTTTTTTTGTAATGCAAGCTTGCACACACTTGCTAATTTTAATGTGTTTTTTAATTGTTTTTTTTTACATTGGGGTCACCACTTATCAAGGCCCGAAGGCCACTCAGGGATAAGGGTTATTGCGTGTACAGTAATCAATGAGATAGTATTGTAGTAATCATTAGTATTGGGGGTTTTGATAGTGTCTTACTTAAGGGGGCGGTTTGTCAGGAGTTTGTTTATGTTGAACTTGAAGACGTCCAAGTTGTAGTCAGGTGAGAAACAGGCAAGTGGCAGAGAGTTCCACTGGCGTGCAGTTCTAAGAAAGAAGCTTTGCTCATGGAATCTATGTTTGGATTTAGGCACAGATAAAGAGTGGGGAAAATTATTGACAGTAGTTTCAGCCAGACGGGTGTTTCTCGTGAAAGATTGGCGAGGGGGGACGAGGGATTGGAGCTCAGACGAGCACCTGCCATAGAAACAATGATAAAACAAAGACAGGCTCGCAACGTCTCTTCTGTGGGAGAGAGGTTGCAAGGAAGAGAAAAGGGCATCCCCCACTAAACCACGAAGTCTATTTTGTACTCTGTCAAGGCAGGATAGGCTGTTTTTAGCAGCTCCTGCCCAGATGTGGCAGCAGTACTCCATCCTTGGACGTACTTGGCTTTTATACAGATAGAGAATTGCATCAGTAGTGAGATATCTTTTGGAGCGGTAGAAGGATCCCACCATTTTCCCAGCATCCCTGGCAACAGATTTGATGTACGTGTTCCATTTCAGATCAGGAGTAAAGGTCAAACCCAGAAGCTTGTCAAAACATGGAGCCTCCCCAAGATGAGAACCATCCATTTCAATTGATGCCAGATGGGGATCAGAGCGTTGATGATGTAAAGATAACACCTGCTGCTGCTAATATTTTCGCTAGCCAGCTATCCTTTGGTTACTGTTGACTTTCTCACATGCGCCCATACACAGTTAGTTACTAATAAAAATGGAAGATGGCAGAAGTGAAGTGAATATGGACATCAAGTAACAACACAACATGCAACGCTTGAAACCTTTTAGTTCCATTGTACTATTCTCATGTCAGATTCATATACACAACATACTTTGTATATCCAATCAAATTACAGCTTACCTTACAGATAGATGAACAGCTTTCAAAGCTTGTGTTTAACTGCTGCTGCCGGATGAGAGTTGGGTAATTTCTCCGCTGGAGAGGATTTTGTCCGCGCTTGTAAATAATGGGTTGCTTACTGTTATCAAAGGACTCGCAGAAAGCATCCTCTGAAGCAAAGTGGACAAATTTTTTGGAAGGGTTTTTTTGTGAAACCAAACTTTTATCTTTTTCTTCTCCATCTCTTTCTTGAGAGACCATTGAAGAATTTGAATCTTCAGCACCATTGGTAACTTTAAAAAAAAATATAAATTTAAAAACTCAATAATATTAACATTATAACAAAAAAAAAAAAAAAAGAAAAGAGAAAAAGTGAACATCTATAAATATAAAAACGAAAATGTGTGTGTGTGTGTATATGTGTTACGTTGTCATAAAATGAGCGTTTGTTGTATATTGGTTGAAATTGGAGATGCTATATTAAAATGTGTCTATTTATAAAAGATTGTTTGATTATCTTATCAGAGTTAATGTTGTCGTGTGTGTGATCGTCTAGTGGTCTTTCTATTACATATGTTCATATGCTGTTAAGTGTGAATATGTGTGTGACATGTCATTTGAATATACCTTCTGCCATTTTGTTGGTCCATCTGGAAATTCTCGTCTAGGAGGGAGATTTGATACCTGTTTTTGGGGACGAAGATTTATTTCACACCAAGACAAGAAATTGGTTCTATAGTTTTTTTTATTCACCTTCCAGTTTGTTCACAGAAGTAAGGAAAGTGAATTTGGCCTGTGTTTTCTTCTTCTAGGTCTTATTTCTACCACGTCAGCGTTCGTTCCCCACCCCCAGTGAAGGGGAGGAGACAACGGCGAAGCCGTCTGCTCTCGTCCAAGTCGCAACCAAATCTCCTCGATTCAGCTAACCTGATCACATGACTCACACGCAATCAAATCAGCTGATCTTGACTTCCGGTCAATGTGTCTACACTATAACTCACACATATCTCTCTCTCTCTATTCTCTAACATATGTATGTTCGCTTTTTGTGTATGTCTGCAAAAGGCTTTTTTCCGGGAAGCGATTGGTCGGCTCACCCTTTAAAACTTTTTATATCACATCTAAATCGTAATATCTACGAGTTAACAATGGGGGTCGCCTGTCTATTTAATTTGCCCGACTTTGAAAAGCTAAATATTCCACATTTTTAGATCGCCGCGTGTGGATTCAGCTTTTTCATATAAAACCGAAACTAATTCGAAGCTGGCAAAAGCAATCAGCTTTGATCAATGCGGAGTTTCTCCTTATATCAGACAATTACTATTCAATTTGGACAATCCCCGTTTTATGGGAGTTGGTTTCCCCCCTGCAACATCTTGGGAAAACAAAAAAACCCAAAAAACTGCCCTGCAGTAAATAAAAAACTGCGCCACAGTGAAAGTTAACTTGACCTCGTTAAGTCATTAAGTGCGGGCACCTGCCAATTCTTAATACTTAAATAAATTCAAACATGTTTCCGTTACTATTTCTTTCTGGCCAAGCAGTTAACGTCACACGTTTTTTTCATACTTTATTTTCCAACTTCGCCTCAAGGCTTCAGGTTCAATCCTTCCTACTTACCTACCAAAACATTTTTTTTAACCCCCCCCCTGACACAAACACCCGAGCAACGATTTTTTATTATTCTTTTGTTTTGATTTACCCAAAAGCACACACACCTCTAAACACCTGGGCAACGTCGGGTACCCCGCTAGTCTATAATATAAATCTCACCTCTCTGTTTAAATGTATATATGTATGTATGTATGTATGTAGGTCTGCCTAAAACTTTTGACAGAGGAAACAGATTTTCACGAGATCAGTATCGTTTTGAAGCTCGATCCTTTGGATGACAAATATCGAAAAATTGACCCAAAGCATTAATTTCTTCACTCTCAACTGGGCACTTTTCTCGAAGGAGGGTTCGTTTTTTCATCAATATTTTCAAAAGTCATCCTCTCTTTTCAATTAACTAGCCTTAATTTAAACTTTCGCCACTTCTAGTTTGGCATAGATGTCACTTATCTTTTTTACATTCTTTTCCTCCTTTGCGTTACAGATTCAAGCCTGCCTGCCTACTACCACTTTCTTTTTTTGTCTCAACACACACTTCCAAGCACCCAGGTAACACTGGGCACCTAGGCTAGTATTTAAGAGAGTAGAAACTTTCCAATCTTTTCATGAAAATTAAATCATCTGGTATACTTAACAATCAAATCTTTCTTAAGAGAAAAATTCAGGTTGTCCTCAATGGTTGTACATCAAACATGATATAAATGTGGATGTGCGGCAGGAGTTGATTCTTAGACCTTTATTATTCCTCTTAATCATAAATGACCCCCCACCCCTGATAAAATTGTCTCTGAAATGGGTATGTTTACTGATGACAACACTCTGTAATAGACATGAGAGGAAAACAAATTAACACATATCCAAGAAAATAGCTGAAACAGAGAAAGACCTCCAGTCTGTAGTGAAACGGGGACATAAATGGATGGTAACATTTAATGCTGCCAAAACTAAGCTTCTTTCCTTTAACAATTATGAGAAATCTTCTCAACCATTGACAGCCATGGCTAATGATACATTACCTGAAAGCTCTTCATTTAAACGCCTGCGGTTAACATTCAGAGAAAATATGAACTGGAACAGATACATTGAGGACGTTGCCAAAGAAGGTGAGCTCTCTTTACTATACTAGAGGGTTACTTACATACTTACGAGAGTATCTTTTACCTCTACAAGGTCACCATCCGCCCATGTATGGAGTATTGTTGCTACATTTGGGATGATGTATCTGCTACTAGCCTTTCTCTCCGGTGATGCAGTGCGATAATGAAACTTCTCAAATGTACTTGTGATGTTAGGTTGTATAAAAGTGTTAACTTTAGTCAAAATCAGGCTTCCTTTAGTGGGATTTTTTTTTATTACTGATACTTATCAGACGCATTCTTTTTTTATATTATTATTATTCTTATTACTACATTTTCATCCCAAACAAAGCACAGGGCTACTTTGATGTAAGAGGCTACTATCAGGGACATAAGTTGCAGGGATATTATGCAGAGAGCTGAGCAGTAAGATGTCTATTCACATTACACTTGAACTTCTGCACGTCAGTACAGTCGGGGAAGCAGGAACCTGGAAGGGAATTCCAAACTCTATCAGCTCTAGGGAAGAGACCATTAGAGTAGAAGGCTTTCCTACATTTAGGGATCTTTACTGTATAGTGGTGGGACTTTGCTGCTTTGCTGTCAGGGGTATTTATGTCAAGGGGGTACAAGGGCTTGTAGTTCATTGAAGCATTCACCATTAAAATATTTGTAAAATAGGGAGAGGGATGTAACATTTCATCGATAGGACAGAGGTTGAAGCTTAGATGACAGCTCAGGACCTATCAGGTTGGCAACTCTCTTTTGAACCTTGTCCAGAAATGAGAGACTAGTAACAGATGCACCAGCCCAAATGTGACAATACTCCATACATGGGTGAATGGTGGTCTTGTAGAGGTACAGGATACTCTTATGTGTAAGTAACTTTCTAGCACGGTAAAGAGAGACCACCTTAGTAGCAGCCTTGGCAATACACTCGATGTATCTGCTCCAACTCAGGTTTCCTGTGAACGTTAAGCAGAGTTGTTTGAACAAAGTACTTTCAAGTAATGTATCTTTAGCCATAGCTATTCTTGGTTGAGAAGGTGTTTTGTAATTATTAAAAGAAACGAACTTAGTCTTGGCAGCATTGAACGTTACCATCCATTTTTGACCCAATTCCACAACAAACTGGAGGTCTTCCTCTAGGGTTACTGCCATTTTCTCAGATGTGTGTTCATTCGATTCGTGCCTGTTATAGAGCGTGATGGTGTCAGCAAATATGATATGAAGCCTATGTAAGAACACTCCCAGATACATCAAGTACCTTTGTGTAAATTTTTAAAAATCTGCTCAGTCGTTTTAGAGCCCATAGGGAACGAACTCACACACGAAGTTCTTTTATATAATACTAAATAGATAGAAAGACAGATACACACATACTTTAAAATATACTTTTTGCTAGAGATTAAAAATCTATATATATAAAAGGCAAAATGTGTGTGACCATTTCGTGTATGTCTCGCAAAGGCTTCTTTCGCACATGCTCCCGGGGGGGTGGGGGGTTACGATTGCTTAGAACTGTTCATATAGCCCCTAGATAATAATATCTAGGATTTGGGAACGCGGGTCGCCTCTACATTTATTTACATCGACTTTTATGAGATTCACGCTATTTCTCTCTGTCGCCTGTTTGTTTTGCTTTTTAGTATAAATAAAGTGAAACTAAATTCAAACCGTTCGTTCTTGGGGTCGTGCCGGGAAACGTCCAGAAGCAATCAACTTTGATCAATGTGGGGACAAACTCCTCTCATATCAGACAATTGCTATTCAATCTGGACAATGGGGAGCTGGGTTCCCCCTCCCCAACATCTGTTGGGAAAAAAAAAACAGTCAAAGTTGAGTAAACAAACCTAAACCCTGCCTTGCAGCAAAAGTTAACTGCGTGACTTCTATTTGACCTCATTAATTAGGTCAAATAGAAGCAGCAGAGTTAGCTTTTTATTGTGGCCACCTTTTTTTAATACTTAAATAAATAAATTCAAATGTGTTTCCGTTGCATGTCGCAGTGGCCCAGTGGTTAACGTCGCACGTTTTTTTTTCACACTTTAATTTCCAACTTTGCCTCAAGGGTTCGGGTTCGGGTTCGATCCTCATACTCACCTACCAAAACTTTTTATTTTATTTTAACCCCCCCCCCCCGGGAGTTTTGATTTACCTAAAACCACACACACCTCCAAACACCCGGGCAACGCCGGGTACCCTCCGCTAGTGTAAAATAAAAAGGAAACAGAGAGGATGTGAATAGAGAGAACAATCATTTGTCGAAAGATACTGAAGTATCTCTCAGTTGATACATGGTCTGTCATCTATCTTTAGGATGACAGACTTTAGCGGCTTTTAAGCGTTGCCTATTTATATTGTCATAACACGCAACATGCATACTAAATTATTATTTTTATTTTTTTAAGACATTTTGTGTACGACTTCCAACTTCTGTTAGCATTTTGTTTGTACTACTGCTAGTAGTAAGTTATCACTACGGCTATGACGAGAGAATATTCTTTTCATTATTTTGACTCTCGAGTATATATCAGTTAATATCTTGTTTTTAGATAGAGTGATGTTTTCTTAATTGTCTAACTGTGTCGGATATGTTCTCAAGAGTCAAAACAATATTTAGTCCTGCTCAACATTAAACAAACCAAAAATAAAACAAAGTCATAATACAGGAAGTTAGAGTACTATTAACTCATACTCGGATCTACTCCCACATGCACCAGGAAGACATTGATGACTGCATCAATAAAATGTTGCAGACTTCTAGCTTTTTTGTCTTTTCATGGTGTCTAGTTTATCTTAAACTACCTTGGATAAGTATTATTAATTTTGATCCGAGCAAGTAAATCACTAAAAGTCTAACTACTTGTATTTCTACTTTCTTATATATATTTTTTTTCTTGTTGCACAAGCTTTGCTTTTCAACCTTTCTCTAAAGATAGTTTGTCTTAAATCAAAAATAGTAATACAGTGTACAAAGTTAAATTTTGGTGAAATTCTGATTATATTGGGTGAACAGACAGACATATAGCCTTTTATATATAAGGTGATATCAAGAAATAAAGACAGAGTGCTTAATTATGTTAGTAAGAGCATATATTATTTATAATTCTATACAATTATATATTGATTAGCTATTTATACCAACGGTTTCAATGATTATCAGGAAATCAAACTTGTGAAGTTGAATACCACATTAACTCGCATTCAGCGAGTCGAATCACTGAAAACAGGAGTTAATCTGGTATTCAACCTCATGGGTTTAATTTCCTGACAACCACCAAACGGCTAGTATAGATGGCTAATATATATCAATTACTTTTGTTAAGTAGGAAAAAATCCAACAAAGTGCTCAATTATTCTATAAGAGCGTAATATATTTATGATTTTACAAAAATTTTAATCTCCTGATACCAAAGGTTTCACAACTGAAACGGCGACTTGAGGAAAAAAAAAAAAAAAAGAATGCTAAGTGTAATTCGTTCTACTGTTTGATTTGTAAATAGAGGAAATTGTAATTCGTTCTATTACTGATTTGTAAATAGAGGAAATATTGGAAAGGGAGAGATTGGTAAGACGATTAATTACTTGTCAGTTTTTACAATGATTTTCATTTGCATTATTCAACAAGTGCAGAAAAGGAGAGAAAGGTATTAAAATAAAATTAGATATAGCATGTAAATCAAAGGAAATAATAAAACAAAATATAAGTGCAAGGTGAAAATAAATCATGTATGGAAAAGAAAATGGTTTATGGAAGGTAATTACAAAGTATTTGCTTACTACAAAATAAATGATTGTTTCCCTTTGAAAAATTAAAAGATTGAATTCCGAAAACCTTTGATACTATGAGATGCAAACTTGTGTAAAATCTAATTTATAAAACTCACTATATCTGTCTGTCTGTCTGTCTGTCTCCATATTTTCAAAGTATCTCTTCCAAAGCTAAAAGTCGCAGACCAGCGCTAGGAGCCTCAAATGATTGGATTTTTTATGGATTGTTCTTTTATGGATCTTTAGTCAATTAAAATTGTTTTTAAGGGGTCAAAATTAAAAAAAAAATCATTATACATTTTGCACATTCATCTTAGTTTATTTTTAATCAGTTCGTATGCGTGTCGCGTTAGTACAGTGGTAACGTCACCAGATTTGAATGCTACAGTTTTGCTTTCGGTTCTAGCTGATGATACCAAATACTTTTTTTTTTTTTCACTTTGGAAATCACGACTATAATATATGCAAAATCCAGACAAATTAAAATATCATATTTAAGCGTATTGTACGACCGGGCAACACCAGCCCAACCACCCCAACCCTGGTAGTCAAATATATAAACTTGAAATAAGTAAATCATTAATAATTAAGACTATTATCAGAAGGTCCTGATCGACCTAGGCAAGATTATATGGATAATTTTTCCTTTCTGATAAATTGGACAATCATTTGGTTAACAGTGTAAAATAACATCTTGAGTTTTGCATGCATTTGATGCTGTTTAAGATTACTTTTGTATAAAGCTTTAATATGACTGAAGGTTATTATGCTTCTTTGGTTCATGTTATATTTATATGGTGATTTATGACAGACATATTGATATCAGCAAAACAAAAAAAAATGTAAACATTTCAAACTTTTTCTGCTGCTTCGTATACTTCCAAATGCTGACCGTCGGCAAAGGAAGCAACAATTTTAAACACATAAAAATTATTTCTGTGAGATGCCTACTAACGTGTGTATATATATATATATATATATATATATATATGCAAAAATTATTAAAAATAACAAAGCTTCTGCTTAATTATATCTTAGATTGTATTAAAATCAGAAAAGTTAACATAAGTTCCATATGTATCATGAACGCTTTCAATTCTTTGTAAAATCATCGAGAACAAAAGCAAGTCAATAAAAAGTTGGAAACAAAGAATTAAAAAAGTTCATGATACATATGGAACTTATTATTTTTTTTATTTTAATACAAAAAACGATCATCTAGAGAGAACAGTAGTCCAAATAATCCAAATAGAAATTATCAATCCTCATCTCAAAACTCCACAAATTCAAAAAAGAGCACAAGAAAAAAAATCGAATAAAAAAAGATATAAATAAGCAGAAGCTTTCTGTTACAATGTTTGCCTAAATAAAAAAATACTGCATAAATACACACAGCAAATGTGTGTGTGTGTGTGTGTGTAATACTATTAAATATAAAATTTAAATAGATTTGCCCACACCAGTAAAAAAAATAAATAACTTCAGTATTAAGACTGAGAAATTAATTACCATTTTGGTGAGATGATAACGTTGCTTTGGAATTCTGTAAATTATTCTTTGAATCCTTATCTACAAACATCTCAAATTCAGAGATATTTTTTTCTTCATCTATTTCATCATCATTTTCTCCATCTGATTCAAAGTAAAAATGTCTCTGTGAACTGTTGCTAGATACAGGATTCTTCCCTTTGTTGGCCACAGGCATTGACGGGGAGCTTTTGTTAGCACCAAAGTATAAGCCCTGGTTCATTGAAAAAATAAAAGGACTGCAGGCAAAACTCCGCTGTCCTCTTCTTCGGCGCGAACGCCTGAGTTTTTTTCCGCTGCCTTTTTTGTTTTGCTTGGAGATAGATGTTTCATGTGTTTTGGTCTCGTCATTGTTAACATCGACACTCTCGAACGAGGAAGAATTGCTCACATTTTCAATGTCAACTGCTTTCACCTTGTCAGAATCGATGGTCAGAGAGTCACCCACATTTAGAGACTGGCAAATGGCATCTAGATCATCCTTTGCAATCTTGTAGACCTCTACATGCTCATCGACGGAGCAGGAACTGTCTTCCTGAAGATATGTTTTCTCCGGAACCAATGTTTTTGATTTTGTACTCGACTCCAGATTGGCTAAACTCATTTTGTTTTTGTCAGGTAATTCGACCAAATTTGCAATTTCTTCACTAGAGTTGTCTTTTATTTTTATAGAAACTTCTTTGCTGTAAGAAAGTGGTGGTGGTGGTGGTGGTGATGGTGGTGGTGGTGGTGGCGTGTCGGAAACTTCCATCGAAAGAATATCGTTGGAATTTGCAGGTATATTATCATCAAGTTTTATTAATTCTAATGTGTTGTCCTTTAAATCTTGACCGGCATCATTTTGATCGGAGATCATAACTTCATTTTCCACATTGTTGTTAGGCTCGGGAGTAACAATCTTTTCATGGTGTTTTTCTATTTCTACAACTTCTGGTGTTGTTTCTTGTGTCACAGCCTTTTTCTTAAATTTACGTTCAAGTTTTGGCGATTTAGAGAGTTTTGCTTTTTTAGGAGCTGGGATTTCTTCTATTTCGATGGGAGCGTCATTTGTGAAATCTAATTTTTTTTTTTTCTTCTTACAACTCTTCTGGTTTCCTATTTCTACATCAGGAGTACTGATATTAGCAGGAGTACTAACATTATCAGGAGAGGTTTCAGAAGTTAAGACTAAATCTTTATCAAGGAAGCTATCTGGGTTCTTTGTTTCTATAGATTCGAGAGATTTACTCTTTTTAAGAGGAGAGAAATAATTTTGTTTGAAATTGATTAAGCTTTTCTTTTTTCGCTTTCTCTTTTTAAACCAATATGTTGATGAAAGACTGCTGGCCGTTTCTGGTTGCACTCTGAAAAAAAATAAAAAAAATAAAATAAAGTAAAAAATTAGAATTTGGAATTTACAAACTGAAAATATAGTGAATACAAGTTAAAGTTATACATTTAATACTAAATAAAATAAATATTGACTTTTTTTTTTAGTATGTACAAGCTTAAAAAAAAAAAAAAAAAAAAAAGAAAGAGAGAGAGAGAGAGAGAGAGAGAGAGAGAGAGAGAGCAAAGAAAAAGAGCAAATAAAGCAAAGAAAAAAAAAACCATTCTAACCCATAAGAAAAAATAAAAAATAAAGAGAAAAAAAAGGAAAAGGAAATAATTTTTTTAAAATAAATAAAATTTTCATGACCCCAAGTAGAAAAAAAAAAAAAAAAAAGAAAAAAATCAGATGCAAATTGTCTAGAGTTTAGTAAAATTGAAGTTATAATTAAAATCTTCAGATATAAGTAAATGCATATATTAGCATTACAAACGTATGCTGTATTTTCGTGGACATCAGCAATATTACATACCTAATGTGCTTCAACAAGTCATATCTTTTTTATTTTTTATTATTTGTGGGTCAATTTTTAAAAGAATTAAATTGATGAAAAGAGAAAAGAATAAGCATTCCAATGATGTTAATTCATTTTTCTTTTATGCGTTCAATGTTTTTATGCTCCAAGTTAAAAATGAAAAAAAAAAAAAAAAAAACAGTAAAAAATGATGACAGTAAAAGGGGAAACTGTTTTTTCAATGTTTACATTTCATATGTTACGTTTGGATACATATACGTGGATTTAAATTTGATTGGATACGGCTGAAATTTTACAGGCTATATAAACAAGGAAGTCCATCTCTACTAGTCTTTTATTTTTACGACCACAGGAAGCAAAGTTACGACCGAGCAAGTTGACGAAAAATATTTCAAAATTGATAAGATAAATCGGTATATATCATCCATTTTCATATAGATAATAGTTTCAGAATTATTTTCATGTATAATATGTAAATATTTGATAATGTGTGGAAATTTCTTTAAAATGTTATCTTTTATAGAAATTCAATCGCTTAAAGGGAAATAATGACAGCGACGGTTAGTGCATAGCTAACCATCACTATCATCATATTAACAAGTTTGTATTCTCTTAAAAATAGAAAACTGTTTTTTCTGCTTTTCAAAATAAAAGCAGAAAAAGGTTTCATTTTTTATTCTGAGTTTGTCAATTTAAAAAAATTATTATCAAGTTTTTCAAATTTGATTTCCAAACAATACTATTTTGTTGTTTTTAATGTTTTTAGTACACATGTACTAAAAGTGTTAAAAAACAACAAAATGTACTAAGTACATGCATTTGTTTTTTAGTGGTAAAAGAAACACAAACAAAACAAAAAATATATATAACAAATAAAAGGTAGTTGTGCACTTATGCTACCAGGGTGAAATAATATTATTTAGAAACCCATTCTTAACATGGGGAAGGAAGGGTGTTTTGTTAACTATTCTGTGCTTACACCTAACAATTAAATAAAATATATTGTGAAACTCGAATTTATTTTTAACTCATTGTCAAGACCATTTTTTCAAATCTGTAAAACAAACCTGTTTTTTTTTTTAACTGAAGATATCTAAATAATAATAATGAGGTTCGATAAAGAATTTCATTGTGATGCATTTTGTAAATTTTTACCTTGTTTCCACCTGAACATTTTTCTTTAAAATTACTATCTTTTAAGGTTTTCGGGTATGATGAAAACGAATATCGCATTTAAATTTTCCGCAAATAAGTAGCTTTCTGGATTCTAAGCAATGTCATTTCTTATTTTATTGCTGGTGGCCATCTTGGTACATGCGTTTGCGCAAAGTTTCTCGGGGTTATGCTTGCATGCTTGCGCGTACTAAAATGGCCACCAGCGATAACATAAGAAATGACATTGCTTAATATCAGGAAAACTACTTATTTGCAGAAAATTTAAATGTGATATACGTTTTCAGCATACCCTAAAACATAAAAGTAATCATTTTAAATGTTACGGTGGAAACATGGTAAAAAATTACTTCCTTCCCCATGTTAAGAATGGGTTTCTAAATAATGTTATTATTTCAGCATAGTAGCATAAGTGCACAACTACCTTTTATTTGTTATATATTTGCTTTTTGTTTTTTTTACCACTAAAAAACAAAAGCATGTACTAAGTACATTTTGTTGTTTTTTAACGCTTTTAGTACATGTGTACTAAAAGCGTTAAAAACAACAAAAGAGTATTGTTTGGAAACCAAATTAGAAAAACTTGATAATTTTTTTAAGTTCACAAACTCAGAATAAAAAAATGGAACTTTTTTCTGCTTTCGTTTAGAAAAGCAGAAAAAACAGTTTTCTATTTTTAAGAGAATACAATCTCGTTAATACCCTGACTGTAGGCAGCTCAGCGATGGTTAGCGCATAGCGTGCCATTTCCCTCTAAGGGATTTGGATTTCTATAAAAGATAACATTTTAAAGAAATTTCTGCACAATTAATAATTATCAAATATTTACATATTATACATGAAAATAATTTTGAAACTATGAAAATGGATAATATATACGGATTTATTTTATCAATTTTGAAATATTCTTTGTCAACTTTGCTTCCTGTGGTCGTAAAAATAAAAATCAAAGATCAGTAGAGATGGACTTCCTTGTTTATATAGCCTGTAAAATTTCAGCCATATCCAATCAGATTTAACCCCACACATATGTATCCAAACGTAACGTATGAAATGTGAACATTGAAAAAACAGTTTCCCCTTTTGCTGTCATCATTTTTTACTGTTTTCTTCATTTTTAACTTGGAGCATAAAAACATTGAACGCATAAAAGAAAAATAAATTAACATCATTGGAATGTTTATTCTATTCTCTTTTCATCAATTTAATTCTTTTAAAAATTAACCAACAAATAAAAAAGATATGACTTGTTGAAGCACATTAGGTATGTAATATTGCCGATGTCCACATTGCTCTTCATAATACAGGGTGTCCACAAAGTCTGGCTACTACATAATGTAGCCAGACTTTGTGGACACCCTGTATAATGGAGGACGTGTTTATTACAATAGTGATGAGCAAAAATTTTTAGGATTCCCCTAAAGTTAATATATTAATTAATTTAGTTCAATTAATAAATTAATGGCTAAATGAATATCATAATTAAATTTAACTTCTAAAATCTTATTTTAAAATAAGTATAATAAATAAATAAAATCTCCTATATAATAAAATGACTGCAGAAATTACCCTCTGGACCAAAGTAGCGAAGGTTTGCAACAACAGATGTCACATATAAATTCAATATGTCTAGGCTATTAGCCACTATCTTATGTAACTTTCGAACACCATTTTAGACAGATTAAGTCGTTATAATAAAATGCTACATTGTATCCTAGGAGCAACACCATCATAATCACATCTCTAAAGGAAAGAGTTCCTATTTTTCCCTCTAAATATTTAGTCCTCCCACCACCACTAGTCTACACTTTCCACATTCTAGGCTTACACCACTCTTAACTGACTGATACAAAACACAGATAGAGCATTAACTTCCCCCTATTATAATAAAAAACTAATAAAGTCTCCCTTAAGAAAATCCATTCCTGATTGGTTGCCACTAATTCTCTTATTCCAGAATTATCTCATTCTAAACGAACACTTCAAAACAACATTTATTAAATTAATAAGCTTTACTGGTTTTACTTATTTCTTTTTATTAGCAACTTTTTTCTTTCTTTTCTTTTTTATGTTGTATCACATCGTTTATCCACTAACAAATGATAATCTGCTTTTTGCGGAGGAGGGGGTTGATTATGTGTAAACAGCCTTTGAAAAAAGCATTTTTTTTAGATATAACCCAGTGTAGTATAAACATCCCCACCTCCCCATATTAAGAATGGCTTCTGAGGTTGAGAGTGTTTATTCCGACAGCTGTTCTTCTACATTTGTATTTCTTTTTTCGTCTTCATCAAAACTTTTTTTATTTTTTTTTTTCTTCTTTAAATTTTTGCCTTTGCTCACTGTTAGCACAAAACATTTATGCCGCAGTTTGATGAATAATGTTCATTTATTTTTTTTACTTCTTATATGTTCATACTCTTCCTCTTTGGACATTCATCATACTATTTTTGGATTTATGCATTTACTAAAGCGAAATGAATTAATCATGAGATTATTTAGAAACCCATTACAAACGTAAGGAGGAAATATTGTTTTGCAACTATTGCATACCTTCACCCAACAAATTAACAGATGCTGTAAAAGAAAAAACAACAAATATATTAATCGCTCAAAACAGAAATTTAACACCTGATAACCTTAAAATTATCCTAATGTTACATAAATACTGGCAACTTATTTTGAACAAATCAGCATGCTAACATACATGCATAAGTAAAAACAAATTATATATAACGTCTTTGAAGTCTTAATAATCGCTCAAAATTTAAACATTAAATACTAGAACCCTAACAATTTTGCTACGGTGAGCATTCTCAAAATGTAAACACAGCATTGGTTTGAGAATGTAAATGCGCGCAAAATACCGACAGGCCACTACCCCCACCCTAAAACGGCTATAAAAAATTTTTTCTTTTACAGATACTAATATTTAATTTTCCATTACGGAGCAATTATCAAGACTTTACTGATGCTATTTTTTTTTTTTTTTCATTTTTTTTTTTTATCCTGTTGATGATTTTTATTTTATATTCGTGACCTATTACATACGTTACAAAGCTGTGACTTATCATGTCGACACTTTCTTTTTAGGACTGATTAAACACTTGCAAATAAGTCAGAACATAATTTAAACATTAAATACAATTTATTTAGTACACAGGAAGGTTGCAGCCAGTACCTGCAAGTTATTGTTCCAAATCAACACTAATCACCAGTAGCTAACAGTACTGATAATCACGGACATCGGCTTCCACTAGCTGCCACTGGGAAAAATGCCTGACAGTGGAAGCCAGATTATTTCATTTGGGCCGTGGCCGCCAGTGTCCGCTAATTTCCCGGGACAGCAGTGGCTGCCTACAACAACCGTAGTTTAATTTGTTTTTGAGGGGAGGAGGAGGTCCTTTAACGATTCTGTTCTGGATCTGACATGCTTCCACTAGGTAACGCCGGTTAACAGGTCCTGCTAGTAATAAATAAAAAGCAAAACCAAAAATGAAAGTTAAATGATTCTCACACAACATAAAGTAGTACAGCCATTTTTTTTTTTTTTTTCTAATTAGGGCCATCTGTCGAGTCAGATTTAAAAATTGATTGTGAATATATTTTTTTTTCTTTTTTGGTAACCATTCACGGCTACAATTCAGAAAAATTCAAGGAATAATTGCATGAATAAGAAAAAAAAAGTGAAAAGAAAAGAGAAAAAGAAAAAATAGCAATATTTATTTTTTTCTTTTCATTCTTTTTCCTTTGTTCGTGATGTTTACTTTATTCCCATTTTTAAACCTGAAATAATTCACTTTAATATATCTTTTCTATCTTCATTGCATTGAGTGAGACTTAATTGTTTTGGAACTACAATGTTCCTCCAGACCATATAAGGCTGCGCTTCATACAATTAACAGAAGTTGGAGTTGCATTTGACATTTAACACGAAACTAAAATACTCACAAGCTGATCTTTTAACTTGATTATGTTTTATAAAATAACAAAGATCCAAAGTTTGTAACTTTGTTTGCCATATTTGAAACAAATAAAAAATAATCATCAGCTGCATTAAAATGACCATATTACTCTTGTCTGAGGTTACCCAATGGATTAATTGTATTAGATGTGATGTTTTGGTATTTTTGAACTTTTTTTTTTTTTAATTGGAGTAATTACGTTTCAATTAATTTGTTTGTTTTTTTGCTTTGCTTTTTTGTGTATTGCTTATTGAGGAATTAACAAAAACAAGCACCTGCTCTAATGATGTATAAATGCAATTTTTCAAAAACTGAGAAAAAAAAAAAGAAAAAAATGTCTAATTATTGTAATTCAATAAAATTTGTTTGGTAAGAATCACACCTACAATTTTTGAAAAATAATCAAAAATTCACTCCAGCAAGAGTAAAATAAGTTTCACAATTTGTGTGCTCTTTGATGGCGTGAGGGCAGAGGGTACAAATTTACCAGAACATTTTCTTTATTATTTTTTTTTGAATAAAGTGATACATAAAACAGATTTTTTTTAATGAATCATTGCTTATCAAGGCCAAAAACCACACAAAGATAAAGGTTAATGAACGATGGTTATATTGTCAGTTGAATGATGAAAAATATTATGAGAAAATTGAAAATGAATGGAATTAACAAAATCTGATCATGTATGAGGACACTTATGCACTAGTTTATGCTAAGCTAGCAAGGATATCAACTCTTGACAACCGTCCAAAAACGATAGCCAATTAAAATCCAGACATTTAACTGTGTATATAAATTTAAGCCTGCAGACAACTAGGGATGGAATCTCAATAAAAGCACTGATCTCCTTAAATAAGGAAACAAAAAAATTTTTTAAGGTTATCCATGTCATGTTTGTGGGAGAGGACTCCAGCAGAGTGCTTGATTACAAAAATTTTAAAAATATATATATATAATATTTATTTGTAGATGTGTTAGAGAAGATAAAAAAAACATTGCTACCATCATTTTCAAATCCAAACAAAGAGGACCAATATTTGGTCAACTATGTCAAATTCTCTTCAGCCTCTGTTTACATCAGCCTCCCCAGAATATATTAAACCTTGCAGTCAATACATCACAGAGTTTCATACAGCGTGTGAGATGCAATTTCCCCAGAGAGGCTGAAAAAAGTCCAACATATTGGTTCCTTTTGTTTGGGATTTAAAACCGATGGTACCGATATTGTGCTGATCTTCTGTAACACATATATAAATAAGTATTTTAAGGTTATGTAATTTTAATAACAACCTGGCTCGAGATAGTTTGGTTTAGAACTCCATTTCTAAAAGCCGTCCAATACATGCCAGCATGTAAAATGGACATTAAACTGATGATGATGATGAATTTCTATAGGGCATTTATAAGCAAAGTGCATCATAAGAATAACCCAGGAAATAAATAAAACCATAAATAAACAATGCCCGCTTGCAATAACGGCAGATGGTACATTTGATAATAGAAAACTTCATTATCAAAATAGATATTCAGTTAAATCATATGACTAAATGATTGTTAAGGAAACAGAAAATTCCTTTCAAATTGTTTGCAAAGAACAATGTTTAGTATTATGTTTTTTTTCTTTTGTTCAACCCAAACAAGGCATTGCCACTGAAGCATGAGAGCTTCTATGATAGGGACCAGATTTGCAATTAAATTTAAATTTCAGCATGCAATACAGTCAGGCACAGCTGTCCAAGAAAAGTTGTGAGGGTAGTTTGGCTTTCGTTGTTTTCTTTTATGGCATATCAACCCTTTTGAGGTGATTTAATGCTGAATCCAGTAATTTTGAAAAACAGGTTTCATGCATCGAAATGTTTAGGTCTCCAAATATTTATTGATGGTGTTTGATTCGGTTGTTCTGTAAAAAAAATGTTTTTGTTTTTGACTTTGTAGAACATGATTGAATTTTGCAAAGGAAAAAAAAAAAACAATAACAGCAATGTTTGGTGCACTTAAGTTAGGAAGCCAATATCTTCAGATAGCCTGATCTAGTTAGAAAATCTCCCAACATTCAGAAACCTCTATAGTAAAAGAAAGGGATTTTATGGTCAAGTGGATCAGAGGTATAATTGCAGTATGTTCGTTGGAGCATGTTTTATGGAAGTACTTGTAAAGCAAGCACAGAGATGTAACATTATGGTGATGACACAGTGGTTAGAGCTTGGTAGACAGTGTAAAACATAGAGATTCTTTTTTGCACTCTGTCCGATATGGAAAGGCTAGTGGTTGGTACACCAACCGAGATGTGACAACAATACACCATGTATAAGTGAATGGCAACTTTGTAGAGACATAGGATACTGATGCATACAAGAACCCATCTTCACTTGCAGCAGATTTGACAGTTTTTTTCTATGTATTTATTTCAATTCATGTTGCCTGTGAACGTTAGGCAGAGTAGTTTGAATGTCGGACTCTTGGGAAAGATACTATCAACTATGGTAATTGATAGTTGGGAAGCTTATTTTAATGCGATGACCAATTCTTATAATTACAAATTAGAAGGAAAAGTTTTAAAGATTAAGTTTATTTTCACATCTCTTTCTCTTTGTTCCAATGACACAGGTAAAGGACACTGATAATCGACAAATAGACAGTATTGCATTAGATACAAGTTATACTTGCCCGATGTTGCACGGGAGTTTTTACTTTCAATTTTGTTTCACGTTTACCTTTAATATAAGGTTTTTGTTTGTTTATTCTTTTTTAGGCAGGAGGGAAGGAGTACCAATAATTTGGAGTATTCAAACTACTGTTCTCATCTTAAGCATTATTTTCACAACATTTCAGCCCATATAGTCTTCGACCTTCTTCAGATGTATCTTGTCAAACTTATGAATCTTTCTGTTAACCTCTGGAATTTTCACAGAATTTGGAGCATAACCCTCTATTTAATTCATGAGAGTAGCATACTCTCATTCCCTCAGCCATGATCGGGTAAAAGTCTTAAGTAATTCACAATTGTAGTCTTAGTATCGGCTGTACTGGAGATTGAACCTTCAACCTCTAGACATGAAAACAGTAGTCTGAATAATCCAATTATGAATCCTCATCTAAAAAATTCAGAAACAAACTACCAATTATTACATTAAAAAAAACAAAAAAAAAACTTTTAAATTTGAATATTAGGGTATTGTTTTGTTACTGAATTATTAATCAAACTGAAATTACAGCAAATACCACCAGAACTGCATTCTTCCAACCAATCCCAACATTAAAAAACATGTCCGATCATGAACAACTGACTCCCCAGAAATTCTTCAACTTTTCTACAAAATACCTTATTCCATGAAACAAATGATACAGCCAAACTGTTAACTAAAACTAATTTTAGATAATTCCATATCAAATCAGCAGAGAAAAAATTAAAAATGTCACCCATAACTCAGATTTTCTTCAAACTTTCTCCAGTTTGTATCATAAAAAACTAGACGATTTTTAAAATTTGAGTTTGTAATGCCAAGCAGTTTCCAAAATATTGCAGTTTGAAGATTTCAGGTATATTGCAAAAGACTGCAAAACTGCAACATTAGAAAATTGCATTTCTTGTGCATAAAATGAATTCTAGACTATCTCAAAACAAGTATGTTGCATTATTGGAAAATTTTAATTTTATATTTTTGCATGTTCTACACATTTTCAACTTTCATCCAAAATTGAAATATTTTTCTTTTTCCATTAGCTCACAATTTAACTAGAAAAATGAACATAAGCATTTTGAGGCAGTTAATGAAATTCTTTTTTGCTATGGGAGCTAAATCCGTTCCATTGTTTTGTGTTTTTTTTTTGTTTTCTGTGGGAGGTGGTCTACATTTTTTTTTACATTTTATCATCTTTCTAGTTGGACTTTGTCTAAGTGACAAAAAAATTAGTTAACTATGCTAGGCTAACAAATTAGAATGGTCTAAAAATGGAGGATCATTTTACATTAAATTTATATACAAAATTGATCTGTTACTTTAAATTAATTTTTTTTTGTTTTGTTTAGTTTTTTTTTTTTTTCTTTCTGACAATGTAGTGTAGTGTTTCTTCTGTCCTCAGTCAGAAGTAATCTTCTTGACTGGGGCAATTTTTATTTTTTGTCCCAACCAGAGTTTAAATAAAACATATGAATAAATATTGAGATCATCGACCTAAACAGTTTCCTCAAAGATTCAAATAAAATTAATGTATAGGGAATAATATATATATATATATAATGATTGCCATTTCTTGACAAAAGCTTGCCATCTCTTCGGGTTGATGTTGGGTGTCCATGTGCACATTGATGGCTCTTCCATCCTGTTACATTCTTGTACAATTGTTCACAGATGTGAAAGGGGAACTTTTCAGTATTTGCTGGTGCTTGTAGAAGGAATATATTGTGCACCTTTGAGTGTCGTATCAAACCACTTGCAGATTTACAGACCAATCCACAAATATTACAATGCTTAGGTGGTGGGGGTGGCAGCACATCCTCATAAAATTGTTGGTCTTACCGTACCAAGATGCCACCAGCGATAACATAAGAAATGACATTGCTTAATATCCGGAAAACTACTTATTTGCAGAAAATTCAAATGCGATATTCGTTTTATTTCTGAGATTAATTCATATCTACTCAATTTTTTTTTTTTTTGTGAAGGGAGTAGTAAATACCGGCCATGAATGCTCTTTAGGCATTCAATGGCTAGACCCAGATTAAGCTCTCCTTTGGTGAGGAGGCAGGAAAATGCCTGCTCTCAATAAAGCAATATTTAAATACCACTATAATACTTAGTTTTGTTCATGAATAGACACCCACAGTATGATACCATGCACCAGTTTAAAAAAAATTGAAATTTGTACATCTGAATTTATAATTCATGGCTTATGGTAAAGAGATACATCAGATTTGACTACAAAATCAGAAAGAGCACACAATTTTACATAAGACTGCCAAGTTTCATGAGAATAGCTTGAAAAATAAATAAATGGTGGCGAAATTACTGAATTTCTTGAAATCTTAAGGTCCGTAATTTAGCACACTTTTTCTAAAGAAAATGTCCACAGAAAAACCTAAATTTTTGCACTTAAAATTCTCATAACTTTTGAACTACTGATGGTATTTGCATAATTCAAACGGTTTTAAGTACCTTTTACATATCTCTTTTCATGTAAGTTGATAAAATAACAATTATCTAAAAAGAAAAAAAAAATCAACTTGTAATGCTAATTATATATATATATATATATATATATATAGATAGAGAGAGAGAGAGAGAGATATGGCAATTGAATCATGAAGAGATCCCAAAGCAAATAGATTAAATAGCTTACTCTTACTTTCTCTGCTTCACTTCGTTTGAATTTGCTCTTTCTGTCACATCCTAAGGCAAGCAAAATTTCACAGGAACGTGCTAACAAAGTATTTTCAACCAATGAAAATCGTTTCAAACCCCAAAAGCAACAAATTTATGTCAATGTAATAAGCTGACTTAAAAACTCCTAAAAAGTGAGGAAGCAAATAGCAAAAAAAAAAAAAAAGGAGAAAGATGACACCTACTGCCCACACCTTGAACAAGATCTAATATGATTACCCTCCTCACACACACACACACACACACACACACACACACACACACACACACACATATCTTTGACCAGGAAGAGGGAACAAGGCAAAAAGAATCTTCAATGACTCACAATTCTTCTTCATCTTGCATACACAGTTTTACAGATTAGCGAGAATTAGGTGAACAGAAACGAATTGCTATTTACAACTATACACACACTAACAAGAACAAGGTAAATCAACACACATACACAATGCCATGCTGCCAAATACTCACATACGTATATTATTTATATACACATAGTATCACACTATGAACATTTTGATTACTTAATTTTCTTTACTAAACACGAATTTGAATAAATGAATATTTACTAATCAAAAATAACTTTTTATTCTTATAAAATGTTAATGAATCATTTTTCTCCATTTTTAATTTACAAAACTCTGTTCATGTTTTTTTTTTTTTACCACTTGTTATCTGGCTACACTTCTATCCTTTCAATGGTTCGTTTAGTTTCATTTTAGTTTTAGCTTTTCCTTTGATAAAACAAACTTTACTCCAAATGTTCTTGGTGTGGTTCTTAAGTTAAGAACTTCTTAACTATACCCCAAAACGTTAAAAAATAGCCATATGCCAACGTTTCGTTAAAAAATAGCCATATGCCAACGTTTCGTTAAAAAATAGTGACAATTTCTGCTTGTTTCTTTTTCGATCCATCCTTTCAATTTGGTGAGCCAGTGATTTAACGTTCTGCTCAAGTGTGAACAGAAACTCGCCAAAACGTTTTAACACTTTTTCATTTTAATCAATACAAAAATCTCATGGTTCCATGAGTAATACAAAAACCTGAAACGTAAACAATGTGTAAGGAAACGAAGCAATAATTATTAAAATTGCTTTCTGGCATAATGAAAATGCTTGTTTCGTTTCAGTCAACATAAAGTCAATAGCTATTTTCTTTTTGCTTAATACCATAATTTATTTGCCATTAAAAAAAAATATATATTTTAGCATATTTACACATTTTAAACGAGTTTTTCGTCAGATTACATGCGTAATACTGAATAGATTTTAACTGAAAAGGGTTCATGTGGTAGTAGTAGTAGTAGTAGTAGTAATAATATTTTTATTAGCTATACAATTTTTTTTTCTATCGAATTCTGTGTAGACAGGAGGCGATCTTAACATTTAACAAAATAAGTTATTTGGGAGTAATGTCCAAACAATACCGAAGATTATTTCACGAAATAAATTAGGTGACTGAACTAGGAATTATCTCATGTCACGTGTGCGCATATATAAAATAATGAGACTTTGTTGTGGAGAATTATGAAATATTAGTTAAAACAAATTTCGAAGTCCAAATTTAGTTGTTGGAAAACACCTCCAGTAAAACTTCTTAATGACAAAGGGAGGTCACTCAATGTTGAATATGTTTCCATTACGGAAATAACTTAGATGTCCTCATGGTTTCTATCCGGGGGCATTCTTCTCGTTTCAAAATTAAATTTCAGCTTCGCCATTTTAATGGATGTAACTGGCGAGAAAATTCATTTTCGTTCAAGGTTTTGTTTAACTCTGTCAAATAAATTCGGAATGACTGATATCGCAGAGGTCGAGTCTGTGTGGGCGAATTCAACCCAGTTGTACCCAAGTTAGTAAAATAAAAAGTGTCGGTTTTTTTTCTCCATTTTTAAAAAGTTTAGTACGTATGTGTATAAATTTAAATATACTTAAAATCTTTACTATCACGCACGCTGTTTATTGCCCCCCCCCTCACTTAAAATTCTACTTTTTTCTCTCTTTATGCGATTAAACAGCTTAAAAAATATCCGGAAAAAAAAAATAATGAAATGGGTTTGTGTACACATAGATTCGAAAAAGTTGTCAAAAACAAATATGTAACAAATAAATGTTATCAAAGGCAAGATAAATTACTTACCTAACTGGATATGTTTTTAGTGTTTTTATTCAATGTAACATGTTTATTCAGCTCGGAAAACATGTAGTGTTTACCGATGTATTGGAAAATGTAAAATGGCGGCCGACTCTCTTTGACACGGTAAGTTTGGGAAAAGGAGTTATAAATAAAAAATATGCAAAATAAAGTTAAAACCCACCGTATATATGTCAGCCTATGTCACGGTAACATATATTGAGCGAGTTTTTAACCATATTTTGTCTAGTTTTTTTATTTATAACTCCTTTTCCCAAACTTACCGTGTCAAAGAGAGAGTCGGCCGCTATTTTACATTTTCCAATACATCGGTAAACAGTGTATGTTTTTCGAGCTGAATAAACATGTTACATTAAATAAAAACACTAAAAACATCCAGTTAGGTAGAAAAGTAACTTCTTGTCTTTGATAACATTTGTAATATATTTGTTTTTTGACAACTTTTTCGAATCTATGTGTACAGTAATACAACCCCCCCTTTTTTTTTCAAAATTATTCAATACACATGTGTAGAGCTTTTCTAAATAAAATTCTATAAATATTGTAAAGACTAAGGAGTCTAATCAGATCGATCAACGTTTCGACATTTACAGATCGTCATCAAGACGACCAAAATGAATCTCGCAGTCAGAGTGCACTACTGCACTGCAGGAGAAGATTTTATTTTAAATTATTTTCTAAGATTCATTTGGGAGTCCTGATGACAACATGGAAATGTCGAAACGTTGATCGATCTGCGTAAACTCGGAGTAATAAGTTAGTAATTAAGTTGGTTGTTAGTATAACTGGTAGGTTTCTTGGAAGCGAGGCTCGAAAAACCGAATTGTCGAACAAACCACAACATACACGGTGCAAATTATTTACTAAAACAAATACACACGAAGATATGCACATACAAACCAACAGAAGCACGTTTTACGTTTCACACACGTTTATTTTACTATTATACATGACTGTCTGTTGGAGATAGCAGACTTTCATCTATCTGGTCGTGTGCCGTACTGCCGTGGTCATCCTGAATTTTAATTCAGCTAGTTTTGCCAGAAAGATCCGTCGATTCCGTTAGATATTTATAGCGATTGTATGGTGAGCTAAAAAACTAGGAATAGGCCAAAATTGTACCCAACCCATAAGTTATGGGTCCCATAACACCATAATTATCCTGCTTTATTTTTAGTTCCTTATAATTTTCTATTTTTGCAATCGAGTCCATTGGCTTGGTGGGGGGTATGGTAAAGTGACATTCATTCAGAGGTACTTCTACAGAATTTGAACAAAACTAACTTTTGCCAAACTTACCTTTGGATTAAAAAAGAAGCTCGGTTCAAATTCTGTAGAAGCACTAATGAAAATAAGCTTCAAAATAGCTATCCTCTTTACTTTGAGATATACTCGACATTTCTTGCGTATCAATGAGTACTTACTCCGTTGTCCACTCCTGTCCCAAATCTTGGACCCTTGTTAACTTTTTTTTTTTTTTTTTAAATAAAACGTTGCATTTAATTTTTAATGGATATCCATAACTAAATTTCTACATGTCTCTTTGATCACCCCTTTTAATCAATTATATCACCTATGAAAATATATCATGTAATGTATATGAATAATATACAGATCAAATTCTAAATATTTCATCTAAAAGGATCCAACAATTCTAAATAGCAAGAAATAAAAGATGCTGGTGCCAGATTACATGTCTTCCGTTCAGTATGGAGAGACAATGAATAGCCCTTTCTTTACAAGTGTCTGCGCGTTTGAAGCAAGGTTTTCGCAATCCATATTTCTCCTGGGCCGCCTCTGGAATTAGGAAAAAGAAGTCCAGGATGATTGGAGATGAGCAGAGAACACATAGCACCTGGTATTCTCAAATGGTCACCCATTTTAGTACTGACCAGGCTTAACGTTGCTTAACTTCGGTGATCTAACTTCATTTTTTACAAGAAAAAAAGACGTTTTATCAAAAGATAAATATTAGTGGCATATATATATATATATATATATATATATATATATATATATATATATAATATTCGTACTTACATTATCTGGTCATCATCGCGTAGAATATAAGATGATTCCCAGGCAGGTAGCAAACTCCCCTTCAAAGTCAGTTTAAACGGCTTTTCTTCTTTATTATAAAACTTTCGACTGATGACGCGCTGCATGCATTCGATTGACGGCATCTTTTTAAAATCAACAAGAAACCAACACGTCTCATCGTCGAAATCCGAGAAGTGGAGACAAACACGAACACATGCACCAGCCGCCATTTTGTATTTGTGCTTCGACTTTACTGTCTTCACAATTAATGAGTTCTACTGAATCGTTTGGAAACAAATCGCATGTTTTTAAAGAAAATGAGAGGAAATGCTTATTATATGCATATTTTAATGAATTTCAATTAATACACTAATGACAATGTTAAATTATATATTCTTATTTGTAAAAGAATATATTTAATATTCAAATATCTGTAAAAATAATATTTTTACTTATAAATAGACAGTTTAGTCCGCATTTTTCTGAGCCGTCTCTGTGGCGCAATCGGTTAGCGCGTTCGGCTGTTAACCGAAAGGTTGGTGGTTCAAGCCCACCCAGGGACGATCTTAAATTTTCTTTTTGTTTACTTTTTTTCTGAAGAACATATG
The DNA here is from genome assembly GCF_053919585.1 of Euprymna scolopes. Taxonomy (NCBI): domain Eukaryota; kingdom Metazoa; phylum Mollusca; class Cephalopoda; order Sepiida; family Sepiolidae; genus Euprymna; species Euprymna scolopes. The sequence continues at coordinate 70,514,799 of NC_136510.1, forward strand.
CAAAATGAATTATGTATTAGTTTTATGATAATAAAACCGAACTAACTGATAATTATAAATGGTTATAACATGAATAAGTATTAATCTGCTACCAGAAATAGTCAGAGAAGACAATAATAAAACAAACACTTAGTATTTACTCCAAATAAATTTACATGTGTCGTAAACCTACGCCAGAGACATTAAAACTGATGGATAAAAAACATTCTAGTTAGCGTATCCACCCACGCAAATTCCGTCGAAGTAAAATATAAAATAATGCCTCTTCGTGCGGACGTAGCACAAGACCATACCACGTGACAGGGTATCCACTTTCTATCGAATCAACACTCAAAGAAAACAACTTTTCCAGAATCTGTTTCTGACAGCCTTCACTGGAGCCGGCCAAACCAGTTGAGTCAGATCTCCGTCTCCTTGACGTAAAATCACTAGCATTGACTTCACACTATGCACCTAGAGACTCCTAATCTCACCGGATTAATTAAAAAAAAAAAATGACCTTGTGTCACATCCGACACATTTATGGAGCAAAATTATCACGTTACTGGAAATAATTCATATAACAAATTTTATTTCTTTTTATTAAAAAGAAGAAACATTTTTCTCTTAAAAAAAAAACATAGGTGCAAGTCTATAAATGGTTCACAAGTAATCTTTTTTACTATAAAAATCTGAAAAAAATCTATATAATGTACGTACTTGTCACTACATGAAGATGTCATATACCAAAAAGCACGTAAATCGATCAAGTAGTTTTTTTTTATTTAAGAAAGTCAAATATTATGAGACATTTTATCAAAGAAAACTTCACGCCATCTTGTTTTTGAATGATACACTGCTAGCGACACCTATTGGGAATGTTTGGAACATAAGACCAGAAAGGGGCAGACAGTCGATTGTCCACGCTGTAGAAAAAAAAAACTTGGAAAATTAAGACATTTCTAAGTTTTTGAGAATGTTGAAAACGAAAATAACGTTCAAAATTCCAGCAAACGAGTAGTTTCCAAGATATGAAGAATTTTACGTAAATTGAGCACCCACACGTTGACGCTACTCCAACAAAAATTCGGCAAATGTGTATTCCAGCGGCATAAATTCAAGTTTTACACTAGTGGTGGCCGTAAAGTGGGTGACTGAGTGATCATTATACGTTAAATTATTATAGAAAAGTGATATCCCACTTTCTTTAAACTAACATTTCTAGCATTGGAAACTACTCGTTTGCTGGAATTTTAAACGTTATTTCCGTTTTCAACATCCTCAAAAACTTAGAAATGTCTTAATTTTCCAAGTTTTTTTTTTTTTGTCTATAGCATGGAAAATCGATTGTCTGCCCCTTGCTGGTCTTATATTCCAAGCATTTCCAATAGGTGTCGTTAGCAGTGTATCATTCAAAAACAAGATGGCGTGAAGTTTTTCTTTGATAAAATGTCTCATAATATTTGATTTTCTTGAATAAAAAAAAAACTACTTGATCGATTTACATGATTTTTGGAATATGACATCTTCATGCAATGACAAGTACGTACATTATAAAGATTTTTTCAGATTTTTATAGTAAAAAAGATTACTTGTGGACGATTGATTTGCACCAAAACATGATTACCTCAGTCAATATACCAACAACAAAAAAATGATTTATTGTTATTGTTAAATAAAACCATCTTATGAACGTTAAAATTCATTTTCACCATCGACTGAATCTGACATTTTCATTCATTTTCACCATCGATTGAATCTGACACTTTTATTATTTTTGTTTACGGTTTAATCTATGTTCACATCACTGATATGATGCTGGAATTGATGAAGATCGGCCATGTCCTCGTTATCACACATCCCTATAATTACACTGTGACTCCACCATGGACCATCACTCGTTTGCCCCCTCATATCGTAACAGTAGTTTGCTGTAATAATTAGTTTCTGCTGATGAGGGCATTCGGTTGAGGTGAATTTCTATTGTTGGATACTGCTGTGTGTGGTGGTGGGGGCTTAACTAATGCAGATAGACACACAAACATCTTTCTACAAGTAGCAACACAACGAGAGGCTTTCATGAACTAAACATGCTAATAGTGTGAACACACATAAGTCAGTAAATGAACGCACATGTATACAAGCTTATAGCATGTTGCAGTGGGTCGAAAGATGTGAGGGTGCCAAGACAACATTACAGATAAACATTAAGATAAACTCAATGACAAATAGATAATGGCAAAAGCAAAGAGACGACAAACACAGATGATCGCTTAAAGATGATGGGTATCATGTTTTATTTTTACCAAGAAAAAAAAGGTAAAATGTACAGCAATGGAGATAGTGCATCAAGATCATCCGGAGCAAAAACAGGGCAATCCGAGTCATATAGGAAAGGGCACAATCACGCTGATACACCGGTTCTCATTAGATCACCGAAGTTAAACAACGTTGAGCCTGGTCAGTACCAGATAGGTGACCAATTTGGGAATTCCAGACACTGTGTGTAGGAGGATAGCGACACCTCCCTGCAAGAGTTGCAAAAACCTAACATCGTCATCTCCCCTAACGGGGATATACATGTGACTGGGGATCTCTTGCGAATTTTATATTCGCCTGGAATTTCCTCCTCTGAAGGAAGCCGGCTAAACCCACATAGGGTTAGTGCTGTTTCCATTCCATTTCATATAGACAGAATCGGATGCTGGAAACTGATAGCCGGATATTGATGGGGTATTGGATGTCGACGGCCACTGGAACAAGTAGCTGGACGTCAGTGGACACTGGAACAGGTAGGTGGATGTTAGTTGGCATTCGAGCCTGGTAGCAGGATATCGATTAGAACTGAAGCTGGTAGCCAGATGTCAAAGCCCGCAAGAGCAGGTGGCTGGAAAAGCTGGAGACTGTAGCAGTGAGCTGGGGCTGCTGTAGGAGTGAGCTGGAGGTTGTAGGAGTGAGCTGGAGTTGAAGCAGCTTCAGGAACTATAGTGGCAGGCTGTGAGGGGGAGGGAGTTCCTGGAGTCAGGCAGCAGTATAGAGTAGAATGTGTATGCATACAGATAGTTTGTGACTCGCATTAATAGTTTGTTAAATATCCCTGAAAAGGGCTGTTTTTGTGGCACTGCTGCTGATACTCTTGGTTCCCATGGCAATTGGGTCTGCCGACTTGATGAGAGTCAAGCTAGGATTGGAGTGCTTTCCAAAGTGAAAATTTATTGTGAAGCTGCTGACTTCATGGAAAGCTGTCATGGTTACAGATGATGGTGTTGAAAAACAAACAAATGGCTGTATTTAATTTTAGACTGGACTTCTTAAAGGCAAAAATGTCTGTGTCTAGATATATTTTATTCTCTGTCCCAAAATAAAGAGTTTGTTATTTTGTTTCATTGCAAAAAATTTTTTGTTTTGTATTTTTTTTCTTTGTTATTAAGTTGTTGCTATTTTTAGCACACATGGTCAGGATTTGTTTTGAGGAGTGTTAGGTTTCTACAGACGGCGTGTTTGTTTACAGAAACAAAGAAGCGGTGATATGAGACCACAAGAAACACACATTTTTTCTCTAAGTTAAAGGTAAATAGACTCTCTCACTAACAAAATAAGAAGACTAATACGTGCACATTTTCGTATGTATATTCTATTTATATACACTAGGCCCTGCCGAGATGAACATGTGGTAGATTAGAAATTAATTAGCAAGCTGAATATGTGTTTCAATACATTTCGAAAAAGTAAGTAAGAGTTTTCTCAGGAACGTGAAAATCATTTTAAATGAAAAAAGTAACAAATTTATGCCAAACTAACCGGTCGTAAAATACGTTTAAATATGATATTTTAATTCATGCAGATTTTGTATTTATTATTATAGAGTCAATTTTCTATCGATTCTTACATATTATAAAGTTATGATTTTAAAAATAAAAAGATATATCCATATGGCTTAGGTGCAGCTTGAATCTAAACTGAAACCAAAACTTATGAAGAATTCTTGGTAAAATTATTTATTACAAGAAATGGAAGCCCATAACAATTAAACGACAGTCGCTCGGAAGAAAAAAGATGTGAGCGTGACACACAAAATAACACGCACACTATCATATTAATATATAGATTAACTAAATCTATAAAAGCAGTGAATTGGTTAACAAAATCAGGGTTCTTCTGCGTGACACCTGTGGCATACTTCAGTTCTTACCATCAACAACGTCCATCCTAGTAATATCGACTGGAGCACCCCATTGTTGAAATTCTTTTCAACCTGCTGCTATCTCTCCAGTAAACTTAGTCATTCAGAAGGTAAACTTATGCACACCCATACACACACAACGGAACTCTGAAATAAACTTTCTGATGCTCTGGTCTATTTCTTATTCAAGAACTTTAAAATTTCAACAAACTTTGGTGTTTCAAAGTATATTTAGCCAAAATCACAATCAATAGTTTCCCCCACTCTCTGTCGATGCCTAAACCTAAATGTGGATTCCAGAGACAAAGCTTCTTTCCTAGAGTTGCCTGCCTGTGGAACTCTGTTCTGATGGTCTGCTTTCCAGCTGACTACAATATTGTCATCTTCAAGTCCAACATAAACAAGTTCTGATTGAATCGTCCTCGTAAATAACCTAATTATATCAAGTCTCTACCACAAATGATTACTACACTACTGTTTCAATGACTACCATACACACATTAACCCTTATCCTCGAGTGGCCTCAGATCCTTGATATGTGGTGATCCCCTTGTAAAAACAAAATCTCTATAAAATTGTTGATATATAAATATATTTTGTTCATTTACTTATGTTTTTTGCTTTCAACAAATCCTGTTGTTAAGCTAGCTCTTACTAACTGGTGACCCATCCATAACATTTATATGTTTGATCCATTTTTTTTTTCATTTGCCAATTTAGATACGTTTATATTAATTATTACAACTGTTCTTTGCACTTTTCAAAGACGTCAGTGTCGTCAAAATACACTAGCTGAAGTCAGAAAATGCACGACAAACACACATGGATTCTTTTACTAACAAAACAAACGCGCTAATGCACATGCAAATCTTCATGTGCATTCATTTACACACGTGTAAACACACACACGGTCTAGTCATAACTAGGGCTATGACAACAGAATATTCTTATCATTGTTTTGACTCTTGAGTATATATCTGACACAGACAGTTAATCCACCGAGAACCACATTATTCTATATAAAAGCATATAAGATATCAGCAGATATACACTCGAGAGTCAAAACAATGAAAAGAATATGCTGTTGTCCTAGCCCTAGTAATGACTAGTAAGTCTGAACATCTCAAAACATGAATAGATTTAAGGCTTCCAAAATTCATACTAGTATTGTCCGTAAGCACCCGTAGCATAACAGATAACGAACTAAGTCAAATTCAGTTCTAAGTGACACTCTTTTGGAGTTTGAAGGTTTAATCGTCAGTGCGAGAAAGACTAAAAATACAATTGGAAATTAATTAAGACTTCATGTCTGATCGAACGGGGATTAAATAAAGGGAAGGCAGAGGATAAAGATATTAGACTGAATGTGCAATGGGTGTCAACAATACCATCGGACTAATAACAGATATGTGTACTTAGTTACTCTTACAAGAAAAAAATTTTCTCCAGAACATTCTCAGACTCTTTGAACTTTACAATCTTTACTGACCCTTCATTCTTTTGTCTAAATAATCGAATTGTTGAATACCTTTTGCATGAACTTTGTTATTTTTTCGTTTGATACCACTGTTAATTATATTTAAAACTAGTTGTACATACCTGGCGTCACCCAAAATTAATTTTATTTACATTTAATTTTCCCTCTGAATATACCAACATCTGTTAATTAGCACCTTCAAAATTACAGGTAACCCTTTCACATAATACTAGCCTGGGTGCCCAGCATTTCCCGGGTGTTTGGAGGTGTGTGTTGAGCAAAAAAAAGAACCCGTGACGCGAAGGCGGAAAAGAAAGTGAAAGAAAATCTGATGTCTTACCGCTACGCTATGACATGACCAGAAGTCTGGAACGTTAAAATTAGGCAAAGTCAATCTAACCGATACAATGACTTGTAAAGATGGCTTGCAAAAAATCGACCCCTCCTTGTAGAAAAGTGCCCAGTTGAGGGTGAAGGAGTTAATGTTTTGGGCCAATTTTTTTATATTTGTTGTCCGAGACGTTGAGCTCCAAAATGATATCAATCTTGTGAAAACCCGTCGCCTCTGTTGAAAGTTTTAGACATACATACATACATACATACATACATTTAAACAGACAGATGAGATTTATATTATAGATGGTGGGAAATGACTGTCTTCACATAGATGCATTCATGACAATATCAGTGTTTTTATGAAAAGAATAACTCATTGAACTCAACATAGATATGTTTTCCATTACTAAAAGAAAAAAAAAAATTAGCACTTTTTATATTCAGAGGAGAAATTTAATTAGTAATGTATAAAAGGTCATCTTGAGTGTTATCTGCACAACATTTAGGTCGATGTAATTGTCGATCTTCCTCAGTTTTGCTTTGCAGAAAAAAAGGGGGAGGTTAGCTCTGCATTCTAAGGTTTTTTAATTTTTTGGATCTAGTTAAAAGTAAGTTCACACAAATTATAAATATAATTAAATTATTAGAGAAACCTAAGGGGTATTATTTCGGTATTTTTTTTAGATTAGGTCCACCTCCACAATTTTCTTTTAAATGACGACTTTTATATGTTTTCGACTCTGCTGAATACGGAAATCGCATTGAAATTTTGCAGAAATAAGTAGTTATCGAGATATAAAAAGTATTATGCATTGTATTCTTTGGCGGCCATCTTTGTTACGCACGTAGATTTGTTTATGGCGTCGGCGCACGTGCGTAAAAAAGATGGCCGCCGAATGAAAGCAGAAATGAAAGAGAGAATAATCTGTTTAGAAAATACACCAATATTATTAGCAATGTCTGCACAAGAAATTCTGTCCTTCCCCCAAAATTAAACAATAAAAGAAACCAAACTATTTCTTCTTATTGATACATACTGATGCACTAATCATCTCAGATAACAACTAAAAATCGAAAACAAAACAATACATTCTTTTCAGAAAAACTTCTATTTTCAAAGGGAATTTCGCTTACAATCAAATGTAATATACATGTATTTTATGTGTAAACACCAACACCCACGAATTATACACACACAAATTCACACTAGACAATCACAGATACACTGTTATATTAGTTGAAAATGTGTCGGCCAGTAGAAGTATCTTGAAATAAATGTAAAAAAATAGAATAAACAGACAAATTGTTTTAAAACAAACTTAGATGTAATATTTTCTTTCAAGTTGAAATATTAAATATTAAGTTGTGACGCGTGGATATTAAATATTCCAACTTAAAAAAAGAGAAAGAAAATAAAATTAGTTTTTCTTTGCATCTAAGTGTGTTTCCAAAATGTTTGTTTATTATCTCTCTCTCTCTCTCTCTCTCTCTATATATATATATATATATATATATATATATGATTTGCAACGTCTTGTCAGACGAGTGCCACTCCCTCAGACACTTAAAGTCCATGAACCCAAAAATGACTTTTTTTTTAGTCCTACTGGTGAATTCACATGCTCAAGCAGGCATGACAATAAAAACGGTCATTGAGATCAATTATTACATGTGTCCAGCATTTCACCACGGCTTACGGAAGCCCTCTCCACCCCAACACACACATACATACATACAAACACACATGGTGCTAGTTGGCCGTTGCCCCCGAAAAAGGGTTCATTCGCCTTTGGAAGGTCTTGTTTTTAATCCTTCAGGGAGACTACCCACCCTCCTCACCAAACAAGTCTGGTGGGGGAACCAGTTTAGTCGCCGGTGACCCGACCATGAGGCAGGTAGTACTGAGTTACATGGTACCAGTAGTATATGACATGACCTAACACACATATACATACAATCCTGGTCAAAATCATAAGACCACTTAAGAAAGTAAGCGTTTACGCATATTATAGAATTTTTAATCAAACAAATGGTTGAAACCATTGCCAAAAGGGAAAATATGATGGAAAAAAATGAAATCTGCTTCATTCGAAACCTTAACCCTGATCTAATAATTATTTTTTAAAAAACAAACATTTTCACCTGGTCAAAATGATAAGACCACTTTAATAAAATCGGCTAGTTTTGAAAAAATGGATACGAAAAGCTTTCTATGTTACTAAAAGCAACTTGTTAGTGGATAAAAAACATCTTACTAAATTATAAATGGCGAAAGGGAAACCATTAACAGAGTTTGAGAGAGGAAGAATCTTTGAGCTTAATAGGGGTGGATTCTCCCATAGATCCATTGCAAACAAAGTGAATTGTAGCAAAACGGTCATCACAAATATTTTAAGAAATCCAGATCAATATGGGCACAAAAAGAGCCCACGTCGACCCCAAAAAATACTGGATCGCCATATCAGAAGTTTAAAAAAAAAACTCCAGTATGAGCTCAAGTCGATTGAAAAGCCAAACAGCAGCAGAATGTAGTCCTAAAACCATCAGAAGGCATCTGAAAATGAAGGATTTCAATCATTTAAAGCGACTGCAGAAACCACGTCTTCTTGAACAACACAAAACTAACCGACTTAAATATGCCGCCAAATACCAGACTTGGGATGAAGAGAAGTGGGAAAATGTAATTTTCTCTGATGAGAAAAAGTTTAATCTAGATGGTTCAGATGGATTTCAACACTATTGGCATGATAAAAATTTGCCCAAAGAGACTTTTTCAACTCGGCATAGTGGAGGAGGGTCTTTAATGATCTGGGATGCTTTCTCGTCAGCTGGGACCCTAAAGTTGCAAGTAGTGAAAGGCCGGCAAACATCATTGAAGTACATTTCAATGCTTGAAAATGCTTCTATCAGGACTGAAGGTCCACGTCTGTGTGGAAGAAATTGGATTTTCCAGCAAGACAACGTTGCGATACACACTTCTCGACAAGCACGAGAATACTTTTCTTCAAATAATATAGAATTGTTAGATCATCCAGCATGTTCTCTGGACCTCAATCCCATTGAAAATCTTTGGGGATGGATAGCAAAAGAAGTGTTCAAGGATGGAACCCAGTATGATTCAATAAAGGAACTTTCTGATTCAGTTTTCAGTACATGGGATAAAATTCCTTCGCAACTGATAAAAAAACTTAGTCGCAAGCATGCTGAAGAGAATTTTTGAAGTAATTCGTAATAATGGAGGCTATACTAAATAATGAGACCCTTTTTAGTAATTTATAATTGCCTTTTGTTAGATAAATTATCAGTGGTCTTATCATTTTGACCAGGTGAAAATGTTTGTTTTTTAAAAAATAATTATTAGATCAGGGTTAAGGTTTCGAATGAAGCAGATTTCATTTTTTCCCATCATATTTTCCCTTTTGGCAATGGTTTCAACTATTTGTTTGATTAAAAATTCTATAATATGCGTAAATGCTTACTTTTTTAAGTGATCTTATGATTTTGACCAGGACTGTACCTACATACATACATACATACATACATACACTCGTTATATAGATAATGCATGCAATTACCTGAACACAGATGACTTGGTCCATTCTATACATGGCTATACAAAATATATGTTTGGTGCAGTTTTACATACACATTTTATATAGTGTCTGCTATGCAATACAGTTAAAAAAAAAAGAAAATTACTAATCAGAATCAAATATCGATTCTATCTGAATTAAATGATCTACAAGTGTTGATACACAACCTATATTTTTTTGTCACCTTCTGGCCATTTGCCATATATTCCTCAGTAGGAAGAGAGTAAAGAAATGAGACCTCCTACCCCACAAAAAAAAAAAAGAAAAAATTCTCGAAAGGATGAAAATGAAAATATATTTAACTAGACCTAGAGGAAATAAAACAAGATTGTTTGTTAGTGGATGAAGAAACTTCTACCATTACTAACTGGCAGAGGGAGAGTCTATCAGGACAATGTGTAAAGTGTAATGATGTATGGAAGTGAAACCGGACCAGTGAGGATTGAGGACATGCATTGCATGGAGAGAAATGATATGAGAATTAAATAATTTAAGATATGCTCAGATCTCATGACAAGAGAAAGATTAAACCTAATCATTAAAAGGAAATGTGTGTAGAATAAAAGACTTTTTACTGAAAGAATAGATGCGAGTTTTTAGGGTTAGTAGATGTAGAAAAGTTGAGACAGCAGGGTCAGTTTGCAAGGGCAGGTGAAGGAAAATATGGGAAACAGAGATGAGGATTTGAGAGGAATAAAAGTAAATAAAAAGATGGTGATAAATAGTTTGAAGTTTAAAAGCTTCCCAACACATGCCAGCATGTAAAACATGACGATAATGATGCCACATCATTCTCAGTAATAAACAAATCCAGCGATTTTGACGAATAGAAATTTATGATATCATTTTCTTTATATATTATTCTATTTTTTTTTTTTTTTTTAATCTTTTGAGATTAGGCTTCATAATTTGTGTGTATATTATTGTAATTGGAATTCATTATTGAGATGAGTTTTATTTATTAATTTATTGCGGACTATTATCCTCATCTTTATTGGTTGTTGTTACACAACGTTTTGCCCAACTATTCCTCTGGCCCTCATCAGATGGTAACCGTGACGGGATAGGAATGCCGAATCTCCTAACTGCATCCACAGCAGAGGCTTACTTGGCCAAAAACGTAGTGAGATGACAACAACTACAGAAGGTAGTACGAGTAATTTCTGTGGATGCAGTTAGGAGATTCAGAGTTCCTATCCTGTTGCAGTTACCACCTGACGAAAGCCAGAGGAATAGTTGGCCGAAACGTCGTGAAACAACAACTAAGAAAGATGAGGATAAAAGTCCGCAAATAAATAAAATGAATTCATGATTTGTGCATTCATTTTTTTGCAGACTTTTATCCTCATCTTCATAGTCGTTATTTCATCATGTTTCAGAGCTAGTGGCACGGTGGATCCATTGAGTCTCTATGGTTCCAGGTGAACATTGTCTGAAGATTGCATTTTCAATCCTATCTAAAACAGGCCAGAGGATTAGTTGGTCAAAATGTGCTGAGACAACAACAACTATGGAAGGCAGTAATTACTTGGATACCATTACAAGACTCAGCATTCCTATCCTGTCATGGTTCACCACCTGAAGAAGGCCAGAGTATCAGTTGGTCGAAACGTGGTGAAACAACAACGACTATGAAGATGAGGATAACAATCTGCAAAAAATTAATACATAATTTTCTTTGTCGATATAGCAGAAACAGTTAGTCTAGATGTAACATTTTGATTAAATATTTGGAAAAAAACTCTAATTGCTTTTCAAAATACGGAATGTTAATGCAATAATTAGCATTCCTGAAAAATATCAAATGTCCATAATAATTAAAAACGAGATTTAAACGTGTGTGTGTGTGTATTTATATATATATATACTAGCATGGGTGCCCGGCGTTGCCCGGGTGTTTGGAGGTGTATGCTGAGCAAAAAAAAGGGGGTAATTTTTTAAACTTTGACCCCTATTATGACCCCTGAAAATTTATTGTTTTGGGCTCAAATTAAGTTATTAAGTTAGATCCATGTCCACGGAAGCTGTATCTAAAATGTCAAGTGTGTAGACCCAAAATTGTCGGAGAAGTTTGGTAGAGTTCTCAAAGCTCAAATCGTTGAACTTTGACCCCTTAATCGCCAAATTTCTGGCTAAAAACCGATCACATAGATTTTTACAAATCTCAGTACCCTGTATATCAAATTTCGAGTCTGTAGACTAAAAATTGACAGTTATTTCGTCGGGAAATGTACACAGACACACACACACACACACACACACACACACACACTTTCAATTTTTTAGATATATAGATTTAAAATTTGAGTCTGACAGAATGACATAATTATATTGCAAACCGATATATTAAACAAACGAACTTCAAAGAGACAAATGAACACATAAGTAAAAACAATTTGTATTAGAAAACATTTATTATTCCACGTCTTTTTTTACAGACCTGACGACTGAGGTTCGCTCTTAATAAAAATTGTTTTTTATAGTCTTAATTTTGACTTCCTTTTTCATAAAAAGCTAAAAAAAAAAATCAAGAAAGAAAAAAAATTTAATTTTATTTTTTCATTAATTTCTTTCTGTGCAAAGCAATTCTTTCAAACTTACTCTGTTTCCTAAATGTTTTTATTTTATTCCCCTCCCCCTTCATTCATTTTTGCCTCCGCATCCTGGCAAGTATTAAAATAAACCATTTATAATATTTATTTATGGATTTATTTACTTATCATTTCTTTTCTATCGGTAAATGAATTCCATTTAAAAAAAAAACTGTAAAAGTCACGTTAAAGGTGATTAAGTTGGAAAGTAAGTAAAAATTTACCCTTTTTACTTTTATACGATTTCTGATCACTTTGAAAAAGGTGTGTGTGTGTTTTAAAAATGTTTTTTAACTGCTATAATCTCATTTATATATATATATATATATATATATATATATATATATATATATATATATATAACAACGTGAGTATTCATATCGTGGGTTTGTATTACTGTACACATAGATTCGAAAAAATAGTCAAAAACAAATATATAAATAAATGTTATCAAAGGCAAGATAAGTTACTTTTCTACCTAACTGGATATATTTTTTGTGTTTTTATTCAATGTAATATATTTATTCAGCTCGAAAAACATACAGTGTTTACCGATGTGTTGGAAAATTCAAGATGGCGTCTCACACCCTCTTTAACACCGTAAGTTTGGGAAAAGGTGTTATAAATATAAAAAAACTATACAAAATACTAATAAAAACCCGCCGAATATATGGCAACCTATGTCACGGTAACATATATTGAGCGAGTTTTTAACAGTATTTTAACAGGGCACATCGTAAAAACTGACCCATTAATTTTCCTGAAGTAAAAACTATATAGTTTTTAAACTTTTAAAACTGTACATTATAAAAAGAAAACTGTTCGAGTGATTTTTTTTTTTTTTTACATGGGTGTCACTACTTATCAAGGCCCAGAGGCCACTCAAGGATAAGGGTTAATAGGTATACATTAGTCATTGTGATTTTAGCATAGTAATCAGTGGGAATTCTGTAACTTGGATTACTTGAAAAAGAAAACTGGTCGAATGATTGAAAATGAAAACAAAATAACAATGTAAATATATTGATAAGAAAAAAACAAAAACAAACGAAGTTTCCGTTTCAGGAACCCGAGTTTAATTTTATGTCGTAATCATTCAACTCGTTAGCGGTTTTATTCAGCGATTAGGGATAACCATACGACATATCTAAATACCAAAGCGATTTTTTTTAAATTTTTTTTTTTTTATTAAAACTAAACCTGTTTAGGTTTAATGAACCAATTTTTTTTAAAGCCAACACTTTAGTTATTTTGAGAGCGTGCAACTGCACCCGAAAGGTTGATTAGGAAACTCCAAATTCTTTTATGACTCGAAAAAAAAAGGGCTTTTTATCGGCTTAAATGATAAACTAATGTTAAATATTAGTATTTAATATAATGAGATATCAATCTACACAATTTGCCATCGATTCTGAAATAAAATGAAATCCTGACATTGTGATCAATTTTGCAGATGTTATGTGCCAAATATTGAAATAAGAATGTTTAAATTCAATTATTGTAATTTAAGTCTTTAATTTTAAAGTCGATTTTATTTATAAAATATCTTTTTAGAAATCAATCTCAAAAACAATCTGAACAATAAATCTCTTTTGTTATGGCTAAGTTTTTGTCAAGGGTAGAAATTATAATAGACAAGTATTCATCCATGATGACATTTTACCGATTTCCTGGTTTACAGGTATTCTTGCTAAATTTCTTCGAAAGAATTGACATAAACAATACTTCAACTAAATACGTATATTTCATGCAATAATGACTTTTGTTTCTTCTGACTTTTCCTAAACTAAACATAAAACATCGGTTAGGGTTAGTTTAACATTCTGTAAAAGTACCTTCCGTTTTTTTTTTTTTTTTTTTTTTTTGTACTTCTGCAGAGAAGGTAAAAAACCGATAAAAACTGGATATATTTTTCGTGTTTTTATTCAATTTAACATGTTTATTCAGCTCGAAAAGAATACAGTGTTTACCGATGTGTTGGAAAATTCAAGATGGCGTCTCACACATTCTTTAACACCGTAAGTTTGGGAAAAGGTGTTATAAATAAAAAACTATACAAAATACTATTAAAAACCCGCCGAATATATGTCAACCTATGTCACGGTAACATATATTGAGCGAGTTTTTAACAGTATTTTAACCGGTTTTTTATTTATTACACCTTTTTCCAAACTTACCGTGTTAAAGAGAGAATCGGCCGTCATCTTGAATTTTCCAATACATCGGTAAACACTGTATGCTTTTCGAGCTGAATAAACATGTTAAATTGAATAAAAACACGAAAAATATATCCAGTTTGGTAGAAAAGTAATTTATCTTGCCTTTGATAACATTTATTTGTTATATATTTGTTTTTTGGCAACTTATTCGAATCTATGTGTACAGTAATACAAACCCGAAATGAATTTAAGACCACGAGTGAAATGAGAAAATGAAGAAAATCACATTTACTGTGTGTGTTTACTGTTTAGTTAAGTCAGCGGGTTTGGTTGCCATAACAACGTGATGGTAGTGAACGTGTGTGTGTGCGTGTGTGCGCGTTTCGTGTAGTTTAGTTTCGTATAATAGTTTCGTATTTTTTTAATTTGTAAATAACAAGTTATTAAAAAATTAAACCCTTCCAAGATGGACAATAAATAAAGCCATAATATTTTATGGTAAAGGTAAGAGCGTAGAAACGATTGTTTTTTAGGAGATGTGATTATTGGATTAACCAATCAGAAATCGTCTGTGGCACACACATCTCTGTTTTTATATAATATATATAATATATAATATATATATATATATATATATATATAATATATATATATATATATATATATATATATATATATAAATAATATATATATATATATATATATATTTATATGTGTCGAGGTAATTAGTTAAAGAAATTTAATATAATGTGATATATAGATAGATAGATTAAATGTCAAATAGATTTTGTAAATAGTACAGTTGAAATGATTAGAATATTTCCAATATGTAATAAGGTCGAGGTAATTAGTTAAAGAGATTTAATATAATGTGATATGCAAATGAGCATAAGTCATTCGATATGGGGGTGGTTTGGAGAATAGTATATAAAGAAATTAGGCAAAGATTCTTATGTCTCCTATAACAGAAACATCCTAAAATGGGTTCTAATGTTTCTCTACCAGGAGAGATCTACCCTCTTACCTCCTTTATATTTCGTTGATGATGGAGAGCTGTACACACAGACAGAAACACGCGAACCCTATTACTTTATATATATATATATATATATATATATAGAGAGAGAGAGAGAGAGAGAGCACACATATATTTACCCACAGCATTTCATTTTGATATATCAGGTATATATGCATCATACATATCATATACTAGCAGGGATAGCGATGTTGTCCGGGATTGAATGAGGATCAACACATGTTGCATCCTCCCATACTTTTATTATCAATGAAATCACCCATTTTTTAATCAAATCGATTGTCTGCTCTAGTTAGGACCCCCCCCCCCACACACACACACAATGTAGCGGAAGGAAGCTTCCAATGCCTCGCCACAGTGACTTAGTCCAAAATACATTGTAGTCTAAATTGCACTGTAGAGAATCTACTGTTAATTTTATAAAATTATCTAAATAATGGCTTCACTTAAAAGTTTAAAATGCAAAAGTCAAGTAGCATGGTTCGATTATGCTCGAAACAAAAACATTCATTTCGAACACACCACTGTCATATCAAAAAACCAACTGTGGATTTTATGAAATTATTTTTACATAATTACTTGAACAGATATACAAAAGTCAAGTATCATGGTTCAATTGTACTCTAAAAACACTGTGAACACACCTCTCTCTTATCAAAGAATCTACAGTGATTTTATAAGCTTGGCCTTTCTGCTTGTGCGGTGATAAAACTTCTCAAATGCAATTGTGATGTTAGGTTGTTTAAAAGTTAACTTTGGTCCAAATCAGACTTCCTTCTTTAATCGGATGTTTTCTATTATCTGATAAGTATCAATATACTTATCAGATGCATTCCAATACAAAACCTATGTATGAACACTCCCATACACATCAAGTACCTTCATGTGAAATTTAAAAAAAAAAAAAAAAAATTGCCCAACCATTTCCGAGTCTATAGGGAACGTTCCTTTTATATAATAGTAGAGGAAGAGATATAGATATATGTTTGTTCATCATAAATTCTAATTTATTTCCCACTCTTGCAACCGGATTCTAAAATCTAAGGTTTGAATTTTTATACTTATGTTTCAGAATTTGTTGGGTTTTTGTTCTTACACTACTGGATTATTTACTTCGTCTGATGAGAAATGTATAAAAAATGTCCAACCTATGTGGTATATAACGAATAACCTCTATTGTATTCCTTGTCCTTGAACATTTGATGATGCAAGAAATAATGCATGTTTTATCTATCACTTGCCCGCTCGTAAAATACGCTTAAATATATTTTCATTCATGCAGATTTCATATTTATTATTACACAACCAATTATCTATTGAATATTATATTGTACCTAATATATATAATATCGATTTCAAAAGCTTTTAAAAAATGACTTGGGTGCCATCAGCTATAATGGACACCAAAACACTTAGTGCTTCAGCTGCGTTTCTGATCGTCTGAACTATCAACAGATGGATAAGAAAGATTTAAAATTAAACCCCTTCAAGCTATGAATGCAAAAGTAATAGAAAAAAGTTGGCAAATTGAAATAAACATTTTACATTTCAACTTGACGACATCTTTCTGTATGCGTTATTCATCCATCCAAACAAAGATTTTACTTGTTATAAATGATCCTTGATGTATGATTACCATTTCCTGTTAATTTCAGTGTTATGTGACCAATAGTTGAAAAATTTATCGATTAAATATTTTCAAACATACACACATACATCTATTTTATTTATATAGATTAGTAAACTTTCTCCATATGTATAATTTCAATTAATTCCTTCCACTTCTAGTATAGTAGAAAATTTGATTATCTAAGTCCCGGGTTTTGAATTACACTACACACAAACACATTAACTAGTTGTAGACGATGGATAATGATGTTTTTGTACATCTGCTAGTGAGACTTGTGTCCTGGCCTTGCCTTGCCAAATTAAGGAAGCCATGAATTGCTACCCCCATAAGTAATAGTAAAACAAAAATAATCACTTGATAAGTTAAAAAAAAACCCAAAAAACTACTGTAAATAATGTTTCTATGAGCGTAGTGTCTTAACAAAAAAAGTCTGTAGAACACACTACCATGTGGTTGCATCTCAGCTGACAGTAATTTTTTTCAAGTTCAATGTTAAATTTTTGTTGAACCATCAAATTCATCCTAGTCTCAAGCATGTTATCTATCTTCACAGCATCGTCTCACCCTCGAGTAACACCCACTGTAGATGGATTGAATCAGCTTTTTTCAAAGTGGAAAGTTTCATTGGAATATCAAGTTCACAAGTTTGGGTCTTGATAAGTACTAACTGGTGTGTGTGTGTGTGTGTGTGTGTGTATATAACATAAAAACTAGCAGACTGTCTGGCCTTACCCAGTCGTAAAATATGTTTAATGTGACATTTTGATTAATGCAGATTTCGTATTTAATATTATACTAGCAGGACCCGTTAACCGGCGTTGCTTTAAAATAACGTTCCCATGTGGTAAGCATTCTGAACATGAAAACATACCCGTGTTTAATAAATCTAGCAAAAATCAACTAATGATCAGATTTTTGTGAAATTCGATACTTATCTATTTTTGGAGGAAGTTTATATAATTATTTTTATGTCACAAAATCTATATAATTATAAAACTCAAATGACCTTGTAACGAGTGCTGTAACCCAACATCTGGTTTACGACTTCCGGTTCCATATGCATACATAAACATAAACGCATAACAGTGTAAACAAATAAACACAAATCGTTGGACTGGTTTCATTTGAACAAACAGACGTCCTTAGAAAAGCGACTATCTTAAATTTATTTGAATAAAAAAACTTCAAGATATGAGAAGCAAATGCAAAACGTGATTACAAATAATACGTATAATCATCAACCTTTTTTTTTTTTTACACAGGCATCACCACATTATCAAGGCCAAGAGGCAACTCGAGGATAAGGGTTAAAGAGTATACAGTAGAAATTGGACAATATAGTAACCCATTCGGTAAACTTGTTAACTTATATGGAACGGCTCATCAAGAACTTGTTTACGTTAGACTTGAAGACAACCATATTGTAGTCAGCCGGAAAGCAGGAAAACGGAAGACAATTCCACAGGCGTGCAGTTAGAAGCTTTGTTCATGGAATCTATGTTTAGGTTTAGGCACAGATAAAGAGTGGGGGGAATTATTGATAGTGTTTTCATCTAGACGAGTGTTTCTTGTGAAAGTTTGGCGAGGGGGGACCATAGACTGAACGTTTTTACTTTTATACATCTATTCCCCCCCTCCCCCACTCGTTTTTAAAGGACGTACATTTTTGCAATTTATGATAATAAATTGCGGTTTCATTTTATGCCATAACTAGCAAATTCTAACATTGCTACAAATATAATTTGCTGATTTCTTTCTGTCCTCTGATGAGAAGAATAGCATTCTTTGAAGCTCTGAGGAATAATGACTGACTGAATACTCCAAAAAAAAAAAAAAAAAAAACAATTTTCAAACAATAAATTTAATTGTAAATTTCAACTTAGTTTTGAGTTCTTTTCTATATCGATATAGAAAAGAACTCAAAACTAAGTTGAAATTTACAATTAAATTTATTTCTATCGATTTTAGTTTTACTGATAGTTTAAAATCAATCATTCCAGGTTAAACATATCCAAGAGTAAAAACTAGTGAATTTCAATGAGGTTGTTTAGTGCTGAATAAAATAGCAGGATATTGTTTTATTCAATTTAGGTAAACAAAGTTACCGTAAGTCGCTACAATAAACCTACTGTTTCAGTCTAAAAAGATATCGTCAGGCAACAAAAATAAAAGGACTGGTCTTGAGTAGAACCTAAGTTCTATTGTTGCCTGACAATGTCTTTTTAGACTGAAACAGTAGATTCATTGTAGCGACTTATGGTTGTTTACCTAAATTGAATAAAATAGTATATATATGAAGTTAGTACTACTGTTTAGAAGTTGAATAATGGCAAATCATCTGGCAGGATGAAGTTATTTCATTAGTTTTAATTTTTTTTACTAGCGGGGGGGGGGGGGGGGCTGGCGTTGCCCGGGTGTTTGGAGGTGTGCGTGTGCTAAAAAGGTGTTGAAAAAAAAAAAAAAAGAAAAAAAAAGTTTTGGCCGGATTGAACCCCGAAGCCTTGACGCGAAGGTGGAAACGAAAGGGAAAAAAAGCCAGTCACCTAACCATCTGGGCCACGACGGAAAGAAACTTATTAGGGCGTTATATGAATGTTTATGAAGCGACATAAACAGGTGCGAGGAAGTCTGACCTAGTTTTGCAAGCCAAATCATTCGCGGACATACACAAGAAGAAGCGAGCGAACACACACACTTTCGCTTTTATATATATACTAGCTGTACCCTGCCACGCGTTGCAGTGGTTCAATTTGGTGTAATGGAAAAATTTAATAAAAGAGAAAATGCATGTTTCTTATATTAGTACAGCAATCCACTGCAAAAAGTGAAAAAGAAGGCGAAGCTGAAAAAAAAAATGGTACTCTTGCAGAATTTGATCTGGATCCTCGAGAGTTTCTGTCAATCATTCATGTTTTGGACTTGACCAACAATCAGTGGATGAAGCCGAACGTAGCAAAAATGTTGAAATGCTAAATGCTTTTTTTTTTTTTGTTGTTTTAAAAAATGTGATTTAGTAATTAATATTTGGTTGATGGTGGGGGGAGGGGGGGGTTACTATACACAGATTCGAAAAAGTCGTCCAAAAACAAATAAATGAAAGCAAAGATAAGGTAATTTACGTTTCTACCTAATTGGATAATTGTTTAGTGTTTTTATGTAATGTAAAATGTTTAATTGGCTCAAAAAACAGAAATGGTCGCGAATTCTGTTGAATACGTTAAGTTTGGGAAAGTAAGTTGAAAACTAAAAACTATACAAAACAGTGTCTGAAACTCACCGAACATATGTTACCATGACATGGGCTGGCATAATGGATAGGTTTCTGACAGTATTTTGTATAGTTTTTTTAGTTTTAACTCACTTTCTCTAACTTAAAGTAATCAACAGTGTCCACCACCATTTGTAGCTTTCAAATACACCAATAAACACTGTTTTTCGAGCCGACTAAACGTTACATTAAATGAAAAGGGTTTATATTACTAAACACAGATACAAAGAAGTTGTCAAAAAATAAATATATAACAAATAAATGTTATCAAAGGCGAGAAAAGTAAGTGTTCTACCTAACTGGATAAGATTTTAGTGTTTTTATGTAATGTATAATCGGTTCAAAAACATTCAATGTTTATCGGTATATCTGAAAAATACAAATGGCGGCAGACTGTATCGAACACGTTAAGTTTGGTGAAATTTTGGGAAAATGAGTTTAAACTAAAAATACTGTTAGGAACTCACTCAATATATGTTACCATGATGTAGGCTGGCATATAATCGGTGGTTTTAAACTTTTGCTCGATACAGGTGACGACTTTTAAAAATCCCTTTTAGTGATTACCTGGTTTGAGGATATTTGTACAACTAAACGGCAAATCTGCTCAAAAAAATCCGGTATTATTTTATTTTAAGGCCCGTTTCACGTTCATATATAACGAAATATTTTATTGTAGATTTCGGTGTGCTAAAAACGAATCTGCAAACCGTTTACGTAGCAAAAAAAAAAAAAGTTTTCATGACATTCATGAAATTACTTTTTCGAAAAGTGGGTGATCACTTTTCAATGTAAATTTAACTTAGAATGAGCACCCACTTTCTGGCCACCTGAGAGAGGGGCATTTTTCTGTTTCTTGGCTAAAAAGTTTTTTGTTTGATTTCTTTTGCATGGTAATAACCCCTGAACTCTGGGACTATTTTCCATTTAACAGCCGTAGCTTTCGTTTACGCTATGCGTAAACATAAACGAAAGCTGTTTAGCCAATAAACATGGGAAAAAAATCCCCCCTCTCTCAGGTGGCTAGAAAGTGGGTGCTCATTTTAAGTTAAATATACATGGAAAAGTGATCGCCACTTTTTCGAAAAAGTAATTTCTTCATATCATAAAAACTATTTTTTTGCGACGGAAACGGTTTGCAGATTCGTTTTTAGCACACCAAAATCTACAAAAAAAAATTTGTTATTTATGAACGTGAGACGCACAGCCCTTAATGGAAAATTATATCAAAAATCCGGGGGAAAATAGTTTTCAATAAAAACAGCAAATGAATTCGATAGAAAAAAAAAAAATGGATGCTATTTTTTTTTTCTTTCTGTGTGTTTCTTGGCTAAAAAGTCTTTTTGTTTGATTTGCATGGTATTAACCCCTGAACTCTGGGACTATTTTCCATTTCACAGACGTAGCCTTTGTTTATGCTATGCGTGAGCATAAACGAAAACTGTTAAATATGCATTCGCGTACCAAACTGCCTTGTCAAAAAAACCTTTAAGCCAATAAACACGAAAATAAATGCCCCTTCCTCAGGTGGCCAGAAAGTGGGTGCTCATTTTAAGTTAAATTTAGATGGAAAAGTGATCACCCACTTTTCGGAAAAAAAAAATTTCTTCATATCATGAAAACTATTTTGATACTCCTTGGGCGTTGAGTTCCATGGCGACCCGCAGAATTATTTAATGGTCGTTCCTTTAGTACCCCCCTAGTCAAGGCTAACGCATGCGCACGTAACATTTTTTATTTATTTACTTACGTGGTGGAGTTTCTATACTGATAGGTTTTTTGAAAATTTTTCACTGGATTATTATTGATTGAACACTAACCAGATTATGAAAAAAAATTGAAAAAAAAAAAAAAAAAAAAAAAAAAAAAAAAATTATTTCAACATTTGAAAGGGATACTCGCTTTTTAGTTACCACGTTCTGGTAAATCGGTCACTTTTTATTTATTTATTTATTTTTTTTCTAAATATGGAAGTGTCTTCGGGAGATATAAAATGGTCGCATGTTGACGAAGCAATGTATTGGGAGGCGTACGGGATTAAAAATTATTGGTAAATTTTTAGATTAGGTCCACCTCCTCAATTTTCTTTTAAATGACGACTTGAAATGATTTTCGACTATGCTGAATACGAAAATCGCATCGAAATTTTGCAGAAATAAGTAGTTATCAAGATATAAAAAGTTGTATTATGCATTGTAATCTTTGGCGGCCATCTTTTTTACGTGTGTGTATTTGTTTATGGCGCGTGTGCACGTAAAAAGATGGCCGCCGAAGAATACAATGCATAATACAACTATTTATTTCCGCAAAATTTCAATGCAATTTGCGTGTTCAGCATACTCGGAAACCTATAAATGTCGTCATTGAAAGGAAAATTGTGGAGGTGGACCTAATCTAAAAAAATACCAAATTATTAAACATTTCTCCAGCATGTTAGTGAAATTTATAATACTTTAAAAAAATTAAAAAGAAACAAAACAAAAGTTTTGAAAAAAAAAACCTCACCTTTCACAAAAACAATTAAAAAAAAAAAAAAAAAAAAAAAAAAAAAAAACACAAACTGACTAAATAAGTAAAAAAAAAAAATAATTAAAAATCTCGAAACTTTATTTTCATGAAAACAATAAAAAAAGTCCTGTTCTATTTTTTTTTCTTTAAGAAACAAATATATTTCTGACTTACAAATGCGGTAGAGACTCATTATTTTTACTTTCTATGGTTTTGATATACCGCGTTTTTATTGCTTACAAAATGGGTGACTGATTTATCAGAACGTTGTAACTAAAAAGTGAGCACCACTTTCAAATGTCGAAATAATGATTTCTTGTTTACATTTTTTTTTTTTTTTTTTTAATAATCTGTTTAATTAGTGTCCAATCAATAATAATCCAGTGAAAAAAAATTCCAAAAACCTATAAGTATAGAAATTAAGCATGGGAGTATACAACAACGTCGCCTTTCGCACTTTTACAAACATTTTTTTAAAAAGTAACTAAACCATTTATTGATAATTTGTCACGTGTACAAACATTTATTTATTTACGTAGGCTTAACTCCTTTCATGAATAAGAAAAGTTTTACTCTTTAAGAATAATAAAAGGAAAAAGTTACTGAACATTTATAAAAGGACTTCTTTTCATGAAGGCCAGAGGAATAGTTGGCCGAAAATTCGTGAAACAACAACTAATAAAGATGAGAATAATAGTTAGCAATAAATAAAAATGGTGCTAATGCAGAGAGCGATCCGCGCTATTTTTTAAATCATATTTCCACGTTTAAATAACGTTTTACGATGTTTTTTTTTTATTTATTCAATTGTAAGGTTAAAGTACAGAATAGGTACAAAACATCCTTACCTCCCCATGTTAAGAATGACTTTTTAAATAACATTATTTCAGCACGGATCACTCTCTGCATGAGTAATCTTATATAGAAAAACAAAAAAAAAAAATCAAAAGCAAGCAACAAACTTTTTTTTTTTTTGGCCTTATATAATAAAGAAAAGATGTGTAAATTAAAAAATTTGGAAGATAAACAAATGAAATGTTTTTTTTTGTTTTTTTTTTTACTTATCGAGTTAACAGAAAATGAAACCTTTCGTCAATTCGTGGCTGTGAAATGAATCGAACCGGAAGTTCAGTTTTATCAACAGACCAGATTCGCAGAAACGATTAAATAAATATATTTATTTTATTTAATATTTTAATTTTAATTAGGTAAATTTATTTTAATAACATAAAAACATACCTCGACTCTAAAAATGGGTTGTCTGAAAATTTCAAATAAATTGGTAACGTATAAACATGGTTTTATTTGTTTAGAACGAACCAACTTTACATTTTTATATATATAGATAGTAAAATGTAAGAAAGGGTGTTAAAAACATTTGTAGGTGTTTAGGGCCCAAGAAAAAGGGGGAAAAAAAAAAAGGTAGTCCTGCATAATTGGACCTGAATTCCCGTCAAGCATTGATTGTGTGAGACCAGCAATCATCGGTGTCAGCCCAGACTACCAATAAAAAAAAAAAAAAAAAAAAAAAAAAAAAAAAAAAAAAAAAAAAAAAAAACCTAACTGGAACGAATACAAATGGGGGGGAAAAAAAAAAAAAAAAAAAGGATTTTATTAATTTTTTTTATTTATTGTTTGTTTTTTGCAATAAAATCTAATAAACAAAACAAACTGCAAAAAAATACGAATGAGGAAAAAAAATAAAAAATAAAATAAAACCAGAAAACTGACTGTGTATAATCAAAATGCTTAATAGATTTTATTTGTTTTTTTAATGTTGGTTTGTTTTTTGCAAGAATAGTATTTTTTAACCATATAATTCTTAGGTGTAAGTACAACGGTTTGTTATGTGTTTAGTTTTTTCTTTTTTGTATTGTTTTCTTTGTGGTCACTTTTTACCAATTGGAATGTCGTCTGATTCTATATTGATAGCGTAGTAGTAATTGGGCTAATGAAACTCCCAGAAATTCAAATCTGAAAATAAGAAATCAGCTTACCCCCTACTATCACTAAAAAAAAAAAAAAAAAAAAAAAAAAACAACAAATCACTGCAAACATAATAAAAGGAAAAATATATTAAATAAAATATTAAATTGAGTAATTGTTTTAACATGTGAAGAACGCTCGTGGCTGACTGGTAGAGTTTGTTCTAAAACCTGGAATCCAAGGTTACATCGTTTCGTTTAAATAACCCCTCGACCCCCCCCCTGCAACTAAAAAGGAGGGATAAAGAAAGGAAAAAAAATAATAAAATAAAAAAAAATATAAAAATGGCATAAGTAACCCATAGAATAGCTGTAATCGACGGTAAAATGCCAATCCATTTTTTTGTAAGCGACTAAGAACTCAAACCGGTGTTTCCTCGTAAATTCCTCTGTGGATGTATCTGCAACAGTGTTAAGTGGTCGCCGGGGGGGGGGGAGTATGAATCTAATAGAGAGAAAAATTTTTACCACTTCCAGTGATTGTAACAGTTTGGCCGTGAACTCTCAGCAGAAAAAATATAGGGATCTAAGATTATCGAGGAAGTGGATAGGTAATAGGCCTAGAACACACCTCAGATATTGTGCTGCAGTTCGTGCATAATACATTCGCATGAAATGTCTTGATTTTTAATACTTTTAAGGTCAAACTCAGAGGGGGAAAAAAAATGAGTTCATTTTATTTATATAGAGATGTACAAAAGGTGTGTTTAATGTATATCTCTTGAACCTTCATCTATTCTCTTTTGTACATATTTTATGTAGACATTCGTTCTTAATTTTGCTAGCTGGAACTGTACAGTGCCGTTAGTCATTAATAGCAACAAATTTAAACCGAAATCATATTTTGACAATATATATATTATTTATTTATTATTTTTTAAAACAGTAATAATAATAAAAATAAATAAAATGTTATATACGTCCAAATAAATTATGGGTGATTTTCTAGTAAATAAAAAATGAGCATCGAGGCGGAGCCACTATTTAACCGTATTTATCGTTAAAAAAAAAAAAAAAAAAAAAAAGTACATACACACACCACTGATTAAGTTTTAACTTGGAACAGGTGATTCCATAGACCTGCAATGCTATTCATGAGCACAATCACCTGATGAAAAAAACCTTTTATTTCTCCAGCTCTCCTGAACACAAATTCAGTCTAATATCAAGAATGCAGTAATGACATTCCTAAAGTAATTTTCATGATACTGGCTTAGTTATTTTTTTACCACCTGTCAAAGAATCATTTAGATAAATGCATCTTTTATGCTATAAAGTTATCACCATTGATTTAATAATACTAAGATTTCTCGGCCAACAATTTGTCATCTCAGAATCAGTTTCATCAACGTCTTACCATCTCTTAAATCATATCAGTCAATGCCTTCAGTAATAAATAAAAAAAATGAATATAGAATAATATCCTTTGCTAAATTATACCCCTCCCAATTTTCCATGTTTGGGGGCCAGAATGTCTACTCAGAAGTGGATATTATTTAAATTTATCTAAAAAACAAAAAAAAAAAAAAAAAAAAAAAAAAAGAGCGTTAATCTATAATACCAACCCCCTCATACTCGAAGTATCGACTGATGTCTTAAAGGAGGCTGGAAAACATTCATTGATGAAACAAATCTCTTCTACCATCCCTAGCCATGAATCATTTGAAATATGGCAAAATGAAGAGAAAGAAAAAACAAAACACAATGAAAAGCAGAAGAGAAAAATCAAACAGGGAAAAGAGCAAGAGGAAAAAAAAAAAAAAATCAAGGAAAAGAGAAAAAAAATATAAAGTTATAGTGATTTGGTAAAAAAAAAAAAAAAATATATATATATATATATATATATATATATATATATATATATATATATATATACACGATATATACATAACTACATTATAGCAAAGTATGTTAGTGTAGGACAAATAACATGGTACAACACTAACAAATGACAGTTGGGTTGGGTAGAATCAAAAGTTTGATTTATTAGCTTTAGATGCTATTTAGGTCAAACTTTAAAAAAATCTGCCAACAATTTATAAGCAAATCTATCAAGTATACACAATTGTTCAAAGGTGCAGCAACTGCAAGGGAAAAGAGTTACAATTTTACTCAGAAATTTGTTTTACTTTTTATTAAAAAAGATCATTTCAGCATTGGAAGTCACAAGTTCTTTTATCAAGAACATGCAATTGTCAGTTTGCTAACTACAAAAGTCAGCATAATGTTTCTCTTTTTGTTTTGTTTTGTGTGTGTGTGTGTGTGTGTGTGTGTGTGTGTGTGTGTGTGTGTGTGTGTGTGTGTGTAATTGGCTACACAATAAGATTGTAAAAGTTGTCTTTTCTTGGAATTTTTTGATGAAAAAAAAAAAAAAAAGTGGAAGATGAATGCAAATTTGTGCTACTAAAAATAAAAAAAGCCGATTTTGTTGCTGTAGAATCAAATGCTTCTTAAACATTTTTAGATGAGAAGTTTTTCTATGCTTTGCTGGATGGCTTGAATCTGCGATTTGAGTTGAGAACCTTCATTTACAGTCACCGAGCAGGCAATCACAGGTCGGGATACACCACAAGCTCTTCCAAGAGCTAAAATAAAAAATAAAAAATTATGAAACAAACAATAAAACAGTTCATCTTGACATATGCAACTTGTATCAAGTTGTTATATTGTGTAATAACATCTCCACATATCTTTTGAATTGTGAAATTTACAAGTTGCTAATTAGCTTTTTTTTTTTTACAATTTTTTTGTTTAATCAATGCAGTAAAAGTTGAGATATTTTGCTAGTTGTGATTCATAATTAAAATTATAATTCATGTATTTATTTTTCTTTCAATGTATTTCATATAAATATATCAATTTTAATTGAATATTTTATAAAAATAGTGAAATTTCAAAGTCAGTGTTGTGAAAAATGCTATGAAAATGAAGGATTTTTCAGTATTTTTCTACACGATTTTAAAAATTTAATGCTCAATTTTCTGTTTAAGATAGGAATCTAATTTTTGGTATATGTTCTTATCACATCAAATCCCAACTATCATCACCAGTGCCATGTTGATTTTCTGAAAAAAGTTGCAAATCGACCTGCCCTACTACTCAACTGAATCAAGATGGAGTCATTTAGCAGCATTAAATTTCTTAAAAGATTGCAATTCATCCCCACACATAAATACTCAAACGTTTGTTTTAAAAAATGCAAGATGTAAAACAAAAGTATAAGAGCATTTGAAAAATTTTGACATCTTGAATCAAAACTTCTGAAATCTTAAACTCATACCATCTCACATCTAAATGATGTACGTAGTAATAAAGTTTTCTCCACAATTTTTATATACATATTTTAATTACTCACATCTCCAGACAATTCATAAAAGTTGCATTTTGATTAGGAAATGTAAAGGATGTTAACTTGCCCCAACCTCCAGCCATGATGGGGAAAAAAATTGTGAAGGGAGCAAAAACTGCAGTCCATGTAAAAGTTAAAACACAGCTGATAATTCAGAGGATTTTTCTGTTCATGCTTATTAATCTACAAATTGTCCCCATTTTTTTCTTTTTACAATTGTTTGTGATTATTGCAAAGTCAAATTTCTAAAAAAGGATGCAACTGAATTTTACATTCAAGAAATTTTTATTGCCCAAATAAAATGGTTTGGTTGCTTTGTTTTACAGAATATTAATCCATTTCAATTATTTAATGACATCAAGTAATTTTGAAAAAAAAAAAAAAAAAGGTTTTTATGCTTCAAATTCTTTACATCAAATATTTATTCATGTTTGGTTGTTTTGTAAAGAAAAATGCTTTTGGCTATAAAGAACATGATTGAGTTTTGCCCAAAGAAAAGAAAAAAAACAAACAAACAAACAAAAAAACAATGCTTGATGCATTCAAGTCAGAAAACCTGATCTGGTAGCACTAGACCCAAATAAAAGGGGTAAAGATATTTCAATAAAAATGACAAAAATCTTAAACAGCTGAAGCACTGAAAGAGGCTATTAATGACAAATCTGTCGACATGAAATAATTTTCAACATGTTTTACAACAATAGTTCAACATTTTGTTTGATGACTAATCGATAGAGTATTGATAATGTATGTATAGGTTCCAAAATAATCAGAATTGCAAAATTGGCATAAAAGACCTACATGCATAATCAAAACTCCAAATAAATATCCATAAATGATTTTATGGATTTTTTCTTTAAGTCGGGGGTTTAGGATTGATCTAAAAATGAAGTAAAAATTTGGCGCAACCACCCCGACAGAAAAAAAAAAAAAAAAAAAAAAAAAAATTTATGGCTAAATTATAAGTGATAACCCAGATGCCATTCTGAAGGACAAGGGAGATAATTCCAAATAATTCTAATTTTTTCAAAATTTTAGGAAGTCATTCTTAACAGAGAGGGGGCATATGGTAAAATTCAAATTCACTTAAAAATGATTTTCTTTATTTAAATAAAACCATTTGATCAATTTATGTGATTTTTGATCTTTCCATCAATGATACAGACATCATAAAATTTTTTTAATTTTTGTTCTTTAGGGGTATGGATTAGCACCAAAAATTTGAATTCTAAAATCTTACCTTGTTTAGATCGGACAAAAACATAGGGAACATTCTGAAAAAAAATAAATAAAATAAAGTTCAATTTTCAAATAAGATTAAAAGATTATAATTTTAAATTGGTCTGCAAGAGTAACAAATAATTTTTTTATCACAAACTCAAAACGAGCATTTAAATTCAAACTTCTGTAAAAGTGATAACATTTTGGAAAGATACATAACAGAAACTTCAAAAGTATTTTTTAAATAATGAATCACCATTTATAAAAACCAACATATATACAAGGCCAATGAGATGGGTGAATCGTTAGTTTATCAGTACTTAAATTAGGTGCTTATTTAGAATTACACTAAAAAAAATAAAAAATATAATTCATTATAATGCACATATCCACCATAAAACGAAAATATATTCCAAAATTCATGTAAATTGATCAAATAGTTTTGTTAAGAAAATAAAATGTGATTCTAAGCTATGCACTATTTTTAGATCTGCCATTGTTGTTTATCCACCATAAAGGGAAGATAATTCGAACTAGTGCGACTTCTAATAACTACAATTTACTCTATCTGTAAAAATAGTAAAACATGATTTTCTATAAAAAACACGATCAATTTACGTGATTTTTGTAACATAACATCTTAATTCTATGACACGTACGTACATCATAATTTTTTTTTTTTTTCAAGAAATATACTTTATTGTATAATTCAAAAATAAATGGAATGAACAAAATACTGAAAATATTTTTGTAATCTTTTTTTCTAAAAATTTAAAATATTCAGTTGATTTCTCCAGGCATCAACATAAATGGTTGAAGAAAAATAAATTCCATTTTAAAAAATGATGAAGGGCTTAAAGATTTTTTTCAAAGTTTTTCAGTGTCCTTCAGGCTTTGAGATAATTCCCACCATTAACTAATTTCTAAGGTTAAAAAAATAATATATATATATATATATATATATATATATATATATATATATACACACACACTAGTATAAGAACTGTGTGTGCATGCGAGTGTTTCCTATGGACTCTAAAACGGCTGGGCCAATTTTTATGAAATCTCATAAAAAGGTACTTATGTGCCTTAGATACCTTTTGTATTGGAAGGTCTTCAATAAGTATCAATAATAGATATAATCCAATGAAAAAGGAACTGGCAAATTTTGATCCAAGTTAACATCTTATACAGTTTAACATCACAAGTGCATTTGAGAAGTTTTCTTACTACAAGCTAAAAGACCTGACAAAAAAAAATCAAAAGTAGGTTCTTTGATATAACAGGGGTGCGTTCGGAATTAATGTTTGGAACAATTGAAGCATAATACTTCACTTGAGATCAACAGTAGGTTCTCTACAGTGCAATGTAGACGACAATATATTGTGGACTAAGTCACTGTGAGGAGGCATGTGAAGCTTCCTCCCAGTACATCACGATAGGTCTCCAACTAGAGCAGGCAAGCAAATCGATTTGATTGGGGGCGAGGGGAAAAAAAAAAAAAAAAAAAAAAAAAAAAAAAAAGGGAGGTGATTATGGGAGCGTGAAACATTTGTTGATCACTTAATCCCAGGCAAGGTTGGGTCTCCTTGTATTATTAGTGACCTGACAAGATCACAAAGGGAGACAATCAAAGCAACAAAACTGAAGCCGTCATGCAGGACACTACATATATATAAATGTAAGCAAATTTGGACATATTTTATTGGTTTGATATTTTTTTTTTGTTTTTTTATATCAATTGTTATAAAATTTTAACCATAGAATAGTATTATAATCTTCAAAAAGCCTGAAATTTTTCATGTAGTTTTGTCCCATAGAACCAAAGATATGAGCATTTCAATATTCAATTTGGCTACCAGTATAGATATATTACACACACTAACATTTTTTTTTTTTTTAAAGCAATTTTATAAGTTCTAAATCGCATCAACTATTGATCAGACTTTAACAAATGAACGCTCATTGGGAAGGTAATGACCTGAATTGTGTAGTGGGCTATGTGACATTTGCCCTTAAGGTTGCACATTAAGGGGATTATCCATCATTTAGAACGTATTTTGGCACTTTTTACAGCCAGAAAATGTTTCAATCAGTCATTTGTTTTCCTAGTTTTGCATAGGAATTACAAAAAATATGTAATATTCAATAGAGAATTAGCTCTGTAATAATACAAAACCTGCATGAATTAAAATATTAAGTGTATTTTATGACTCCCTCTCGATATAAATATAAACAAACAGATCAAATTGAGATGCCTCCCCAAAATCTTATGAAATAGCAAATCAAGCAAGGATTCCATTGTTTCTTTTTTAGTTTAATATTCAAATAAAACCAAGTGATTTCATCCAAAATGAGAGAATAAAGAAAAAAAAAATGAAAGCCGAGCATTGAAAATATCAAGTCATATTTTACACCACAAAAATGTTTTTCATACAAGCAATCAAGATGATGGCTCAAGTCATCTAAAGTGTATAAACTGGAGCTATTAGATGCTTTTTTAGAAACTTGATTCTTTTTTGTTCTTTAAATGAATAATAAACTGAATGCAGAAAAAGTTCTAACGAGACTTAACGCAGTAAATGAAAGATATTTTCAAGATGATTTGAATGTCTAGAAATTCAATGAAATAAAGTGAAACTTACTTTATCTTCGCAAAGAAGAGGCAGATGGAGAAGAATTTCCAGAGGTTCTGCATCAGCAGCCAGAACAATGAATTCAGAAATACCTCTGTTCAGAGTTTTTGTAGCTGAAAAACAAAGCATTAAATTTAACTATTGTTGAGTCAGGTTGTTTCAACCTCCCTTTCACCATTCAAATATCTTGGATTGTTAAAAAAAAAATAATAAAAAAAATAAATAAATAAAAACACAGCAGACAATCTGGATTAAATCGGGAATTTTAAGTCTTCCATTAACATTTCCATAATGTTAATGGAAGACTTTTAGTTTGTAAATATATGGCATTACGATAAATGCTAAAAAGATATTGGGATGTAAATACCAGTCGGTTGCCATTAAAATCTGTGAAGCTTGTCCAGAATTCCTTGATATTGAAAGAAATTTAAAAAAATATGTATAATGTATGTAGCCATGATAGAAAGAAAATATTGTATTAAAATGATCTAGTAATTTTATTTTAAATAAGAAAAAGTTTATGGCTAACAAAGGCAGGATAGACTTGCAACACTATTTTGGGGGGGGGGGGGGGACAAAAAACCAAAAAACAAGATAATAACCAATTCAAACTTGCAGGATTTTGGAAAGAAATTCTTACGATGAGGAGTGGAGAGCCATCAAAAAAAATTTGCTTACTGATTTTCTTCATAAAAATAAAACTACTCAATTGACTTATTTTTAGAATGTAATTTTCTTTTATCATGCAGATTTTCTCCAGTTTTGAATTTTAATATATAGGGGAATTTTGGAGGAGTAAATATTTTTTTCCCCCCCGACTTTCTTACAAATACATATATTCATCCTGTTGCATTTCACCATTTAATTAAAAATGAATGAAAAAATTTTTATTCAAGGATACACATGTATATTGGCACAAGAAACTGAGTTCAGATCGAACCTTTAACCACTACAGGCAAGAAATAAAGATTAGTAAATTTACAGAGTAATAACTGATAGAACAAGAACAATCCACCCATGCGAATTAAAAGGTTTTGTTTGAAAAGATGCAGGAGAAGGTCAGAGTTTATATCGGTCAAACCATGAAAATAATCTGAATCTAAAAAATTCTGAAATCTAATTTTATTCAATTTTCAATAATCAAATAATGCCCTACATAATTCAATTAAATTTAATCAATGACGTCTACCCGCAGGAAATGGGGCTCGTCTGCTCCAGTAAGCTCCCACCAATATTTATACATGCTCAATCTCTTTTCTACATCATGGGAGCTGGTAAATGAGTTAGGTGGAAATGACCTGTATCCAGAAATAGGATTTGACTTGATATTTCAATTTTTCTCTAAGCCTTTCATCATGACAACATTAAATACGTAAAGTTCATTTGTATTATTCAGACTACTGTCCCCATCTTTAGTGTTATTTTCACAAATGCTTCAGTCAATATAACCTCAAACCTTCTTCAGATGTCCTTACAGAAGCCTTTATTTAATCCATGGGGCTAGCATACTCACATGTTTTCATCGATGACCCGGTAGAAGTGATTTGCAGTTGAATTCCAAGTAACATCCGCACTAAAGATTGAACTTTCAAACCCTAGAATAAGTATCACAACTCAATTTTACTTGGTCATGGCTAACGGAATGAGAGCATACTACCTCTGTGGGTTAAATATAGAGTTCAACTCCACTTAGTGAGAAAAGATCTTTTTTGTCCAAACTAGGGAAAAATAGAAAGTTTGTCACAACTGAATGTTGTGTAGATTAATAAAAAAATTTGTTTTTGTAGTCATTAGATTTAGTCAATCTATTTTAAAGAGATTACAAAATCACAAACCTTCATTAGCTCCTTTTTTCAATTGTTTGTAGTTAGAAGCTTGCTGAACAAGGTCTAGAATGTTATGAGTGAGCTGTGGGTCAGCCATTGGATAGGCTTTCGGGTTAACTTCTTCACTGGTCTGAAAGGAAAGGAAAAAAAAAAAAAAAAAATTATGGGATTTCCATAAGAGTGGATCATAATGATCCTAATATTCAAATTGTGATTTACGGAATAGATAGAAAATGATTTAGGGAATAGATAGAAAATGGCAAACAGATATTAAATCCAACAATTTTATTTTCCCCTGGCATAAAATTAGGCCAATGCCAATGAATGAAGAGCATGCAGTTGTGTCTGCATGTGTTAGTGTTTTACCATAAGGAAATAGTTTCGGACACTGAACAAAATGTTACCTGTTAACTTCATTTTTTGTTGTTTGTAGGCTTAATTTAGTGCCAGTTTGTTTACTTTTTCAAATTGTAAACTGCTATGACCATAAATCACATACTTTTCGGTAAACATTGGTCCCCTCCTAGAAAAGCACCAAAGCTAATCTGAGACAGACCATGGGAAGAAAATGGTCAATTTAAGGAAATGAATTAAAAAATAACTTGCTTATTGTCTTTAGGGACTGGAAGATCAACAACAATGATGATGATGCAATCATGTGAATTTTTTACTTATCAATTGGCATAACATTCTCACTTAGATTAGTATATTTGATTTTTATAATTGTTAATGCACAATGGAGAAATTAATCACTCAGGTTATATAATAAATTATATCTTAAGTACAGGTCATTTGTTACCTGACTAGGTTATTAAGATCATATATCAAGGTTTTAATCCTTTTCTATTAAAGAATGTCAAGTATCACTAGTTGTAATGTGCATGAAAAATATGTGAGGGTAGGGTCACTGGTTCAGTAAGAAAATTGATAGTGATATAGGTCTTGGTGGTCCTTCCACTCTGCAGCCAGGTATAGCACAAAGGTATTTACTGAAGGTGCATTAATGGTGTAGGAACTTAGCCCATTCCAAACAGGAGTTACTCTGCGAAAGAACTGGCCACAGAAGACAAGATGATGAGAGCTAGAACGAACAAGCAATTGCCACAGTTGATGCAAGGTCTTTTATGGTGGACATTATCTAATCCCCTCATCTTGTAGGCCTCTATTATATAAGCATGTCTGTGGAATCCAAGAGTATGGCGGTTGAGACAAGCAAAGCATTCAGAGTAGGGTAAATTAGGGATGCCTTGTACAAGTATTGTTGCTGTACACACACTAACTCTAGTCCGGGGCGTCTTTTTTTTTTTTAAACTTAGGGCACTAGACCTAGAAGCATATTTCAAGTGTGGGTGGATCAGGAACTTACAGAGAAGCAGGAAAGAAGTGTCTAAAAAGTGTGTTTTATAGCTCTGAGAACCCAGTTGGTCTTGTTGAATTTGAATTCAACATGCTTAGTCAAGGATAGCCTTTGGTTAATGATTACATGAAGATCCTTCTCATCGGTCTCTTTCAGAGTGCAGCAGCTACCATCACTAGACCTCCTTCAGATTGTTATTACATAGATGCATTGTTGTACACTTCTCTAGATAGAACTGCATACATATGTTCACCCAGGATTGGAGTTGGTCTAAGTCACTTTGCAGACTGGAATGCTGGGTGGTGCTGAATCAGTAATGACTTGAAAACAAATCTTGCGTGTCACCAGCAAACATGAGGATGAAAATATCCACAATGAAGAGGATAAAGAGCAGTGAGACACACCGCTTATCACATTCGCCCAATCAGAACAAGTTCCACTGTAGCGTATGGATCCAGATCCTGAAAGTACTCAATTGTGTGAGTAGTTGCTCTCATGTGAGTGTCAAAAGCCTTAGCATAATCGAGAAAGATGGCATCAACTGGTAGATTGAATCAGTGCCTTGCCTCTGTCTAGGGCTTCAATGAGGTTAGTTTAGGTTGACTTGCCAGAAGTAAATCAGTGTTGTTTAAAGTTTTTATGGAGGGGGTCAATAATGTTCTGATATTAGCCACTCCATGATCTTGCAAACAACTGATGCGAAAGTGACTGGTCTGTAATTGGACGGGTTGGACTTATATGCATTTAAATCGAAAATAAATCTGATTGATAAAATCAATAAATTTGAAGCAAATTCATAAAAATAAATAAAATTTAATTGACGCAGGTCACCATTTTCGGCATTATTAAAGTCAAGGGACATAACTAAAACTTTTGAACATAATGCTGAAAATGGCGGCCGACAGTTTCCACCGATGAAATTTTAATTTTATTCAAAAAATATACTCGATTAATTTGTGTAAAGTTGACTGTAGGGTCTTTTTTACGTAACAGGTAAGTACATAGTTTTTAATTTTATGCTATTTTCTCTTTAAAAGCAGTATTAGTGAGGGTTATTGTGAATAATCTACAACAAATAAATGTTATCAAAAGGCAGAATGTTACTCTTCTACCTACCTAGACAAGTTTGTGTTTTATTTTAAAACCTTTTTTCGACTTGAAAACAAATGTAATGTCAAGTTTGAGTTAACAATTTTTTCTTTTCGCTCTATGTCGCAACTTCATAATCACCCCAAATCAAAAGTAAACAAAATACTGGTCGTACGAAAATGTAACGGTGTCGATTATTGTTAAATTTTCGATTTTTGAGCGATTATCAAGGCTCGACATGACTAAGGAGACGGGCATTTTTTTTTTTTTTTAACGTTTTAACTAAACAGATTTCGGTGCTAATGCACTTACTGATCCGCGCTATTTTTTAAATCGTATTTCCAAGTTTAAAGTTTTTTTTTTTATTATTCAATTGTAAGGTTAAAGTACAGGTACAAAACACCTTCGCCTCCCCATGTTAAGAATGGCTTTTTAAATAACATTATTTCAGCACGGATTAATAAGTGCACTAGTAACTAGATTTCATACTATTATTTAAGTAAAAAAAAAAAAAAGTTAAGACAAAAAAACTTACCCAGGTAGGTAAAACTTATCTTGCCTTTGGTAACATTTATATAAATATTTTCCATCACTTTTTTGTGTTGGCTATTGTTAAAATGCTCGTAACTTCTAACTTAATTAAAATTAGACGGCACAAATCATGTTACAGTTGGTTTCGGCTCCGCAAGAATGGATTCTTTTTTTAATTGTTGCTGGAAATTCAGAGATTTACAAAAATGGGTACTAGTGCAGAGAGTGATCCGGACGTAAATAACGTTATTATTTAAAAAAGCCATTCTTAACATGGGGAGGGTGTTTTGTACCTATTCTGTACTTCAACCTTACAATTGAATAAAAAAAACAAAAAAACTTTAATTAAACTTGGAAATACGATTTAAAAAATAGCGCGGATCACTCTAGCACCCAAAAATATCCTGAACGAAAATTAGTACAACTTATTTATGTATAAAATTAAAAATTGAAAGATCATTTAACTTTAGGATGATAAACTATGGTCCCATAAAGCAATGGTTTCAATATATGTCCCCACTTTTTTCAGGGCCACGTGGTGTATTTTTCAACGAGTACTCGTACTAAATCTAACAGTTTAAAGTGGAAAGAAATCCAATTTTCACGTAAATATTTCTAAAACAGAAATCGAAAATTAAGATTAAGTTGTAAAAGAAAAAAAAATCATTTTTGATCATAGAAAGGAGGGGGATAATAAAAATTTAAATTAATATACAGAAGGAACGTGGGTTGAACAGAAAATTAATCCAAATAAAAAAAACAAATAAATAAAACAGTTCATATACATTGCAGTATTTCCATATTTTTATAATTACCGTGTAAAAAAGAAAAGAAAAGAGATTTAAACTTTAAAAAATATTTCTTTAATACACTAAATAAATAAGCATTATTTACTTCGACCCCTTAAAATTAGAGTGAATATATTTTTAAAAACAGTTCGAAAACAGCTTAGATTTTTTTTTATCTGGGCTGAAAATTAAAGAAACGAATTTAATTGCAATCTGTTAAGTATTTTGACACTTATGCACTTTTGTTACCGTGATGAAACAAGTTTTTAGAAAGCTATTCTTAAGACGAGGAGGGTGTTTTCTAACTATTCTCTACTTTCACTTAAAAATGTAATATAAAAGATATAGTAAAATTTTAAAATACTATTTTAAAAAAAAAAATAGCGCGGTAACAAAAGTGCATAAGCACTAGCATTTTGTTTTAAAAAAAATGTATAATTGTTTTTAAAAACATTTAGACAACTTTTAAAAAATCTCATTAAAAGTCTATCTTGCAGAGCGAAGTCTATAATTTTTTAAAGAATTACTTACCATGTTTGGTGTGGTTAAACTGAACTTAGTAACAATTTGAAAAGATGTTTTTATAATTTAAAAAACGAACATAAAAACTATCCCCTCGGCGTAAATTCGCTTCACGGAGGACTGCAAGGAATAACGTATTTGCAGTGGAAAAGAACACTTAACACGTGGGAACTCACTTCCGGTAATGCATGCACACAACAGCGCCCTCTCTCGCAGAAAAAATTACAACTATTCTATTCTGTTTGTCTAGCAGACGACATCACACACACACACACACACACACACACACACACACACAATGTATATATTTATATAAATAAATAAGACTTTATATATATATATATATATATATATATATATATATATATATATATATATATATATATATATATGTATAAAGTCTTTTTTATTTATATAATAAAATAATATAAATGGAAATTCTGAGTTAAATTATGTAGAATTACAACAAAATGTATTGTTTGATAAGGGAATAGAAATATATATATATATATATATATATATATATATATATAGTCTTTTTTATTTATATAAATATATATATATATATATATATATATATATAAAATATTTTATAAAGACTTTTTAGCCTGTTAAAAACAGGCAAAAGTGTAAAAGTTAACCCATTAATTTCAAATTAGTTAAATTGATGGTTGAATATGGTTAAATTTGTGCTAATTTTACATTAAATACTAATCCCTATTAGTCCCTATTAATCTTAACTAGGCATCGAACAGATACAATAATACTTTGTCTTTTGCACCTTATCATAATAAAGGTCAATACAAAATTTTAGCATAAAATCGGCTCAGCATTTTCTGAGACAAAAATGGAACAGACAGACAGACAAAGATATATATATATATATATATATATATATATATATATATATATATATATATATATATATATATATATATATATATATAAAAGGGACTTTTCTGTGTGTCTGTGAATTCATTTCCTATGGACTTGAAAACGGCTGGGCTGATTTTTATGAAATTTTACATGAAGGTACATTATGTGCCTGACATTGTTCAGAATGTATTCGAATAGTATCAATTATTGATAATCGAAATAATCTGATCAATA